>NC_136505.1:96243567-96326067 GCF_053919585.1 Euprymna scolopes
TAAAAACATGCATGATCTAAATGATATACGGTTTCGGAATAGAACCACTCAAATACCCAACAATATACAAGCAAAAACCGACATACAGAACTGCTCATGCGATTGCTTAGATACATCGAATTTGAGATGCGTGAACTTACTCTGCGCGTTTTACGATGAGAATCGTATTTAAATCTTTGTCGTCACTGAATATCAATGTACGATTTGTAACTTTAGAGTGACAGATCAACGAAATGTTAACTCTAACGTAAGCAGGTCAGGTTAACTAAAGTATTATATCAGATATATGTACTATGGATAAGCAAAAATGTTGTACAAGGGCCATTCACATAGTAAGCCCTTCTTTTTTTTTAACTATAAACCTAGATATTTGAAGCACTACGAAGACGGAAATTGCACCATTAAAACTAGTAACGTTTTTGTTCCAGAATTTATTTTATTACATCTTTACCACTACTCTTAATATACTTTTGGCAGCCGTTTTTGATGCATCAGTTATAAACATCTGGAGCGCACTTTGTTATCTACATCTCTGTAGCAATTCTGAAATCGACAAACCCATCTCCTACCTGTGCTCACATCAACTGCATCAGCTTCGTAAACGTCCAACAGGCATCAATGAATGTTGATCAATTTATATATATTTTTTGAATGGAGGGATTCAATAATGCACCTATGCTTCTGACGCACATTCATGATAGTGCATGCTTATCTTAGAGTCGCATACCGCCAATATCTGTAAAAGAAAGATGAAACTTTTAGCTCAAGTCCAATCAGTATAACAATATGCGTCAGAATCATGATGGCACAACGGTGCTCATTAGATCACCGAAGTAAAACAACGTTGAATCTTGTCAGTACCAGATGGGTGACCATTTGGGAATACCAGGCGCTGTATGTAGGAAAACGTCGACACAGCACTGTGAGAGCTATAAAACCTAACGTCATCATCTTCCCTGACGGGGGGCATAAAAAGTCGAGTTAGCGTTTCAACAATTTGAACAACGCTCTCGGCTGATACCGATGATTGCCGGTCTCGCCTGATCCATGCTTGACGGGAATTCACGAGAATTCGAGTCAAATTATACAAGAGTACCAGTAACATTAAAACAGATGTACAAGTGTAGGTGCTAGTGTCGGTTGCAGTTCGTTTTAGGAATATTATTGGAATGTTGTAAGGGGCATTTGCATTGTTGAAATCAATGTGTTGACGATAATATCACCCAGAATCAGTAAATCTATTGACGGTGGTCTCGTCTAACTTGCTTAGGGTAAGTGCCAGTTCGGTATAATAATAATGAATTACTTTTAGAATGTACCTCGTATTTAACTTATCAGACCTTGACATTGTCATTGGGGACATTTTTCCATCTTTAAAAGTTTTAGTATAAGAACATATCTCATAATAATATTAAAACTATAGAAATTATTACTAAAACATTACATTAAAATTAGAATTGTTATTTTTTGAGAGTTTGTGGAGATTTCTAAATCTCTTCTCTTCTTCTCTTCTCTTCTTCTATCTTCTTCTTCTTCTATCTTCTATCTTCTTCTTCTTCTATCTATCTTTCTTCTTCTATTCTATCTATTCTATCATCTTCTATTCTATCTTCTTCTTCTATATAAATAAAATGAACTCATTTTTTCCCGTCTGATTTTGACATTAAAAGGATTAAAAATCAAGATATTTCATGCATATATAATATGCACAAACGGCAGAACAATATCTGAGGTGTGTTATAGGCTTATTATTTCTCAAATTCCTCGATTATCTTAGATTTCTATACTTTTTCTGCTGAGAAGTTACGGCCAAAATCGGTTAATATCAATGGAAGTGGTAAAATATTTTCTCTCTAATAAATTCCTCCTCCCCCTGCCACCACTTAACACCGTTTGGGGATCGTTCACAAGGAACACTTGAGAAGAGAACACCGGTTTGGCTTCGTAGTTCTTTCATGTGAAGTTATTTAAAATCACTAAACTAAGGTGCAGT
The DNA here is from genome assembly GCF_053919585.1 of Euprymna scolopes. Classification (NCBI taxonomy): domain Eukaryota; kingdom Metazoa; phylum Mollusca; class Cephalopoda; order Sepiida; family Sepiolidae; genus Euprymna; species Euprymna scolopes. The sequence continues at coordinate 96,245,561 of NC_136505.1, forward strand.
GCTCTGTGGCGTAGTGGTTAGGGTGCTGGACAATTCACATTATATTTTCACGTTCGCGCCGACCTACCGTAGTCGTTTTTTTTTTTTTTTTTTTTCCTAAACAACTGGAATGGACTTTTCTTGGTGGCCGAACTGTTAACGTTGCAGATGTTTTTTTGTTTTTTTTCACACTTTATTTTCCTACTTTTACTCATGACTCCGGGTTTGATCCTTCCTACTTACCTACCAAACTCCCCCCTCCGTCCCGGAAACAAACACTCGGGCAACGCCGGGTACCCCCGCTAGTATAGAATATAAAAATGTTCTTTTTTGAGATCTTCTGAAATGTTCAAAATGGTGGTGTTACATTTGAGACGTGTCTGGAACTTTCTATTATACAAAAGTATAAAAGAACGCTGATAGCGTCAACTTTTTAGTTAGTCAGTTAGTGAGTCAGTTTGACCCGCTACTGCGCTACAGGTTCTCAGACGCTGACTAGATTAATTCTAGTCAATATTTCCTAGGATCAAAATCTGGTCGAAAGGAATCTCATGAAAAGTAATTATTACAAGCAGCCTTACAGAAAAATGTACACATTTGGTGTTTATAAAGATTTTTTCTAATCTTCTCCATTAGCAAAGATATATTGTTATAATTTTCAATAATTCGATCTTTCTTCTAAACGTACACTAAACTGAATTAAAAAAAAAAAAAACTTGCTTACCTCCCTTAGACCGTTTGTAAATGTTTTTGTTACTTTGTGTTTCATGTAAAATAAGTACTATTATTTTTCTTTAAACTCTGAGCTTTATTTTTTAAATATATGTTATGTGTTTTAATACCTCTAGACTCAAACATGCAACAACGCAGATTTAAAGTTAGATACGTTTAGTTAAACTAAACCTATAATAAGGAAGAATGTCACAGAGTGGCCCCGCACACACAAAAATGATACCCAAAGAATCGTTAATTAAATGCACAACCTTTTTGTCAATCCAAACATATTTGTTACGTAGACATTATTAGATTTGGGAAACACTTACAATAGTATCAGTACGACATGTGATCTTACATTTTCTTTACAGTAACCGACTTTTAACTCGGCTCAACAATCCTTTACAGTCTGTCAATGAGCAAGAGCATTGTTGGCCATATATATGATGATTGCAACGTCTTGTCAGACGAGTGCCACTCCCTCAGACATTTAAAATTCATGAGCCCAAATGCCTGAGGGAGTATCTATACAAAGATGATGTTACAGAGTCTTAGCTTTGTACGACAGCTAAGTCTCTCTCTCGATTCAAAATGTTGAGATCCAGCAACAAGCAAGAGCAAGATAGCCAGCAACAAATTAAACTGGAGACCAGCTTAATGCGGGTACTGGTCTTCCGCTTTATGGTTTTTTAAATCGGAGATTTGCTTCTCCTAGAAAGGTTGCCTTCACCACGGCTTACGGGAGCCCTCTCCACCCCAATACACATATACACAAACACAAATATACACGGTGCTTGTTGGCCGTTGACCCAGAAAAAGAGTTCATTCGCCCTTTGGAAGGTCTTGTTTTTAATCCTTCAGGGAGACTAGCCGCCCTCCTCACCAAACAAGTCTGGTGGGGGAACCAGTTTAGTCGCCGGTGACCCGACCATGAGGCAGGTAGTACTGGGTTACATGGTACCAGTAACATATGACATGACCTGACATAGATATAGAACATGAATAAACACATGAACCGTAAAAATCGTGTGTTGTGACTTAGTGATAAGATTTTGTGTGATTCTCTGCATAGATGGAATTAGTTACGCAGCAGCTCTGATTTAATAAATGATGACATGTCGTTTTACGCTAATAGGCAGAGGGACGAAGATACCACAATGTCTCGGCAAGTCACAAGCCTAAGATGCAACATTTAACCACCGCACTTCGTTATCAACGCTATGTAACAGACGGGCTGACAGATGAAGCAAATTATAGTGCTACGTGGACGCTTCAAAATAAGATAAACATAATTGAATGAGATTTTGTATTTGGTGTTATTGATATTAGATTTTTCCCGTTTAACTTGGTACTACTAAAGAATGTGGTATGAAGATATCGACAACTTGAGATAATTTATTTTATTTTTTTGCGGCTATTAATCATCATCTTTCTGAGTTGTTGTTTCAAGATGTTTCGGCCAACTATTCCTCCGGCCTTCGTCAGGTGGTAACTACGACGGGATAGGAACTCCGAATCCCCTCCTTGCACTCTCAGTAATTATTGCTATCCATAGTTGTTGTCGTCTCACCACGTTTTGGCCAAGTAAGCCCCTGGCGGGCTTTGGGTAAGATTAAAACCGCTATTTTCAAACAATTCTCACCTGGAACCGTAGAGATTTAACGTCTCAATCCACTGCGCCACGGGTCTCGAAGGGCAAAACGTCGTGAGACGACAATAACTATGGATGACATTAATTGCTGAAAATGCAGTTAGAAGATTCAGTGTTCCTATCCCGACGTAGTTACCACCTGACGAAGGCCAGAGGAATAGTTGGCCGAAACGTTGTGAAACAACATATAAAAAAGATAAGAATAATATTCTGCAATAAATAAAATTAATAAATAATATTCATCTCAATAATGAATTCCAATTAAAATAATATATAACTTGAGAAAAAATGCACCAAACATAGATGTTATTTTTCCTAGCTTTGCTAAACTTAATCATGTCTTGCAAGCCCTTCTTACTAACCTCTTCTTTTCCCTCTATCTTTCTCTTCTTCTTCTTCTTCTTCTTCTTCTTCTTCTTCTTCTGCTTCACCTCCTTATTCTTATTAACTGGAGGCATAAAAACGTTTACCAATACGTCTAAATAGAGTTGACACGGTGTAGAGCGCAACAACCAGCCCGAACAAAATATTATTAATAAACATTTAAAGATGTAAATAACTTGAAGTATTAAAACTTAATGATTTTTGTTTTACGTAGGAGCCACCCCATATCAAGGCTCAGTAGCTTTTCGAGGTTGGTTTATTAGCGTACAGTAGTCTATAGGATGCTATTGTAGTACTCGTTAGTAATGGAAATTTAGTAAATTGATTGCTAAGGGGGATATTTTATCAAGAACTTGTTTACGTTGGACTTGAAGATGACAAAATTGTAGTCAGCTGGAAAACAGATAAACGAAACAGAGTTCCACAGTCGTGCCGTTCTAAGAAATAAACTTTGTTCATGGAATATAGTTTAGGTCTAGTTTAGTTGTAGTACAGTAGAGGAAATTATTGATAGTGCTTTAAGTTTAAATAACACGAAAATGGTTGATACCGCGAATAAATGTATGAATAACTTTGTCATGGATTAAATGACCCAAAAAGGATTGATATGCCGTAAAACAAAACAAAACAAAAAATTAAAATCCTACGTAAGCTTTTTTTTTAATTTGGTGCTAGTGCAGAGAGTGATCCACGCTATTTTTTAAATCGTATTTCCAAGTTTAATTAAAGTTTTATGATATATATATTTTTTATTCAATTGTAAGGTTAAAGTATGCAATAGGCACAAAACACCCTCCCCTCCCCATGTTAAGAATGGCTTTTTAAATAATAACGTTATTATTTACGTCCGGATCACTCTCTGCACTAGTACCAAAAATTTAAATCCGCTTTTAAAAGGCAACGCTGCTGTTATTTAAGACATCTGCCCTTTTTAAAACCATGCCTCTTTAAAATCCTAACCGCAAAAACGACCTTTTGATTAGACACAAATTAGTCACGCTTTCTTGGTCAAAAAACACGACGACCTTCCGTTTTCTCTTGTTGGAAATTCGGATATTTTTCATCTCTTTGAATTCCATGGTTCCATGATGCGTATTAAACCGCGTTGTGTCTTTTATTGTCAACGCAAAAATGTTATTCTCTACAAAACGAAACTGACGATGAACAAAACATTAGATCATTGTTAACATTGTCTCCAAGGCAAATAGTCTTCTTAGTTGGATAATAAGGCATTTCGTTTCAAAATACGGAAATATCACAGCATACATTATAAATACATAAAGCTGATGGTGAATAATGGCATGTAAATTATTGTAATAAGTATATCGTAATATCTATAATATAAAGCTGAATGTCTATATGTGTATGTGTGTGTGTGTGTGTGTGTGTGTGTGTGTGTGTGTGTGTGTGTGTGTGTGTGTGGTTACGAATAGGCTCCTATATGGTTGACTATTATAGAAAACTGATCACATATAATGATAGATGTATCGAGACACAGGAATGGGTATGTTTGATCTGGCAGAACAGTGGTTCATTAAAATTGTGGGGTCTGCGTTCGCGCCTGGTCCACAAAGTATGGAAAAAAATTAAAAATTAAAAAAAAAAAAACGTTTATAGATGTTTTTGATATAGATGTACATAAGAATACTTTGAAAAGTATGTTGTAACTTAAATACGGATGATATAATAAAATTGTGGGGTCTGCGTTCACGCCTGGCCTCCATAAAATAAAAATAGGCACAAACTTTAATAAAGACTTTTCATATCAATCTGCGTAAGTATACTTTGATAATTATGTTTCAGTTTGAAGAAATATGGTATAATAAAATTATGGGGTATTCGTTCGCGCCTTACCTCAATATAATGTAAATATGTCAAAAAGTTTAACAAGGTTTTTTAATATAGATCCACTGAATATTGATAAGTGTTTCAGTGTGAACAGGTATGGTATAATAAATAATAGGGGTTTATTTTACAACCCTTCCTTTTCATAACCTATCATCTATATATATATATATATATATATATATATATATATATATATATATATATATATATATAAAAGCGAAAATGTATGTATGTATTATGTGTGTATGTTTGTGTGTCTGCTAAAAACTTTCGACTGACACGAGGAAATTCACAAACTCGGTACCATATCAAAGCCCATCCTTCGCTCGAAAAATATCGAAAAATTGGCCAAAAACGTTCATTTTTGCACCGCGAAATCGACAATTTTCGGCAGGGGGGGTAAACAAAAACGGTCTTCTCGTGACGACAAGCGGTTCTACGTATGCGCCAGATGACGTCATGACCTGATTTACTTTAAAAAGTTGAAAAACTAAGCAAATTTCATGTACGTCATTTGTTTGCCTTACGTTAGATTTTTTTGTGTTTTGTTTCGATGTTTTGATTACCCCACCCCGCTTAATTAAAACGTTGTTTTCTTTTTTTTTTACTTCGCTTATAACAAACCAAACTACGTCGTCGTCGTCTTCGTCGTAACGCTCGACGACTTCCGCGCGCACCTGACAATTTCGTTCTTACTTAAATAAATTCAAACATCTTTCACTTACTCATTCTGGCTGGCCGATTTTATTTTAAAACTTCGCCTCAGGGCTTCGGGTTCGATCCTACCCCCCTCGTTTCTTTTTTATTTAACACTACACACACCTACAAGCTCCCGGGAAACGCCGGGTACCCCTGCTAGTCTATAGATATAAAAGGCAAATGCGGCGTGCACATTTTTGTATGTCCAAGAAAGGCTTTTTTGGGGAATCTTTTTTGGGTGGGGGATAGGTGGGGGTACTATTTCTTACAACTGTTTATATACTCCCTAGATCGTAATATCCACGATTTGCGAAGGGACGTCGTGTCTAGATTTATTGTGATCGACTTTTATAAAATTTGCGTTATTTCGTTGTGTCGCATGTTTGTTCGGCTTTTTCGTATAAATAAAGTGAAACTAATCGAAGCGAAGGCAATTCCTCGACTTACCTGCCGGAAACATCGAGAAAGCAAATCAGCTTTGATCAATGCGGTGAAAACCGTCACATCAGACAATTGCTGTTCATTTGGACACTCCCCTTTTTATGGGGAGCTGGTTTTCCCCTAACAACTTGGGGAGACAAAACAAAACTAAAACAAATGCTTCGCAGCCAAAGTTAAGTGCGGGATTTTATTTCCCTTATGGCGTGATATTTGACCTTATTAAATTCATGCACCTGCCACAGAACTTTTTAATCGTTTAATTTCATCTCCTCTCATTCCACTGCCTTCGCAGCATCGAGGTAAGTATACACGTTTTTCTTTTTCGCTTTCGCCTCAAAGATTCGGGTTCGAGCCTCCCCACTTAGAAGTTTTAACATCGTTTTTTTTCTATCACGTTCGCTGTTTTTTTTTTGTTTTGTTTTGATTCAAAAACTTAATATGTCTGACTTTATAGTGGTTGTTCACGAGTGTCAACTCAAATATACATGTTTTAAGGCTTGAAACTGCACCGTTATCCATTTACATTGGGAATCTGCGTCCCTAAGGGCTCAAAAGAGCTCAAAAATGCCCCCCCCCAAATGGCCCAAAATGAAACTTTTTGCCCTATAGCGTGTGATCCATCCATTAGATTTCCCTTAAACTTGGCCAAAATATGGAGTCTATGGTTCTTAATATAAGTTTTTTATGGGTGATCCTGGTAAAATTCGGCTTAGCATCCCGCTAGGACTTTAAGGGTTAAAAAACATGGCTGTTTTTTTTTTTTCATTTGGCTCTTTTTCATATTACTCAAGAACTTGATATGTATACCTATATAGTAGTTTTCCATGGTGCCGAATTACAGTGTACATGTTTTAAGGCATGACACTGCATCCTTTGTCTGTTTTCACTGGGGTTTGGCGTTCTCAGGAGCTCAAAACGGGTCACAAATGCCCCCAAATTGCAAAAAACTGACACTTTTTACCCCATACCTTTTGCTCCATCCATTAGATTTTTCTGAAACTTGGCAAAAATGTGAAGGCAACGTTGGCCCTTCAAACTTCTCACATTCATCATTTCTTCACTAATTTTTGTGCCATCATCTCACATGCAGCAAAGAGGAGAACCACGCACGCGCGGCTTGTTTTATTTGTATCTGTTTTTGTGATACGTTTTGAATGAATTCAATTATTCATACGAAAGTGCTTTTTTACCTAAATGCGGGTTGGGAATAATTTTCCCTTTCACCAATTTGCTACCTCGAATGGGGAGCGGCATATATATTGTTTTAAAAATATAAGGTTTCATACTATGAGGTTCCGATTTTTAATCTCGCTAGATTCAGCCACTCTTATGAGTTGTAGACGACGAAACACATGTCAGTGGATAAGTATTTCCACTCGAAAACATGAAAGCTTAAAACTCCAACAAGGAACACACGAAATTTCATAACACAATTCTTAAGATTTCTTGCTTTGTTTTTGTTTAGACCATTCAAGTTTTGTTCCTGACAATAAACAACATTGAACAATTTGACAACATGTTCATGACCACACAATTACACTTTGTAACTAAAATTTTTTTTCTCTCTATTTTCTTTCTTTTTTCAATTTTCTGTGTTAATAATATATTTTTCTCTTCTTCTTCTTCTTCTTCTTTTTCGTCTTCTTAATTTTTCCGTGTTTTTCATCTTTTCTGTTTCCGTATTTCCCATATATATTATTCCTTAATTGGAATTCATTTTTGAGATGAGCATTATATATATATTAATTTATTTTTTATTTCGGGCTATTATTATCATCTGTATTACTTGTTGTTTTTCATCTTTTATTGGTTTGTTTATTCACAACGTTTCGGCCAACTATTCCTCTGACCTTCGTCAGGTGGTAACCGCGACGGATAGGAACTTCGAATCTCCTAACTGCATTCCCAGCCATCACTGCCATCCGTAGTTATTGTCCTCTCACCACAACTAATAAAGATGTGAATAATAGTCCGAAATAAAAAATAAATTAATCCGTATTTCCTGTTCAAAACTCAGTAATTTTTTTTCACACTAACAGATTTCCCATAGCCGATTACGGCATATCGCTCGTTTTCTTAATTATACTTAAAATATTTATTGAGATTGTCGGACTGACTTCCTCATCTTGGTTGTTATCGTCACAACGTTTCGGCCGTTTTGCCCTTCGGCCTTCATCAGGTGTTTTGTATCGAACTGGGGAACCGTTTGTCAGGAGTCTCGAACCCAACCCTTTATTATTATTACGGGGGCACCATGTTCGGACTCCAGCTAGACTCTGGGACATAGTTGCTGATTCTCTGTTTTGAATGTTACTTTCCACTGCCTTCGTTCAGGATTGAACATATCACCTCAGGGTAACTGTAAACTTTGATACAACGTCTAGGACCACTCGGCTATATGTCATTAGGACTTAAAATATATTTTCGTTTGTGTGTGTGTGCTTTCTTTTTAATTTTAAATTGTTTTCTCTTTACGTCTTTTTTGTCTATATACTGTTGTTTACGTTATTTTCTTCGTAGGACCCTTATTTTCTCCACTTTGTTCTATTAACATTGTGTCTATTTTTTGTTTGTTTGTTTGTTTGTTTTTCAATTCTTTTTTTGTTTAACGTTGTGTTCGTGGTAACTGAAAGGGTTCTTACGCACCATTGACGACCGCTCTCGCCACGAGAACCAAAGGAACACGTATTATATATGTATATTATGTAATACCAAATCGACGTATGTTGCATAGTCACTAAACATACATATGGTACGTAATGTAACGGTGTCCATATCAATATCGTGTGCTTGTGTATCACGTGTTTGTATCGGAATCATATGTTCTTATCTATCTCTCTCTCTCTCTCTCTCTCTCTCTATATATATATATATATATATATATATATATATATATAACTACTTCATTTACTCACATAAACCTAATATACGAAAGTATAGATTTATGCGTAAACTTTAAAAGTGCTCAATACGTAGAGAGAGCAAGTTAGTAATTTATAAAATATATATATGGCGATTAAGCTACACTGAATATTCTGCGTTTCATCCACTATAGGATTCGTCAGGCTTATGCGCGAATTCTGTGGTGCAGATCCTTTGTTCGATAAAATGCATGCCCATTGGCTGATAGGAAGGGGCGCGGTTGATACTAGAAAGCTGATTGGCTAACTAGAAATCCTCAACATATATAAAAACAAGAAGCAACCACAGAATTCGCGCATAAGCCTGACGAATCCTATAGTGGATGAAACGCAGAATATTCAGTGTAGCTTAATCGCCATATATATTTTATAAATTACTATATATATATATATATATATATATATATATGTATATATATATATATATATATATATATATAATGAATGTATGACAGAAGATCTGTATTCCAAAGTTCATGATGTTGACTAGCTTAAAATTTATTCCCTCAATTCAATTGACTATTACAATTTCTGACAGTATCTGTTTCGTAGCGCAAAATCAATCGCTTAATTATTATATCAATTAGTGAATCTATTTTGTCGTTAATTCATCAGAAATAGATTCAGTGAATGATATAATAATTAAGAAATTGATTTTATGCTACGAAACAGATACTGTCACGAATTGTAAATGTCAACTGAATTTAAGGAATAAATTATAAGATGGCCAACGTCATGAACTTTGGAATATAGACTTTTGTCATTCATTGATTATATTGCTATATAATTACATTGCTTCTTAAATAATGATTGGTATATATTATAAGGAAATAAAATATATTTCCACAGAAATATATATATATATATATATATATATATATATATATATATATATATATATATATATATATGCATAACTGTCTATTACACGGTCCGTGATAACTGTGGATGCGTATGCATGTTTGTCAGACATTTACACACAAACGTTTGGCAACGTGCCTGTTTTCTGCTGTCGTTTCTCTGAGAGTTCTTCAGGCAAATCTAAAGGAGAAGGATTCTGTGAAACATAGACGTCTCAAAGAAATACCAAGTCGCTGTGTATTTTTATATGTTAATTTCTCCCAGGTAGTCGACGTTAGCAGAGAATAGACGACGATCTTTTTGGGGAGTGTTTAGTTTTTACACGCCACACGTCTGAGACACCTTCCAGTTCATCTTTTTTCTGTTGATGCCCTCAATCCAACTATTTTCCTAGCAAACCAGAACACGTGACAGAAAGACACGTACTTCTGATGAGCTGGTCAGATCTCCTTCAGTGCAACTTGTCTGGTTTACACCTCGACATGTTTGGCAACTTTATAAAACATAGCTTTTTTTTTTTTTTTTTTTTTACACAGTGATCACCACTTATCAAGGCCCGGAAGCCACTCAGGGATAAGGGTTATTGCAAGTACATCACGTTAGTGAGGAGATTTTATGAAGTGTTTAATTAGGGGTCGGTTCATTAGGAATTTGTTAACATTAGACTTGAAGACATCCAAGTTTAGTCCGGAGGGAAGCAAGCAGACGGAACAGAGTTCCACAGGCGTGCAGTTCTAAGAAAGAAGCTTTGCTCATGAAATCCGCGTTTTGATTTAGGCACAGATATAGAGCTTCACATCGCATGCTTTGTTTACGTCGCCAACAAGAAAGATAGATAGATAGATAGATAGATCGAGATCCATAGATAGCAAGATCGATAGATACAAAAATAGATCGATATATTACAAATCAATCCATTATATGATACATCCGATTTAGGAACGACTGTGAATTGAATATTTCCATGGAAGAAGCCGGTTCAATAGGCCTTGGGTTAGTGACAATTCAATATCATGCTGTCGTGTAAAACTGAATATTATACTGAATATTTCAGTAGAGTGTAAAGTGGGACTTCACTTTTGACAGCTTTGTAACTAATATTGTTCGGTAGTCATCACATGCTATGAACGATGCTTCCGACAAAGGGAGAAAATAGCTGTTTGCTCGGTAAAAAAAATCTTTTCATCTTACACAACTCCTTGGCTAATTTTGTTAATTTTTATCTTTTCTTTAGCTCCTTATATAAAAATGGCTTGTCTGGTGGGATTTTCTTAAATGCGGATGATGATAATGTTGGTGATGTTGTTTATGACGAGAAGGAGGATAAAGAAAAGAAAGATGAAGATAAATACAAGGAGAATGAAATGGAGAAGGATGAGTATGATAAGGATGCTGATGAGAAGGAGGAGAACGATGATGATGATGATGATGATGATGATGATGATGATGATGATGATGATGATGAAGATAATGATGATAATGATGATGATGAGGATGATGGTGATGATGATGAAGATGATGATGATTTAAGTATTTACACAGACACCATATTTGATGAGATGAATTTATAATTAGATGCGACGCATTAAAGCTTTAAATAACTTGACAAAAAATTCCAATCATTGAGTCAGTGATATTTTCTTTTGATACAATTAACAAAATATAATTATGAGATCTCAATTTAGCATGAAACTTTATTCGCGAGTAACATTCATTAGTATTTTTTTAATCATTCTACACATTCTGCTTTCAAATCGTTGAAATAAATTAATGATAAAATAGACCGTCTTGAGACATCGTTGCTTTCTTTTTTAGATTAAAGAAAATCAGTACACTTGTTCATACTATTGCCTCGGAAACACAGATTCCTTTACTTACGAACTGTGAGATGATTTAGGACGAGTGTCCAACGCACGCAGTAGTTTCTTCCCCAGAACAGCTAGACTTTGGGATTCCCTACCGGGTTCCTGCTTTCCCAACTGTACTGACATGCAGAAGTTCAAGTGGAACGTAAACCGACGTCTTGCTGCCCAACTCCCTATATAGTACCCATGTAGCTTATGTCACTGATAGTAGCCCTCTACATTCAAGTGGCAATGTGCCTTGTTTGGGATGAAAATGTATTAAGAAAAATACTAGGAATAATAATAAACAGATTTCGTCTCTATGAGGCAAGGTATTATGCGTATGTAATTTGATTAGCTCCACCCTTTCTTTTTCTATGCCCCTTTTCTTTCAGAAAGGTGATGTTGCTAATCTTAGTTCCATATGTACTATTATGATACGTAATCGCGTTGACACACCGGTTCTCGTCAGATCACCGAAGTTAAGCAACGTTGAGTCTGGTTAGTACCAGATGTGTGACTATTTGGGAATTTTAGGCGCTGTATCGGCTCTCTGCTTATCTCGGCATTTGTATTTTTTATTACATTTTCACCCCAAACAAGGCAAATTTGGTGTAGGGGGCTACTATCAGGAGCAACAACTACTGGGGTACTATGTAGGGATTTGGGCAGCAAGATGTCGGTTCACGTTACACTTGAACTTCTGCACATCAGTACTGCTGGGGAAGCAGGGACCTGGAATGGAATTCCAAAGTTTAGCGGCCCTGGGGAAGAAACTATTGGATTAGAAAGATCTTTTACATCTAGGGATCTCTACAGTGTGGGGTGGGATTAAGCAGCCTGTCGGGTTTGTCGAGGGTGCTTACGTCGTGGGGACACAAGTGATTGCAGTTCGTAAGAGCATTCACCACTAAAATACTTTTAGAACAGGCAGAGAGATGCAACATTTCGTCGATGGAACAGAGGCTGAAGCTTAGATGCCAGTTCAGGGCCTATCAGGTTTGCGACTCTCTTTTGAGCCTTGTCAAGGAGCGAGAGACTAGTAGCAGATGCACCATCCCAAATATGACAGCAGTACTCCATACATGGGCGAAATGGTGGTCTTATAGATGTACAGGAAACTTTCGGGTGTTAGGAGTTGTCTAGCACGGCAGAGAGAACCCACCTTTCTTGCAACGGCCCTGGCAATGCCTTGTTTCCAGTTGTCCTGTACATACACTTCACTTGCCACTGGGATTTAACAATGTCGACTCAGGAGAGGTGTGGTTGGAGATTGCGCACCTTCTGCCACAAAAAAATTCACGCGCAGAAACCCCTTTGTGGGTACCATAGTCTTTCAACGACTGAAGGAGACCTTTTTAATTGTGGTACTTTTTTTCTAGGATTGCATGATCTAACCCTTGCTTCCTTTGCTAAGGCTTGTTTGACTTCTTGATCCAGTGGTCTTCCACGATTTTATCTTTTGATTACTTATTGAAAACGACTTCCTGCTGATTGATAACTCTTAAGTGCAATCTCCATCTTCCGAGAATAATGCTGACATCCATTTCCTATCTTTCTTTCTGATGCTTTTGTTAGCTTAGTACGAAGAGTGGTTTCATGTCTCATCTTGAGCATTATCCCAAAATAAAAGGCTGCTTGCACTTCAACCAATTCAACCAGTAGGAACTCTAGCATTTTCCGCAAGTCTTCCCCTTTTCCTGTCTATTCTACTTTCAAACGGTATGTGGAACTCCTGATTCTGTAGAGTAGTTAACAGTATGAGCGGGAAGACAAACAGAAGAGAGACACCAACATCTATAAACCCATTACATCTGTAATAGTTATTAATAAAACTTAATAATTATTTACCTACTGTTCGTTATATTTTCCTGATCCTTTCAGACCACCACAAAACTTAAATAACTACGCAATCCCTGGTAGCGCGACGCTCAACTGCTTCAAAAATAAAGCCCTATGTTCATTCCGCCCGAATAGATCAGTGTGAATTGTGAATTGCATTGTTATGATGGCTGAACATATGCGTTCATAACCTACAAGTTTTGTGTCTCTGTTGGAGATATTGACTGCGTGGGACTCTAATAAAGCAATCCCTGTCATGGACAAGTGTCAGAAGCAGAAACCCGTCATTTAATTCCTCGCAAAAATGCATTGATGATGGTGAGGACTATGCAGAAAAATAAATTCTGAAGCGTAAAAAGTCGCTCGTTTTCACGCTGCTACTCGTGTCTCCGTAACTCTGCAACATTTTCTATTAAAAAATAGGAGGCTTTACTTTTAGTACAACCCTTATAAAAGTGAAATGTTCTTTTGTGCGTAGGAAGTGCCATTCACTCAAGATTTGCCCCCCCCTCCGTTTGAGTAAAGTCTACGCGTATAACTTGTGGCTTGAAATGCCCATATTGAAGAATGTTGGTTGGTCAAATCACACGAAATTTGGCACATCGAGAGTGGTTCTCTTGCTGTGTAAGGCAGAGTGGTAAGCGCTCTAATAATAAACTGCCTTACAGCAACATATACTCAAGGTCTATATATTTCTATGTGTCTGACACAAAACTGAATACACAGATGGCGCCTCTAAATTTGGAAATTTATTGAGATTTTAGTAACTGCTAGGAATCTATCTCTCCGAGGTTTATTCATATCGGAGTGATTGTGAGTTTCATGATGCAATCTATGTATTATGTAGTATATATATATATATATATATATATATATATATATATATATATATATATATATATATATATTTATGTATATATATATATGTATGTATATATATATACATATATATATACTAGCAAAAGTACCCGTCGTTTACTGGGTTAAAAAACAGCATACAGAAAATGGTCTCTGATTTATGAAAGTATGATAGGTTATGAAAAGGAACGGTTGTAAATTTGGGCTGAATTTGGGGGTATGAAAACCAAAGCAAAATATGATGAAAGTAAAAATAAAATAGATAAACCCCATAATTTAATACCTGTTCACACTGAAACACTTATCACAATATTCGGTGGATCTATATTAAAAAAACCTTGTTAAACTTTGTGACATATTTCCATTCTATGGAGGTCAGGTGTGAACGAACATCCCACAATTTTATTATACCATATTTCTTCAAACTGAAACATAATTATCAAAGTATACTTACGCAGATAGATATGAAAAGTCTTTATTAAATTTGTGGCTATTTCCATTCCATGGAGGCCAGGCGCAAACGCAGACCCCACAATTTTATCATACCATCCCTATTTAAGATGAATCATACTTATCAAAATATTCTTATGTACATCTATATCAAAAACACTTGCACACGATTTTTTTTTATAAATTAAATTTCCATACTTTGTGGACCAGGCGCGAACGCAGACCCCACAATTTTAATGAACCACCGTTCTGCAGGATCAACGATGCCCATTCCTGTGTCTCGATACATCTTCTATCATTATATGTAATCAGTATTTTAAAATAGTCAACCATATAGAGGCCTATTCGTGACCACACACACACACACACACACACACACACAGGCGCACACACACACAGGCGCACACACACACACGCATTCAGCTTCATGTTATATATATATATTATATATATATATATATATATATATATATAATTTAAAGACTTTACTTACAACGTATATTGTTTACATATGCGCCAAAAGGTGAGACACAACGCCAAACGTATATCATTTGGCATATTAGATGTAGAAGAATTCTATCTATATGTAATGTTGTCCAGGAAACAACACGTTGTAACTTCTGTCGCGAAGCAGACAAATAATTTTACATAATTTAAACTCCCTTTTTTTGTTGTAAAATAACATGGTCGGGTGACATAAAACTTAATATATAAGGTATTCAGACCCATGCGAAACTTTATATTTGTGTTTTAGTCGAGGAAAATCGATACAAAAGTGTGAAAAGTAAAGCAATGGAATTTGCAGCTGAAGGTCAAACGGCGACATTAAGAATATGCATGCGTAACGTAATAGATATATGTTTTAATGTTTTGCCCTGCAGCAAACGTTTTCATAGCATAGACATAAACGTCAAAGGATAAAGTAAATCGTAAGCTAAATGTTTTGGTTTCGATTCTCGGTGGTAACGCGAGTCATTTTTTTTTAATCTTTTGAAAGCATCATTATATGTTGAGTCCAGTATAATATAATAATAGATAGGAAATCTGCATTTATCAAAATATCATATTTAAGCGTATTTCACGACCGGAAATCCGGGCAGACTCCTAGTACAATAGTAAATGGAAAGTTAAAAAACCGAATACACTAAGTATGCATGAATAAAAAACAAGTCAAGCATCCATGTTATCCCGTTGGGGCACAGTGAATGAGGAAAAAAAAGGTTTAACTTTAGCCCCAAAAGTTCCCAGGGGACGCCAAATCCTGAGAAAACTGAACAAACAGTGTAGTTTTAGGCATTAACATATCATTTGCCCCACCCCATTTAGCCCTAAAAGTCCCCAATACCTAATCATATTTAAATTTTAGTTCAGCATCATGCAACACTACTAAATAGACATACACAGAAAAGTTTCGACAAATATGGTAAAATAGTTCCTAAAATTAGCCCTTAAAGAGCCCATTGGACACACCCAAGAATTATCGCGAAGTATAGGCAAACAAAATTATATAGAAATCAGTTAGTTAAAACTTTTCAGAAAGTTTTATAAAAATCCAATACATCATTTTTTTAATAAGTACAAAAGTGTCAATTTTAGCCATTTTAACCCGAAAGGCACCCCTAGTGGGGATTCGGAGTTTTTCTAGTAAATCCGTTCTGTTACATTTTTATACCCATATCCTGTCTAATGTTTGTGCAAAAGTTCAAAAAATTGCAAGGCGTAGTTATTGAGAAAAGTGTGGACAGACGAATGTCCGAACTGACGAATGGACTAGGGTAAATTTCCAGGTTCACTCTTCTTTTGCCGGTAGATGAAACCTACCCCCCCCAAAAAAAAACTAAACAAAATAAAAAAATTAAAAAAAACAAGCGGAAACGCAGAAGAGTAACAATCTCTTAATCTCTTTTGATTTTTATCGTCTTACCGAGAATAGTAGACGTTTCTTTTTCGAAAAATGTAACTAAAAATATTCCTGGTGACACTTTTTCAATGTTACCTTTTTCTTATAGTTTTATTTTTTTATAAAAAGTTGGAATAATAATGAAATTTATGAGAAATCATATTTTCTTAAGAGTAGTGCAAACCGTAAATCATGAAGGTCAGCCAAAAAGAAGGAAAACAGATATCGATATATTGAATTGCAGCCAAATTGGCCTCTAGTATTGAATATAATTGAAAAGTATTGGAATATTTTTAACCGAAAAAGTCGAAGGAAAACATCCTGAGGCTTTTAATCAACTCCGAGGAATGATGATGTATGGTGGTTAGATGCGTCTATTAAATTTGCGCGTTTAGTTATATTTCTTTATCTAAGAATGGTAGACGCCCAAGATTAACAAAAGTTGCTTTTGTAATTATAAAAACGCGATATAACAACTGAGACATACATGGTACCCCATGAGTGCACAGTAAACGAGGCATAAAAATGACTAACTTCAGCTTTTGGCCCCCACCAAGCATTCAGCCCCCAAATACCCCAGGGACGTCAACTCCTGGTGAAAATGAACAAACGGTGCAATTTTAGGCATTAACATATGTAAATTTGAGCTCTGCCTAATAAAAAAAAAAAAAGAAATGATAAGTCCATCATTCCCCCCGCCCAATATAGCCCCAAAAGTCCCCTTATTTAAATTTGAGTTCAACACCATGCAAAACTGCTAAGTAGACATACACAGAAAATTTTTAACAAATATGGAAAAATAGTCCCAAAAATGGAGTGTTTTATAAGCCCTAAAAGAGCCCCTGGGACACATCGAAGAGTTATCACGAAGTATAGACAAACAAAATTATATAGAAATTAGTTCGTTACAACTTTTCGCCTGCACCCCCCATTTAGCCCCAAAAGTCCCCAAGGTCTTAGCATATCTAAATTTAGTTCAGCACCATGCAAAACTGCTAAATAGACATATACAGAAAATTTGGACAAATGTGGTAAAATAGTCCCTTCGTTATCGCGAAGTACAGACAAACAAACTTATATAGAAATACGTTCGTTACAACTTTTCAAAAAAGTTTTATAAACATCCAAGGCATCAATTTTTTTAATAAACACGAAAGTGTAAATTTCAGTCATATTAACTCAATGCCCCCCCCCCTTCCCCGAGGGGAGCGACCGGAGTTTTCCTGGAAAATCCATTCCGTTACTTTTTTACTCACATCATGTTTTATTTTTGTGCACAATTCCAAAAAAAAATCCAAGGAGTGTTTACTGAGAGAAAGGCAGACAGACGAAAGGACGAACGGACAAGGGCGAATTTAAAGAATCAACCCCCATTTTGTCGGGGGACCAAACACGTGTGATAAACCTGTACGTTACGAGGCACTTATAGGTTTAGCCTCCTATTTTTTCATTCAAAAGAGCTAAGAAAACACGAGTGGTATCATTAAAAATAGGTACGGCCGTAAAAAGTGAAAAAAAACAACATTTTTTTTTAAAAACGAATTTAAATATATTGATTTTGAGCATTTTTTTTTTTTTAAAGAGATAAATCCTGAATTTTATCATATGAAAAGCAAAATAATATAAAACCTGTTCTAATATATATATATATACATTTTTTTTACACAGTGATCACCACTTATCAAGGCTCGGAAGCCATTCAGGGATAAGGGTTATTGCAAGTACATTACGTTAGTGTGGAGATTTGAATAAGTATTTACTTAAGGGGGCGGTTCATTAGAAATTTGTTAACGTTGGACTTGAACAAATCCAAGTTGTAGTCCGGTGGGAAGCAGGCAGACGGAACAGTTCCACAGGCGTGCAGTTCTAAGAAAGAAGCCTTGTTCATGGAATCCGCGTTTTGGTTTAGGCACAGATATAGAGTGGGGGAAAATTTTCGCAGTGGATTCAGCTAGACGGGGGGTTTCGTGAAAGATTGGCGAGGAGGGACCAGAGATTGGAGTTAAGACGAGCACTTGCCATGGAAATAACGATAAAACAAGGATAGGCTTGCAACGTCTCTTCTGTGGGAGAGAGGTTGCAGGGTAGAGAAAAGGGCATCTCCCAATAAGCCACGAAGTCTATTTTGTACTCTGTCAAGGCAGGATAGGCTGTTTTTAGCAGCTCCTGTCCAGATATTGCAACAGTATTCCATCCTTGGACGTACTTGGTTTTTATATAGATAGAGAATAGAATTTTAAATTTAACATTTGCGAAAACCACACCATTCACCGCCATTTTTGTTTCGATCGATAAAACATTAAAATATGTTTTAAAAAGGTTTTTGAACTAATTATTTTTGTTTGTCTAAATATGATTTAGGATGATTTGCTATAAGTCTATGCAAACACATTATAATATAAGTACTTTACCTTCAAAAAATTTCAACTTTTTAAGCCACTCTATAGATATAAGTAGCAAAATTTAAAAAAATCAACAAAACAAAAAACAGAATTTAATTATCGTTTATTTTAAACTACAGAAGCCTGTGTAAGACTAAATAAACTTTATTTAACCACGTATTTTTAATGTTTATATATATTTTTAATGTATATATATATATATATATATATATATATATATATACATATATATATATATATATTATATATAAACTTTAGTTCCTCCAGCCATGATTGAAACCGAAACAAAAAGTTATGAAGAATTCTTGATAAAATTATTCATTAAAAAAATTATTTAAGTGCTATAAGCTATAATCGAAACTGAAAACAAAAATTTATGAAGAATTCTTGATAAACTTATTTATGACAAGAAATGGAAGTGCATAACAATTAAACGACCGTGTGTAAGCGTGATACAGAAAATAACACGCTCGCTATTGTATTAATATACAGATAATATGGAAACCGTGACACACGTACGTACGTACGTAGGTTAAAGGTATTAAGCTATTAAAATTTAGAAGATCATTAATATGGTATTGGTGATAGAATTCTTATCTCAGCGAAAATCGATGTCAAAAAGTAGTTATAAATCGGCAGATTGGTATTTATCTCTTGTTTCAGATCAAAATGGTTCCAGTCTGTAATTACAGAAACTTGGACGACAAAACTTGTCAAAGATAAATTACAGACAGTTTTAAGAAGAAAAAAAATAATCTCCAGTTCGGATGTCTTCGACCCAAGTGTCTTCTTATTAACTCGATTGTTCGATCGATTTTCTAGTGGAGGACTACTTTCTTCTAAGTTGCCGTATCATTACGTAGTCTTTATGTCTTCTATTGAAATGGTTCTAAAAAAGTTTTTAAAGAAAATCTATGCTCTTATTCATTTTTTTTCCCCGAAAGTTTTATGTTCTTTCGTTTTTTTTATGGATATTTTTTTTTTAATTATAACTAACTAATAAAGCGTTAAGCGTTGCCCGATCGTACAATACGCTTGAATAAGATAATTTAATTTGTGAATATTTCGCATTTATTAATATTGTACCAAGTCTATTGATTATTATATTGTACCCAATATATATATACATATATATTTAAATTAAAAAAACAATATATATATATATATATATATATATATATATATATCCAAACGAAAAAACAATATATCTGTATATCTATAAAAGTAAAAGTGTCTCTGTGCGTGTCTGTGTGTCTGTGTACATTTCCCTACGCAATAACTCTATAAATTGTTAGTCTACAGACTCAAAATTTGATATACAGGTACTGAGATTTGAAAAGATCCAGGTGATTGGTATTCGGCCAGAAATTTGTGCGATTAAGGGGTCAAAGTTCAACGATTAGACATTTGAGAACTCTACCAAACTCCTCCGACAATTTTGAGTCTACATACTTGAAATTTTAGATACATGTTCCTCGGACATGTATCTAACTTACTAACTGAATTTGATCCCAACACAGTAAATTTTAAGGGGTTATAATAGGGGTCAAATTGAAAAAATGACCTTTTTTTTTACTAAGCATACACACCCAAACACCCGGGCAACGCCGGGCACCCATGCTAGTATATATAAACATATATATATATATATATATGGTCAAATAAAAAAATATATGCCCTAAATTACATCAGATATCATTGAAATCAAAATATTTAATATTCCCGCTTTAGTTTGAGCTATTATCAAAAAATAGGAATTTTTTAAAAAATGAACTGACTTTAACGCATAAGTCTATATTTTGCGTTGTTATCTCTAATAAGGGATTAGAAGAGATGACGTATATTATATATGTGTTGTATCATAAAGGGGTCATGTGTGATCGTCTAGTCAGAATTAACCTCATGTGATCGTCTAGTTGTTCTGTCTATTTGTTCATGTGCCGTTGTGTGTGTGTGTGTGTGTTACATGTATTTTTAACACACCTTCTGCGTCTTGGATGTTGGTCCATCTGGAACATTTCGTCTTGGGGGAGAGACCGGGCACCTGTTTTGGACGAAGATTCAATCACTCCAAGATAAGGAATTGGTTTTATAGTTTATTTCACTTTCCAGATGTCTCGCAGAAGATGAAAAAAGAATCTCTGGCTTGTGTAGTTCTCTTGGTCTCGTTTCTACACACGCCAGCGCCCCCCTCAGTGAAGGGGAGGAGACGTCTGTGAAAGACGTTCGTCGCGGTCTACCCACAAACCAAATCACCACGATTCAGCTAACCTGATTACGTGATTCACACGCAATCTGATCAGCTGATCCTGACTTCCGGTCAACGTGTCTAACTATAATTTACACACCTCCCCCCTCTCTCTCTCTCTCTCAATATCTATTCTCTTACATATATACGTACAGAGTGATTTCTTCTCGCTGTGACGTTCATATTACACGTCTTCTTCTAGTTAAAAGTATTAAAACGAACTTCTTAATATACTCAGTCATGGATATGCACACGAATACAGAAGGATAACTAGTGTGCATATTCATTTGAAAAAATTAATTATGTATTCATTATAGGGTTTCTTATAAGTGATTAGTTTTATTTCACTATCATATTACATTTTATTTATGCATAGTTTCTACATTCTGAATAATTTCGTAGAATTCAATGTGAAATCGTTTTAGCACAAGAAATACGCATAGATATGTTTACATGTGTATATAGACAAAAGCGACCCAGTCGATGTGTTTTCGAAATATCTCTACCAAACTCCTCTCTGACTATTTCGACCACATAGTTGTAATTTGATATATAGGGTATTTTGACATGTAGCTCACTTTCGATTTGGTTGCAAAGGATTCAAAACTGCAAACAAAACGGTTTACCTGGCATGATTAATCGACTGAACCATGTTTGTATGCACGAATCTACATTCATAGGTTAAACAACGTTATATATATACTATTGTGAAGAATTCCACGAATTTCTGCCTTTAGGATTACTCTGGAGCATCTTCCAATTACGGGATTCCCTTGGATTGTACTTGTGGAAATGGAAATTTAACCGACTTTTTTGTATCCTGGATTTTTGGATTTTACCGTAATTGGATATTATTTTTCACTTCACCAGACTATCCATTCACGTGAAATCACTTTTTTCTTCACCCTATTCCCTCTGTTTAACTATTTGTTACCAAGTAAGATCTATGACTTACTTGTAGTTTCATTAAATACTTTTGCAAGCAAAATCCGATCCTGCATTTTGCTAAATCGTACCCTCTGATGAGAAGGGAAGTATTTCTTCAAAACTCCGCGGATTAAAGATTATCCACTTATTTTGTGCTTCTTTTTTAAAATTAAATATGTTTTTACCTCTTTTTCAAAGTAATTTATAACATGTTTTATTAACTATTTGTTCATATATATATATATATATATATATAAATATATATATATATATATATATATATATATATATATATATACTAGCATTTACGCCTGGCGGTGCCCGGGTTATTGCATGTGTATGTGGAGCAAAAAAAAGTGATAGTAGGAAGACAAGCTCGAACTCGTACCGCGAAGGAGGAAAAGAACGGGGTAAAAAAACTGACGTCTTTGCGGTTACGACCACCGCCAAACTTGAAGAGACTTCTGTTAACATTTAGCCTGGACAATCGAAAGGAGAGGATAACTTTCAAAAATATCGGCGAAAAAAGCGCCCCCGCCTGTAGCAAAGTGCCCAGATGAAGGTGAACATATTAATGTTTTTAGCCAATTTTTCGATATTTGTCGTATGAAAGATAGAACTTTAAAACGACACTGATCTTCGTAAAATCCGTCGCCTCTATTAAAAGTTTAAGGCAGACATGCAAACAGACATACATACATACATACATTTATATATTGGTAACTAAAAATTTACGTCCCAAATCGATAAAACAGCTTGCCCTATCTCTGCATACTCTTTATGTAAGATTTCAAAAGTTTAGACCAGAAATTGTCTAAGTAATTGTGTAGAGACCGCAGAGGTAAATTTTTTAAAAACTTTGACCACTATTATGACTCCTTAGAATTTATTGTTTTCGGCTCAAATCAAGTTATTAAGTTAGATCCATGTCCAAGGAACCTATATCTAAAATTTCAAGTTTTTATACTCAAAATTGTCGGAGGCTTTTGGTAGTGTTCTCAAAGGTCAAATTGTTGAACTTTGACCCCTTAACAGCCAAATTTCTAGCCGAAAACCGATCGCCCCGATTTTCCCAAATCTCAGTACCCTGTCTGTCAAATTTCGAGTCTGTAGACTACAAATTGACAGAGTTATTGCGTAGGGAAATGTACACACGCAGACACACAGATACAGATTCACACACACAAACAGACACTTTCACTTTTATAGATATAGTAGCATGGGTGCCCGGTGTTGCCCGGGTTGAGCAAAAAAAAGTGGTCAATTTTTTTTATTTGACCCCTTTTATGACCCCGTAAACTTTATTGTTGTGGGCTCCAATTAAGTTATTAAGTTAGATACATGTCCAATGAACCTATATCTAAAATGGCAAGTGTTTAGGCCGACAATTGTCGGAGGAGTTTGGTAGAGTTCAGAAAGGTCAAATCGTTGAACATTGATCCCTTAATCGCCAAATTTCCGACCGAAGACCGATCACCTCGATTTTCCCAAATCTCAGTACCCTGTCTGTCAAATTTCGAGTCTGTAGACTACAAATTGACAGAGTTATTGCGTAGGGAAATGTACACACGCAGACACACAGATACAGATTCACACACACAAACAGACACTTTCACTTTTATAGATATAGTAGCATGGGTGCCCGGTGTTGCCCGGGTTGAGCAAAAAAAAGTGGTCAATTTTTTTTATTTGACCCCTTTTATGACCCCGTAAACTTTATTGTTGTGGGCTCCAATTAAGTTATTAAGTTAGATACATGTCCAATGAACCTATATCTAAAATGGCAAGTGTTTAGGCCGACAATTGTCGGAGGAGTTTGGTAGAGTTCAGAAAGGTCAAATCGTTGAACATTGATCCCTTAATCGCCAAATTTCCGACCGAAGACCGATCACCTCGATTTTCCCAAATCTCAGTACCCTGTATGTCAAATTTTGAGTCTGTAGATTTAAATTGACAGAGTTATTGCGTAGGGAAATGTACACACATAGATACACAGATACAGACAGACACTTTCACTTATATATATATATATATATATATATATTTCTATTTTACTTCATATGCCAAGTCTTAAAAATATCTTGCAAAAAATGTGTTATTAAATGCAGTTATAAATTAAACCCCAGATTTATGCCAACAAAATAATTTATTAGCAAGATCCAATTACAGAAAATTATTAGCAAATACCAAAGGAGAAGTATAGAGTATTGTTCAAAATGTTTCACCTCGAAACTTCACTACACTACGAAGTCTTTTGGGGAATTCATCGATAGCAACACGTCCAATGGTGTTTTCGTCCAGCATTGGTTCAATTTTATGTTAAAAGCTTCAATATTTTAACAAGAAGGACTGACCACAAAGAATAATCAAGAGCCAAGTTCAGGTGATGAGTAAGTCTATTCTCATCTGCTCATCCAGCAGGAACATTTGTCTCAACACCACTGGTGTGTTACATGATCAGTGTGGCTTGCCGCATCAGCTTGTCGACGGATTTTAGGAAGATCAGTGTCGTTTTAAAGTTCGATCTTTCATACGACAAATATCGAAAAATTGGCTAAAAACATTAATATGTTCACCTTCATCTGGGCACTTTGCTACAGGCGGGGGCGCTTTTTTCGCCGATATTTTTGAACGTTATCCTCTCCTTTCGATTGTCCAGGCTAAATCTTAACAGAAGTCTTTTCAAGTTTGGCGGTGGTCGTAACCGCAAAGACGTCAGTTTTTTTACCCCGTTATTTCATCATGGGGACAGTGCATCTGTAAAGATATCCTCAATGAAACGTTCTTTGTTCATCTTGACGCCTTAGTAGTTAAAAAAAAAAGCGGAAATTAATTCTATTGAAAGTGTCTGCCCAGACCATCACTGATGCTAGTTTCTGCGTTCTGAAAAGCTTTCTGGTGCGGTTCAACAAGCGTCGACTTCTAATGAGTTACTTGGAAATTGTAAGTGCGAATAATGCTGTTGCTTTTGGAGCTTATAGAGTGAAATTTGTACGTCACTTCCACATAATATTCATATAGTCATTAGTTGGACTATTATTATCATTGTTTTGACTCTACACAATTAGACACAGTTAAGCAAACATCACCACACACACACACACACACACACATACACACACACACATATATATATATATATATATATATATATATATATATATATATATATATATATATATATATATATATACTACCATTTCAGCCCGGCGTTGCCCGGGTGTTTTGAGGTGTATGCTGAGCAAAAGAATAAAAAGGTCAATTTTTTTTTAAATTTGACCCCTATTATGACCCCTTAAAATTTTTTGTTTAGGGCTCAAATAAAGTTATTAAGTTAGATCCATGCCCAAGGAATTTATATCTAAAATTTCACGTGTTAAGACACAAAATTGTAGGAGGTGTTTGGTAGAGTTCTGAAAGTTCAAATCATTGAACTTTGACTCCTTAATCGCCAAATTTCTATCCGAAAACCAATCACATCGATTTTCCCAAATCTCAGTACCCTGTATATCAAATTTCAAATCTGTAGGCTTAAAATTGACAGAGTTATTGCGTAGGGGAATGTACACAGAAACACAGACACAGACACTTTCATATATATATATATATATACATATATATATATATATATATAGAGAGAGAGAGAGAGAGAGAGAGAATGGAGGATGTCGACTTACCAGCCAACAGAAATGTATTTTTGTAGTGGTAATCTCTTTCGAAACACCTCTACCTATAGATTGTATTACCGCGGTAATGTTTTCTTGTAGACGACGTAACCGTTTATGTTAACTGTTTGGGGGAAAAACCTTACCGTAATAGGAAGTTGTATTACAAGGAGATATGAAAACAGCGAATTGATAAAGAACACTAGACTCACAAGTGTAATGAACTTAAAAGAAAGGAAAAAATGGAATTGATGAAACAATTCTAAATAAAAAAATATTCCACAATAATACGTGGAAAAAGACTGAGACTAGTAACATCGCTTCTGTGAATGATTGATTGCAGGTAAGAAGTAAAGGACATTACAGATTTATTTCTGCCGCATATCAAGAAACATTAATTTGGGCAGAGGTTCTCCGGAGCAAATATAACAACGATGTATAGTCTTGCAAAGAGAAAGAGGGTGTAGCCTTATGTGTGATAACATGTTTAGAAAGAGAAAATCGATTTATGGGAAACAAAGAGAATTGGGTTTTATAACTCCACGAATAATTTGATGAGAAAGAAAAACCAAGAAGTTTTAGAATCGATTCCTCATCGTGTCCAAATTAAATACCAATGATTATCTATTATGCCTTGCTAATCAAAGAAATATAACATAAAATTAGGCAGAGGTTCTCCATTTCACCTGCTACTAGTCTCTCGCTTCTGGACAGGAGTCTTAAAAGAGTAGCCAATCTAATAGGTGCTGTGTTGTCATCCAAGCTTAAACCACTGTCCCATCGACGAAATACTGCATCGCTCTGCCTGTTTTACAAGTATGTCAATGGTGGATGCTCTGACAAACTGCAAGCCCTGGTATTCCATTTGCGTAAATACCCGCGACAAACTCGACAAGCGGATGCGGCATTTATTTTCGGTAGCCGCGTAACTATCCCATCGCCTTTTTTTTTTTAAGTATCCTCTACCTGTACAAGGCCTCCATTCGCCCATGTGTGGAGTGTTGTTTTCATATTATGGCTGGTTCATCTGCTACTTGTCTCTCGCTCCTGGACAGGATTCTTAAGAGAGTCGCCAATCTAATATGCCCCGTACTGTCATCCAAGCATAAACCACTGTCCCATCGACGAAATGCTGCATTGCTCTGCCTTTTTTTACAAGTATTTTAATGGTGGATACTCTGACGAACTACAAGCCCTGGTATCCCCTCGATGTAAATACCCGCGACATACTCGACAAACAGCCAAGTCCCACCCCTACACAGTAGAAATCCATTGATTTAAGAAGGCATTCTATTCTAATAGTTTCTTCCTAAAACTGTTTGACTTTTAAATTCCCTTCCGAGTTCATGATTTCCCAACTGTACTGACATGCAGAAGTTCAAGGGTAGTGTGAATAGACATTTTGCTGCCCGACTTCCTTTATAGTATCTCTGCAACTTATGTACCCGATCCCTGCAACTACTGTCCTCAATAGTAACGTCCGACATCAAAGTTGCACTGTGCTTTGTTTGGGTTTGTTTCTGAAAACGAGGGAAGAATTTCTGTGTTTTTTTGTTTGCTGTTTTTTTTTTGTCTAAGGAATCATATCCTAAGATCATTCGCAGACATTTATGCTAACGACATTACCATCTACAACAACACTTCAAAGGCCGTAAACGGCAAAGTTATCTCTCATTCTCCGGTTCTGATCTGGACTACGTGGTATAATGGGGAAAGAGGTTGCTTGTTAATTTTTATGCGTCTAAAATCAAACTTCTATCTATACATCTCAACGCTCTTATTCCCATATAAGAACAACTGAAATGAATGGCTTTCGTCTAGGTCTGACCTTTACTCCTGCTCTGAGATGGAACACGTACATCAAATCCGTTGTCAATGCTGCTGGACAAATAGTGGAAGAGATCTACATGCACCTCTCTACCTGTATAAGAGCAAAGTATTTTCAAGGATGGGGTACTGTTGCAGCATCTGGACAAGAGCTCCTAGAAGCAGATTATCCTACCTTGACAGAGCTCCAAATACACTTCTTAGCCTTGTGGGGATGCCTGTTCTCCTCCCTGCAACCTCTTTCTCACAGAAGAGGTCGTGATAGCCTGTCTCTGCTTTATTGCTGTTTTCATAGCAAGTGCTCGTCTGAGCTCCAATATAAGATCCCATCTTAGCATAACTTCACGATAAACACTTGTCTAGCTGAAAACACTATCAATAATCCCCCCTACTCTTTATCTGAGCCTAAACCTAAACGTAGATTCGACGAACAAGCTTCTTTCTTATAACTGTACGCCTGTGGAACTGTTTCGTTTTCCTGCTTTCCGACTGACTACAATATTGTTGTCTTAAAGTCTAACGTAAACAAGTTCTTAATGAATCATACTCTTAAGTAATCCAATTTACCAAATATCCACAACTAACGATTACTCCGACATTTTCCATTGACTACTGTACATTTATTAACCCTTATCCTCGAATGACCACAGGACCTTGATAACGTGTGTCTTCTTTGTAAAAACAAAGAATATATTCCATTTTACACGTATCCGTGGCACTTCCAGCATCTTTTATAACAATACAGGCAATTTAAGCAATGCTACAATAAAAGACCGCTCCCTTTCTCTACGACATTTGTTTGGGCTATTTTTAAGTGGGTTACGCTGTATTTCTTAACTAGCACTTTAGAGTACTATTCCGCCAGTTAATTGAAAATATAACTAATCCTTATCCTCGAGTGGATTTTTACCTTGTGAGTGATAATCTAGTATTCTCTTAAACTCCAACGTTGCAGAACACTCGTAACGCTACATCAACAGTGACACCGATATCCCGAATAAGATTTGTCCGTGCAAATACCGCAAGGACCTTATGAAAGACGGATAGAGCCGCTTGATAAAAGAAATAGTCGCGCTTTAAAAATAACGACTTCGAAAAGTTTGAAGAATGTCTTTTATTTTCCAATGCTCATACTTCTACTCCCCTAACGACCGTTCATATTTTGTTAGAAATAAAAGTCGTCATTTCTATTTTTGTTTTGCATATTTAATGGTTATTCTTTGTTTTCGACAAAGACAATACAATTAGTTGGAAGAGAATGGATCTCTTCGGCATCCATCGAATACACGAAGCGGTAATATTGAAACATTGAAGACTAAAATGATTAATGAAATATGCTCTACTTGGAACATGTTTCTAGCTTTTACTCTTTGGGGTAATTAAAAATGGCCGATTGTTGTTTCTGTTAATTGTAATTAAATAAGACCAGCGTTAAAAAAGTAGCACTCCGCCATCGAATTTTTCATAAGTCATTTGTGGAGATGAATAGAAGTGTTTTATGGCAATGAAAAGAAACCATATTGATGCTGCTTTTATTTATTCTATTTTTTTGTTTGTAGGTTTATTTGTATGCTTGTGTGTATGTTTATTTGTTTGTGTGCTTGTTTGTAGGTTTTAAGTTTAGATGTTGGTTTGTTTGTTTGCTTATTTTTTGTGCGTTTGTATGCTTGTATGTTTTAAGTTTATAGTTTGTTCGGATGTTTGTGTGTGTATATGTTTGTTTATATGTTTATTTGTATGTTTGTTTGTTTGTATTATATTTGTTTGTGTGTTTGTTTGTATGTTGTAATTTTCCATGCTTGTTTGGATATTTGTTTTTTTGTGTGTATGTTTGTATGTGTGTATGTTTGTTTGTATGTTTGTATGTGTGTTTTTGTATGCTTGTATGCTTGTTCGTTTATATGTTTGTTTTTATGTTTGTATGCTTGTATGTTTTCATGTATGTTTTTAGGTATATTTATTTATTTGTATGTTTTTATTTGTATGTTTATTTGTTTGCACGTTTTATGCTTGTATGTTTGTTTTTATGTTTGAATGTTTCTATGCATGTGTGTTTGTTTTTATGTTTGTTTATTTGCATGCTTGTTTGTTTGTATGTTTGCCTTTATGTTTGTATATTTTTTTATTTGTATGTTTTTGGATGCTTTTTTATATGTTTGTATATTTGTTTGTTTGTATGTTTGTTTGTTTGGATGCTTTTTTGTATGTTTGTATAGTTGTTTTTTGTTTGTATGTTTGTTGAGCACCATTCATGATGTCTTTTGTTAGTATTCACTTCCGCAATATTTCTGTTTTAGTAATACTTTTGTGTAATTACAGGAGGAGTCACGTGAAGGTTGCCAACATCTCTAAGTGGACACGTTTCTACTGCCACCTCCCTGATTTGGTGCTGTTGTTACAGCTGCTGTTGTAGGAGTAAATGATATTGTGGATTTTGTTGTTGTTGTTGCTGTTAATGCTTCTGTGGTATTACTGCTGTTTTGCTGATGTTGTTGCCACTTGATTTTCTTAGTGATGTTGCTATTGTACTGATGTAATTACAATTTTTGTTAATGATGTTGCTGCTGTGGTGCTGATGTTGTTACTATGTTTGTTGCAGATATGCTGCTGCTATTGCTATTACTTTTGTTGTAGATGCTGTTGTGCTGATACTGTTGTTGCTACTGTTTTTGTTTTTATGCTAATGTTCTGGTGATGATGTTGTTGCTATAGTTTTTGCTGGTGATGTTGATGTTGTTGCTACTGATTTTGTTGGTGATCTGGATGCTGCGCTATTTTTGTTGTTGCTACACTATATTTGTTCGTGTTGCTCCAGGTATTGCTGATGTTAGTGTTCGTATACGTTTTAGGTAAATTAAGAGGAAAAACAACAAAGGCCGTTTCAAAAACTTTTTAACTTAAAGTGGTGGCAGAATTATAAAGACGGTAGTGATATCATTAAAACAAACAACCTTTTTTGCCCTAGAATTTATCTCTTATATATATCACTCAAATTCTCCATGTACTTTTGCCACTGATAAATGATGTTTGTGCATGAACCTTCGGAGCGCGCTTTGTCATACTATGGTCGTTCTTCAAAGAAATAATCTTATCTCTTGTGATTCAAAAAGTTAAAGAGCTACTAAGACGCTAGTGGTACCATAAAGAAGATCCTTTTTGTGTTTTATAATTTATTATTCTACACAGTCAGTACGGTTATCAATGCACATCTATTAGCGATAGTGTGGTGGCTGTGTATGGGCGACTGGCGCGCGCTTTGCCATACGAATATGAAAATAAAAAATGTAATAATTGATCAAGAAAACAAAAGTATAGGAAATATTATGGGAACACAATAAGGAGGGAAAATTTTATCATATCATATAAAGATATCCGAAATATGATGGTTAGTTAAGGAATGAAGATAACTCGCCTTAAAAACCGGACACAGATGTGAATATATTTAGAATTACTTTCCGGGCAGTTTTACGAATAATGGTGAGTGCAGCTACAATTTATGAAAGTTAAATGCAGTATATAACAACCGTGATTTTGCGAAAGTTGACTGCGTTTTCCAATTTTGGAGAGTCGACGGCATGGTATCGGATGTGATCAGATCAGAACATTAGGAGACCGATATAAGGAGATGAATTGAACAACTGACTGATAAACATGGCTTCGATGGAATATTAAGATATGGACGTTTGGGTTTAAAATATGATTTCAGGTAATGGTGTCACACACACATTCATAATCTCGCTGCTATCTACGAAATGTGTTGCAGCTTGTGTTTCATTTGATTCCCTTAGAATTGTTTTGATATTGTGAACCAGTGCTCCCTTCCTAGCAAAGGCAAGATGTAACCTTGTTGACGTTTACACCTGTGATAACATGCTGACACTCGGGACACGTTGTAAATTCCGTCGAAAAAGAAACAAAGACAAGGAATAGGAAATAACTCTAACTAGCTGTTACTGGTTTTCACAAAATACCTTTATCATCTTTCTCCCGTCACGCGTGACTTCTCGTTACGACTCTAACGTCACCCACGTCTCTCTAATGTGATCCTGAGCTCTCGAATCATCCTTCTTTTTTTCTCTATCGGCGTTACGTCACTTCCTACATGGTTGTCCACGCTCTGTTACAGAGAAATGACAACATGATCCCAGAACAAGGATCAGAAGACTGGATGAAGATGAGGATAAAATAAAATATAGAGCACTCGGCTACACACTGTTTTTTTATTTATGTTGTTTTTGGTTTCGTTGTTGTTGCTGCAGTTGTTTCTGTTGTAGTTGTTTTTGTTCTTCCTGTTGTTGCTATTCTTGCTGTTGTTATTGCTACAACTGCTGTGGTTCTAGTTTTTTGCTGTTGTTGTTATTTTTGTTTTTAATGTTAATAATTCATTTATTTTGTCTGAATCGGTATATTATTGTTGGCATTGATTTCTTCGATATCTTTCTAGTTAGAATTCTTTCTATAAAGATATCGGTTCCTTGCGAAAGAGACAACGTGAAGGTTGCCAACATCCCTAAGTGAAAGTGCATTTGTGGAACGAAATTCATTTGAACTTGGCACACCCAAATCGACAGTTCAAATTATTCCCGTTCCCCTCCCTCCTTTTTTAGTTCGGGGCTTATATGTAGAACACTCTTGACTCTACATTCGTTGCTAATAACACACATTTGCCTCATATCTGACGTCGAAAAAAATACTCGTAAGCTTATTAATTTACACTATATTTTTACCATTCTGATTATTCAAAAAGTAAGTTATATTTGTTAGTGATGCCCATCCATGGGATTAATGGACTATCTCTTGACGTCACTTTCTCATGTTATGTTATTGGGATTTTTCGGACCAGAGTCCCGATCTTACGTTATTCTAATAAGGATTCAGTCGATATTATCTCTGACCTTCTTCGTGTATTTTAAGTCTAACTCGAGAATATATACAGAATTTCGAACGGAATAAACAATTATTTGATCAACAGGTGAGCTTGTTCTTGTTCCATCAACCACGATTGATTAAAGTCTTAACAGTTTCACTCCTGATCTGAAGTGGAACACATACAAATGATCAGTTGCAGGATCACTAGAAAAATAGTTTGATCACCTTACCGCTCCAGTGGGTATCTCGCAACCGATGCAATCATCTATTTGAACAAGAACTAGGTACATCCTAAAATGGAGTACTCTTGTCACATCTGGGCAGGAGCTGTTCGGTGCGTCCTATTATGTTGTTATATCCTTACTTTAAATAAGAATACAACAAGAAACGCGGGGTTATTGGTGAAAGACAAAGGAGTTTATTCACAAGGGAATACATGTGACATAAGAGTTACTTGACATTTCTCTTCCTGTCTTTTTTCCTTCTGCCTCAGTCACGTGAGAGGGTCAATATATCCATAGTTCATTTCATCTATGAAGGGATGTTAGGTAATTCCATCTTATCACATGTCTTTATAGAATTCTAAACCGGCCTCGAAAATAAGTAGGTGATGCCGTTTTCTCTTTCCTGCAACCTTTTTCTCACAGAATACACGTTGTAAGCGGGTCTCTACCGTATCGTTATTTTCATAGGAAGTGCTCAACAAAACTCGAACTTATGGTTGCCCTTTAACAAACATTTACAAAAACACTTGACTAGCTACACCCACTACATACGATCCCCACTTCTCTATATCTATGCCTAATATATATTCTCGAGTTTGACTTGAAATACACGAAGAAGGCCAGAGATATTATCGACTGAATCCTTAATAGAATAACGCAAGATCGGGGATCTGGTCGAAAAATACCAATGATATATAAATAACTTTTTGGATAAGCGGAATGGTACAAATATAGTGTAAATGAATAAGCTTTCTAGTTTTTTTGACGTCGGATATGAGTCAAATGTGTGTTATTAGCATTATTATTTATCCTCATGCAATGAACACAGAATCAAGAGTGTTCTCCATATAAGCCCCGAACTAAAAGGGGGGGGGTTATGAGAAACATTTGAACTATCGATTTGGGTATGCCAAGTTCAAATGAATTTCGTTCCACAAATGCACTTCCACTTATGGGTGTTTACAACCTGTATGTTTTCTCTCCGATAAGTACCAGCTACCTTTCTATAAATTATTCTAACTAGAAACATACCAAGGAAATACCTAAACAAAGATTCCATGAACAAAACTTCTTTCCCAGAACTGCCCGCCTGTAGAACATTATTCTGCTGGTTGCTTCTCGGTTGAATAGAACATGATAGTCTACAAATCTAATGCAAACTAGTTTTTTTAGCAGTCCCCATAAATAATCACAGTCTACCCAATTTACACTCTTCACAATTACTAGAGAGACACCATATACTCACTAACCCTTATCACTGAGTAGCCTTCGGATCTTAGTGACTAAAAAAAAGTGACGAAAAAAGTACTTCGCAACTGTATTCTTAGTATCCTCTGCATAGACGGGTGTTTAAACTCCAGAAGTGTGCCATTGGAATTGTTTTTACTTAGTAACCCGCGCAAATAATTATGTAAATCCTTATCACAAATAATCGGAAGTATAATATTACTTTAAATTCAATTCATCAATTTGTTTTTTTAATCAACATATAGTGCTTTAGAAACCACAACCATGGTTGACATGTCGGAATAACCCGCACCAACCTTTTTCGAGATCAAGTCTGCAAGGTGGTGACGTAACAGAACCTCTTTGTCTGAATGCAGCTACTGGTCTCGGTGTTATTCGATCGACTTCTTTATTAAGAAATAAAGAAAGTGAACAAATGGCGCGAGATAGAATCAACGAAAAAGCGGAAAATTTCTTGGCAAGACAAGATGGCGATTGGCAATGGATTAGTCACAAAGACCCTCAGGTCGATGGAGTTGGAAAGACATCACACAGCTAAGAAGATAAAACATATATTCAAAAGAGATTTAAAGATATATTCTATGAATTTACGTCTATTCAAACACATTCTATACTATAGAATGTATATATATATATATATATATATATATATATATATATATAAATATACATATATATATATTGTGTACAGAAAGTTGTTAGTTGAGACAGATCATTGGTACCGTCGGTTTCAGGCCCGATAATAAGGCCCGTTTAAGGTATCCTTATCAAGCTCTCTTCAGCCAATATTCGTCTCTTGATAAGGATACCTTAAACGGGCCTTATTATCGGGCTTGAAACCGACGGTACCAATGATCTGTCCCAACTAACAACTTTCTGTACACGAAATATAAATACGCTCTTACAATTTGGATTTTCCTTTTAATTGAGCACTCTGCTGGAATTCTTTTTCCAAAAATAGTAATAAAGTATAAATAATAATATTTATATTTAAACCATGAACCAATAGTAGTTCGTTGAGCTGTGCCCTCAAGTGTCGAACCGTACGGATTTGCATTTGGAGAGTGCTGGCAATAGGATCGGTAACGAAAATGAGTTGTACAGCGGCGCATCTCCGATCTCGCTGGTTGAACATTGTGTTACTTCATCAAAAATTAGTAACAAAATACAGTACAGTATATAATACACATGAATATAATCAAAACACATTATAAATAACACCATAAGCCGGGACAAATACCGTAACCAGAAGCCGAGAAACATCATATTCCATATCGTTATCTGAAAAACAATAAACGTATCCCAGAGCCATCGCATACCGGGGTTCTACTGTATATAGCTTAAAATATTTTTTAACTTCTTTAAGGTGGTTTCGTGGTGTATTATTTTTGTGTTGCTGACAAGAATTTTTCTAACGGTCGGGGAGGCGCAGTTATGTTTTATTTTTTAAATGTTGTAATATTGCACTTGTTCTGTATTATACAAGTTAGAAAAGCATTTCATCCAAGGCATGAAACTTGTTAAAAAATGTTTTTACTATAGGCTTTAAAAATAAAGGTACAAGATTCAATTTGAAATTTATTTATATTCAAAGTGCCCTTTTATAAATTTTACAAAGCAAGATATAAAATTTTTATTTAAATTTAATCAGAAAATTATCTTGGATTTATTTTATGTAATATACATTCTGTTGCACTTAAAAAAATCATTGAAAATTTTATATCTATATCATTAATTTCTAGATAAAAGATAATATTTTTAAAGCACACCAGATGTAAATAAAATAAACTGAGCAAATAAAACTCAGGTCATTTCTTGCGCAGATAAAGTGTATATATATATATTTATGATTTCGGGCATCAGATTAATATGACGAATAAATTAATTTTAGTATCAATTTTGTTTTTATATAATAAATGTATGCCAGCTTCGATTGAACATGACGAATAAAGTAACGCATATTTCCTAGCATGCGAAATTCACACATTTAATCTTGACCTTTAAAGGAAATTATCTACTACCTAACAGGATTCCTATTTTTATGCCCCTCCTTTTTCCAGACAAGATGTGAAGCCTCTTGACGTAAAGTGACGTGAAGTCTCTCTACGTACAGTTTTCAAAATTAAGGTCAATTTTGTCTTTGCGATAATCATGAGCCGTTCTTATCAAAAAACGACTCATGGTTAAAGCAAAGACAGAAATGGCCTTAATTTGGAAAAGAGCAAGTCTATGGGTAGGAAGAATGCAGTAATAAAGAACAGAGTTCCACAAACTTGAAGTTCCCGGATGGAAGTCACTGGTATAAGAAGTTGCTTAATAATAAAATAACAAATTAGTAAATTAGTGGAAAGTACAAGACTAACGATTGAAACGGGCTGGAAGATTTGAAGCAGAGACTTTATTAAACAGTTCTATTAGTTTATTTTAATTAGTTCTATTAATTTTATTTTAATTAGTTTGTTTAATCGGACAGTTATTCCTATCTTGGGTGTTATTAGCACGACGTTTCCGTTGCTCTATCCTGCGACCTTCTACAGTTGTTGAATCCATATTTCCTTTTCGATACTAAGGAAATTAAGGGTTATCTCTGCATTACAAGAATTCGAGCCGTGGGTTTGAGGGTGAGTGCGTAGATCATAAAAGAATGTTCACTCTTCAGGGGTCACTAAGATATTTTTTAAAAGTTTCATATGACTCAATTTTTCGGGATATCTATAATAATTGTTTATATTAGTGAAAAATATGTTTTACGAAACAGAGGATCGATACCCACTTGTATTTTCATTAAAAAAAAGAACAATGCAAGGTAGACAACTCCAATCGAAAAAAGGATATTTTTGTGAAGTTACCTCCCTTGAGCTGGGCATACGTTTTGTTATTTCTTCCTTGTCTCCTATGAATTTGTAATTATGGAGATGTTCTTACAGTGGTTATAGAACAAAAACTGAGACTAACATCGCCATCAATGTGTGTGCGAGGAAGAGAGCGTGAAAAGGATCGAACTTTTTTAGGGGGAGTGTACACATAAATATAGTTGGGATCCTTTTATTTATTGGATCCTTATTTTAAATGGTTTCTTTATTCTTCGTCCTTGTTTCTGTTTCCCTCCTCTTATTCAACATCATTTTTCAGCATTGCAAATATTTTAACGATACTATTGTATTTTAAAAAACCGCGTCTTCGTAAATGCCACTCCTGCTCGACCGGAACTTGCAACAGTATCCAGAACGACAAGAAGAATAAAAGAAAACCCTGGGAAACCGATCAAATTTCTAAAGGAAACAGAACACAACAAAATCCGTCATATACTGACTACAATTAAAAACGAAAGAAGTTGTAAAAACAATAAAATATAGCAACAACCTATCGCAAGTTTTATGATTTTTTTTCCTTTTATGCAGATAAGTAGGAACCGTTCTTTCACGGCGTTAAAAATTAAGGTTCCATTGAAACTCACTTAGGATGCATGGTATGCGTTTCAGTATGTTTTGATGTTAGGTTTAGTGGCTTCTGTTTTGCACAGCTAATTGAAACAGAAGTTCGTTTTTTTTTTTTACGTTGTACACAGGTTTAGCATATCAGTTCTGACGATACTCTTGTTTTTGATAAAATATTCTTCTTGCTCTGATGTTAATGTTAGTATTTTTTTAACTATACTGGTTTAATTAATCGTATTATCTATTGTTATGATTGGGTAAAAAACAAAACAATTTTTTTCTCCTAATTTGCTCTTTATTTGCTAACCGTGTATTTTTATTACTTTTTTCTTAGCTCATCAACTAGATTAACACTCGACATATTCCGACAGGCAAAGTTATATATATATATATATATATATATATATGTGTGTGTATGTGTATAGGTATATATATATATATATATATATATATATATATATATATGCATATATACATGTAGATATACACTGCGTGTGAAATTATTAACGAGATAACATTTTTTTTACCAGTTTCAGAAACTTACCGGAAGTTTCGTATCAAAAGCTTCGGAAACCTTAGCAATACTGAGCTGCGTGTACCGTGAAATTTTCGTTCTGTTCCGCGCAATGTAAACAACTTGCCATCGAAATTGCTGAATCGACGGTATTTGACGTGTGTCAAATTATTAACAAGGCAGTTTGTTTCGTCGATAAAATGGGACGTAAAGGTGGTTTGAGTAGTTCTGAAAAGCTAACAAAAGTTAAAATTACCCTCGAAATATAGAACATTATAGCAGGGTACGATCAAACTGTGAATAATTTTGTCAAGAACCCTACAAAGGTACGTAAGAGAGCTGATAAAGGCAAATCTAGAGTTATTTCACGCCATTCTCTACTCTAAATTGAACGTGAAGTTGTTAAGAACTCGGGACAGACAAGTTGAGAAATCTTTGACAAAGTCGGATTGAAGAATGTCTCAAAAAGTACTCGATGACGCCTTCTGAAAAAAGTGGCAAAATCTGTTTAACCTGTGGCAAAGCCTCGATTAAAGCAACATCACATCTAAAACCGATTGAAATGGGCAGAGGACAACATGAAAACGTATTTTTCCAAAGTTTTGTTCACGGATGAAGTGCGTGTCATTCTTGATAACCCAGATAGCTGGAGCAAAGGATAGGTCCGAGATGGACGATATCGTCATCAGCGTTAAACAACAAGGTGGTGGTGGGATAATGATTTGGGATGGGATTATCGGAAGTACTTAAATAGGCCTATGGAGAGCCCCAGAAGGCGTAAAACAATATTACATAGCTTTTCCGAAGGAGCGCTTTCAACCATGACTGAAGAAGCAAAGGTTAACTTTCAGCAAAAAACAATTTTTATGTAGCACAATGCTCCCTCGCATACAGCAAAGAAAAGCAAGGAGTATTTTCAACAACGGGAGTCTCTGGGCTACGGACGATTGAGTGACCTGCGAATTCACCAGATTTGAGCCCAATTGAGAACTTTTGGAGTATCATGAAGCCACGCTTCTACACAAGTGGACGCCAATTTAAGAGCAAAGATGATTTGTTGGATGTTCTCCAAGAGGTATCGCGAGAAATAACTTTTGACGAAATCACAAATTTGACTAATTCTGTGGACCAACTTCTTTTACAAGTCATCCATAAAAAGGATTGCATATCCCCTAATATGTCAACGTAGAAATTGCTATGTAGTTATTGTGTTCTAAGCATTTTCCTAGTTCATTTAATGTTTGAATATTATACGTTATGGATATATTGTGTTTTTTCTCAACCTCGTTAATAACCTGACACACTGAAATCAACAGATATTCCTATTTTCTGCCATAGTTTCGCTAATACTGCTTCAAATACTTTTATTTTTTGACTGAAGTAACTGAATAGTATTGTAAACACTTTCTCAAAGTTGCATGGATTTTTATTTATTATTCTTTAAATATTAAAAAAAAAATGTAAACTCCTTAATAATTTGATACGCAGTGCATATATATATAAATATATATATATTATAAATATGTATATATATATATATATATATATATATATATATACATATATATATATATATATTAAATGCACAGGTAGAATGCTTGAAGTATTACTGGTAAAATATGGAAGAGTATAAGAAGGCTATAGCAATATAGAGATCCGACAAATGAATTTTTATGACATATGAACAAGGATTTAGAAACGAAATATCTTATTTGTTTGTTTTTTTATCCTCGTGTATGAATTGTTTTTTTTTAAAACGATCACAAATACAAATTAGTAAATGTGGACCTTCTCTTTGAAACAATTGAGGTGGTGGGAGTCTTTAATATTCCGAGAACAAATTTCTTTTTCAAACTGAGAGGAACAAAACAACGGCGTATAAAATGTAAAATATTGTAAAACGGAATCGAAAGTTGAAAAAGCGGAGCTGTCAAGCAGAAATAGAGCGTACGCGTAAGGTCTTCGTGTCCATTATCTTTGTCATTTTTACTCGTATGTTTTTATATGTATTCGCTTATTTGTTTGTGTATTTGCTCATTTATTTATTGTTCATTTGATATTGGTCCCCCGACAAAAGGATGGTGCACCTGTAAATTCAATTTGTCCGTTCGTCCGTTCGTCTGTCTGCACTTTTATCAATAACTACATTTTTGCAATTTTTTTAAATGTTGCACAAACATTAAACATGATATGAGTAAAAAAGTAAAAGAACGGGATTTCTGAAAAAAACTCCGGGTTCCTCCCTAAGGGTGCCTTTGGGGTTAAAATGGCTAAAATTGACAATTTGTGCTTATTACAAAAAAAATTGATGTCTTGGATTTTTATTAAATTTTCTGAAAAGTTATAACTAACTGATTAAAAAAGTAATTTTGTATATCTGTGTTGGAAACTTACTGAAGAGAAACAATAGAAGTACGAATAGCGTAAAATCTTTTTGTCGGTCACTTTTCTTGTTTTCCTGCCCGAATTGTAAAATTACGTCAACGTCAACTGCCTGAAGTTCAATTATATGCACTTTTTATATCATACATTTTCCATTACATACGATTTCTACGAATCCGGGTGTATCCTGCATAGAACGGGAATAACCGGAAATGACCAGTTGAGCTTTCCTTAACTTTTTAATCGATAAAATGATAACGATAAACTGAAAAAAAAAAAGCAGATAACGTATATAAACCATAAGTCTTATGAGGAAATATTTATTTTTTGGCTTCTAAAATAATTTTTTTTTTCTGGTACTTGTACAGTTTAATCAAGACATAAAAAAATGAAAATATCGAAAAAAAATTTTAACTGTACGTATCCGTTATGGAATGAAGATCTCCGAAAAAAAAATTCACTTAATTTCATCAAGTATTTTTTTTTTTACAGCGAAAAACAATTTGTAATGATGCCGAGCAAAAGGTTCAATTTTTAAGAAGAAAAGCTAGTATTAAAGATGGGGAGGGAGTGTCGGCGCTTTAAACTGACTTATCTCCCTGTGGCGTTTCTAAAATTAAAACAACAATTTAAATAATTCAAACATGTCTGCCTTCAACGGGCTGTCATAAAAACGTGTTTATCCGCTGTAAATAAAACTACTCGATCAAATTAAGTGAATTTTTTTTTCGGAGAACTTCATTCCATAACGAATATGTACGATATAACCTTTTTTTCGATATTTTCATTTTTTTATGTCTTGATTAAACTGCACAAGTACCGTTCTTCAGTTCGACATTTTTTTTCTTTTCTGTAGATTCTTTTTTTTTTTCAGTTAATACGCACTAAAATCAGTGAGTGTCTCTTCAGGTCTCAGGATCTTGTGCTAAGGTGTTCGCATGGTTTATATATTATTCATCAATTCACAACAGTTGCCAACCTACCTTTTTTTAGCTACTTTTTGATCGGATTTCTTCTCTCATATGTTCAATGCATATTTTGCATGGCTCTACACTAGGAAACTGAACGTGGCCAACATCGTATAATTTGATGACAGAGGATATTGATGGAATGTCTACGATGCTGCTGTGATCAGATATTTTATGATTAGTAATAATGCTCGCATTGTGGGTTTGGAAAAATTCTACTTTCTCATCTGATGTCATGCTGCTTTACAGAGACTTATACAAAGACATTTCTATACTTAATATATATAATTTTCAATTTCGGAATATATATTTTACGCAAGAAGCTTTATAACATAGACACATATTTTTTGTAAATGTTTACATTTACCAAATGCATATATATATATATATATATATATATATATATATATATATAAAGTCTTTGAAGTTTTTAACCTTTAAAACTATACAAAAAATATTTTTTTATCATTCGTTAGAAAACCATCTAGTCAGTAAGTGATTGAATCATCTGCAATACCTGCATCAACTCGCTCTCGAATTTACTATAGTACTAATAATTTATTTTTCAAGGGATCATCAGTTGTTTACCATGAAACACTATTTCGGGGATATTTAGTAGAAATGGTAATTAATAAACACCTGAAGAAAGTGCTCAATACTGTTGAAGAACAAATATGCGTTTTATTTTTTATTACCGTATTTTTCTGTTTAGTTACATTATTGTTTTAGCTACACGACCGTTTTTTTTTTGGCCGTCAGATAGCTTCCTCAGACTTTTACAGAAATAACCGCCTCTTCCGATCCCCCACGTACCTCCCTCCCCTTCATGTATCCCTATGCCCTCAGCCACACCATTCAACACCCCCTGTAATAATCAACACATAATCTCAATCAATAAATTACATAAAAACCACTCATTTCATTTCTGTTACAAACTTATATTTGAATTTCAACAGATATATCTTTTTCCCAATAAGAATATAAACTTGCGTTCATAGTTTTAAAATTAAATTAACGACTATATGACGTCACTAAAATTTCCTTCTCTTTAACAGCGCCAGCCCCCCCCCCGTTCTTTTTGAATTTCCTACATCAATTTTCCGTTTCTCTGAAATAGAACTGCGTCACACTGTGCACGTGAAACATTTTCAAATATTTTGTACTGGTATATTTTTTGGTTTCTTAATCTCATTCATCCAGAGGAAGTCTCGAAATAAAGACGAAACGTTGATGAACACATGATACGGTTTGTTCCTTTTTATTTTCTCTATATATATGTATATATATATGTATATATATGTATATATATATGTATATATACATATATATATATATGTATATATATAC
Organism: Euprymna scolopes; assembly: GCF_053919585.1. Taxonomy (NCBI): domain Eukaryota; kingdom Metazoa; phylum Mollusca; class Cephalopoda; order Sepiida; family Sepiolidae; genus Euprymna; species Euprymna scolopes. Next base: position 96,288,011 of record NC_136505.1, read on the forward strand.
ATACGGCACAATTACGTTGATACACAAGTTCTCACTGGATCACTGAAGTTAAGAAACAGTGAGCCTGGCCAGTACAAGATGGGTAATTATTTGGAAAGGCTCGGCGCTGGATGCATTGCGTCGAATCGTAGTAATTTTCAGGTTGGTATCTGGAGGTGAGATTCGTACAATAAGGTAATGTACCCATCCCCCGAATAAACTCGCCTGGCGGGTAGGAAACAAGTAATAGTGTACAAGCGATCTGTTGCAACATGCCATCCTGTACTTACACGTCAAGCACATGGTTTGCCGCAGCGAATGGTGACATAAAACGTGTGCGAAACGGAATTGCGACCGTGGAACACTTAAACAACTTAGTAGCTGGGTTTAGTTCAATCCTGATGAGCAGCCTCTATACTAGTATTCGAGTTCTACCAGCGATGACGTTATCTATCTCTCTCTCTCTCTCTCTCTCTCTATATATATATATATATATATATATATATATATATATATATATATACGGCAGAAAAGCACATTCCAAAACAAAATATAAACAAAGTTATTTATATTCTTAACCCCAACAAAATGAAAAAGCGTGATTCTTTCACTGATGATAGTAGAGCTTAAAATAAATAATTATAAGATACACAGTTGGAGTATACTGCCGAATGATAAAACCTTTTTGTAAATTTCTACTTGTGTCTTATATATATATATATATATATATATATATATATATATATATATATATATATATATATTGTATATACTGGTTTTTATTAGCATTTTTCTTTTCGGATAAAATTAACGTTAAGAGAGTGATAAATCGCCTTTCTAGGGCTTTCCTCATCTAACTTTTATAGCATGGTGCTTTTTGGGGGAGGCATTTCTTTGCACAAAGGACAGGTTAGATTATCCCCCTTCTTTCATTTGGCAAGATTAGTCATTGCTGGAAACATGTGGTAAGTTGAGCGTATTATGAAACTCAATCTTACCGGCGACATTTGCCAGATATCATTCCATGTAATGGATCTTTGCAGAGCTTCTTCGCAGTTTGTTAATTGTCCCTGCTGTGTTTGTTGAATGGCTTTTACGAGCCTTTTGCTTTCCTCCTTGCTCTTTATTTCCTGAATGACCAGATTTCGACGCTCTTTGGTTGTAGCCGTAGACCATCTTTGAGTGCTGGTCATTCCTAGTCCAGATTTCCCTGTCTGAGTGAGCCCAATGACTTCTTTGAAGGCTAGATTTTCTATCGCCTCCATTATAGCATCTCGGACAATCCATTTCTTTCCTGTTTTAAGAGAGGGTCTTTACAACCGTGTCTAACATCATCTGGAATCTGACTTTCCCTGCTTTGAACTCCTCTACAATAGACTTAAGCTGTACTTTAGTTTAGATTGTTTGCTATATAGAGCAATGTTTGATAATCCTGGAGACAAACCCAGCCATTTCCTATTATATCTGTTGATTTTTGCTTCGATTGCCTCAACCGTGCTCATAGTTACTTCATATATGAGAAGATGCCATAAAAGAATTGGGATGAGCATGTGTTGAAACACCATACCTTGTATTTACCTTGAAGTTGACAGCGCCCGATCGACTTTAGACACTCATCGACGGTTTTTATTGTCACTTTAACCTGTTTGGAGTTTTTCAAGGTGTTATCGTACGATCTTCCCAGACTTTTTATCGGTTCTTCTGGGACAGTAGGGATTTTCTGACTACCCACTGAAAAATAGATAGCTGCATGCACTTTTCCTTTTGTAAGAGACAGGCTTCTGGACTTCTTAGGCTAGAAACCCATTCTAGACCAAATTATCATATCATCGATAATGCTAAGTAATTTGCGGGTATCAGCGTCTTTTGATGTGAGGATCGTGGTATCATCAATTTAAGCCTTTACTGGTGAGATTTTGCATTATTCGCCTAATTTAATTATATCGATATATTTGTTTGATAGTAGGTATTTTGTTATTCTTGAATCCATTACTGCGAAAAATGTTTTTCTCTCTACGTTAAGAAGTGAGATTGGCCGAAATTGAGTTATAGCTTCTGTGTTTTTCTCCTTAGGTATGTACATATTGCTTTCATCCACTGATTACTGACATGACGGTTTTCCCTGCAAACCTCAAGTTAATATAAAGCCATTTAAGTACTTTTGAGCATCTTTTGTAAAGTAAGAATGGGATTCCATTCGGTCCTGGTGCAGATTTATTTCTAGCTTTGATGACAACGCGTTTTTCCTATTCATACATCATTATGTTCATATTGAGCATTTTTTATTGATTTCTGTCCATATCAATTTGCTATTTCCTTCCAGTAGGATGTGCCGGTTGTGGCATAAGTGTGTGCGTGTCTCAGATGGGTCTCTAAGACATGTTGTTCCGTTTTTAGTCCTCCTGATTTTGGTTGTTCAAATAGATTTCGGGCATATTTATATGGTCCTTGAATGAAATGTTTGCGCTCTTTTCTCCGCTTCAGTCATTTTTTCTTGACGCGTTCCGCCTTGCTAAGAGCGCTATGTCTATCTTTGAGATCTTTCCAGATCTTTAATGAACCCACTTTTTCAAAAGGGTTTGAAACGCGGAGTTGTCGTTTCAGGTGTCTTTTCTTATTCTTAAGATCTGGCATCTCCGGCTGTCGTCTGTTTTTCTAGACAGGTGGTTTAGTTGATTTCACTTTCTCACCATACAATGCAATGCAAATACGGTATATATTATTACCACACTCTTCTAACCGTGGATCATACGTCTTTCTATCCCGTTCTTTATGCAATGCATTGCTTATTGTATGATCAAGCATACATCATTCTTCCGAATTAATACTTTCAACCTACAAGTACATTATCTTTATTGTGGAAAAAGGAATCCAGACCAAAAGTAATCATTGTCTTTGTTGGTCGACATTTAGGGGGAAAGGATATTACACAGAGGAGTAGTACCTTTTCGAGTGGCCATGGGGCTTCGCTCGACAGGTCTGCATGCGTCCCAGCGTTATGTGAAGCGCAATACAAAGCCTCTCCCTAGCGAATGACCGCCCGTGCCTGTTAAGGATAGACATACAACTAGTTTTACACTTTCCTATTCGAAAATAATGATTTCTCCCCAATTGCATTTCGGATATTCTCCTTGGCTGAACACGTAAACATTTGTTATTGCGGATTACATACATTGATATTAAAAACGAACACTAAACATTTTCACCAACATAACCTCTAACTCTAAGTGAATACATATTTTTCTGAATATTAAACCAAACAAAATATTCTAGAATTCTCATAACCATTACTATACATAGTTACAGCCTCACATTCAATTACAAACATATTATCGCCGCACATTATTTGTAAAAGTATACTTTCCTGTCATCGTATTTTTCTGAGACAAAAACGAATGTTTACATTAGCTTACCGTAACATTTATTTTCCCAACAAATGTATTCGTAATAAAAATAAGTTTCCCGACATTCTTTCTTAACTGCTTACATCTCTTTTTTTAATGTTTGGTTTCAGCGTCCTATGTTAAGAGATGACAAAATGAACGAATCTTAGTAAACGAGACGAATTTTATTTCATTTTTGTCTGAGTTCAGCGTCATAAATTATTAGATGACTTAATGAACGACTTACGAAACAAGACGAACTTTCTTTTTTAATGTCTGCTTTCAGCATCGTAAGTTATGATTTGACAAAATGAACGAATTTTAGTAAAGAACACGATCTTTCTTTTTATGTTTGGTTTAAGCGTCCTAAATATTGAGATGACAAAATAGACGAATCTTGGTAAACGAGACGAACTTTCTGTTTTGAATGTCTGCATTCAGAGTCCTACATTATGAGATGACTAAATGAACGAATCTTAGTAAACGAAACGAACTTTCTTTTCTTACTGTTTGGTTTTAGCATCCGAAATTATGAGATGACAAAATGCACGAACTTATTATACGAGACTAACTTTCTTTTTGGAATGTTTGGTTTAGGCGTTCTACATTATCAAATCTATTTATATCCGACCGACAATGGCACCCCTAACTTCTTCCTTGGTTCATAGTATTTTCGCGTGGGAATCTTGACACCGACTATTAAAGTTAAATTTGTGGCAAATATTTTGACAGTCAACCAAATACCAAAATGAAGTGTCAATTCCGAAAGCTGTTCTTATCATGTGAATGTTGCCGGTGACCATTCCAAAAGCTGTTTTAACATGAAGAAGTTGTCTTTTATAGAAAAGGTTGGGTGGTAAGCAACAACAACAACAACAACAACAACAACAACAACAACAACAACAACAACAACCACCGCACTTAACATTTTTCTAAGAGACGGAAGGGGCATGCTTCCACCGGGCAACGCCGGTTAGCGGGTCTTGCTAGTTGTAAATATCATCATCATCATCATCATCATCATCATCATCATCATCATCATCATCATCATCAATAGCAGTGTACAATAATTAGGCCGGATATCCCTGAGTGTATTTTCATGCAAACATTGGAAATCCTGCCAGCTGACCTTAGCAATACAGCGTATTATCCTTTAGCTGTAATTCGACACTGATAAAACATTAATGTACACTTAACTACATACACACACGCGTGAACACACACACTCAAACACACACACACATATATATATATATATCGTTATTTGTGTGTAGGTATGTGCGTGTGTTTGTGTGTGTGTCTGTTTGTGTGTGTGCGTGTGTGCGCGCGCGCGTGTGTGTGTGTGTGTGTGTGTGTGTGTGTTAGATGTGATTGTTTGAATAACTGGCACGTTGTCAAAAGACGATGTCCCATTAAGTAGATCAAGTGTCGAACCGACTGTTCCAACTCGGAATTGAACTCACGGGAAATAATTTATTGGACAAAAATCAATAGAAAATTCTTGCCAAACAAAGTTTCCTTTTTTTTTATATATATATTTTTGAAACTCGAAGGTTATCACCTCATCAGTGGAGCATATATCAAACATATGGATAAAACATAATTTTATGAACGCTCGACGCCCTCAATAAATAAGCAGTGTTTATTAGATATTTGAGGACATCGATCTGTTTGAGTTACAGATTATCTGTTTTTAATGCATGGCGTCGGGCGTTTTTATCTTAACATTTATGCCGCAGAAAAATAGGTATATTTCCGATGTTTCATTTTTATATAGGAGTCACCACTTATCAAGGTTTGCATGCCACTCGAGGATAAAGGGAAAATGTGCTTGGAGACGAGGTACTCTAAGTTGAAATTGTAATTCAGCAGAATAGTGTTTAGACGAATAGACTTTTCGACCTAAAGATGGTAAATAGAGGTCTATGGTTGAACTGCAGCATAAAAGATCCTCCGTGTAATTATCAAGCGCTTCTTTCTCGATTTGTATATATTGTTAGAAATTCCATATTCAACCGCCATGTTTCTTTAAGGCCGACTACACAGTTTGCTAGCCAGTCTGTGATTGGTTTAAAGTTGAATGTGTCAGGTGATTTTGACTTGGCGCCCTTTTTGTATTCATGCTTATTTTTCAGTCTAAGAAAAAACACGGAACGGGATAGATTCAACCCAGCGGCACCTGTGTCGAGGGAACCAAGATAATTCCTTCATGAACACCAGCAGTCGGTGAACGAAGGACTCAACTCTACAGAGACAAACTATTTGCTGAACCTATTCAAATCAAGGAGGACATTCTACTACCGTTCGGCATGTTTTTATACAATTATTTGGACATCTTATTTCTTCATGAGGCCTATGGGACTCACTTTATGCCTGAATATAGGCGCCATCATTCCTGCCGTGTTCTCTATGTAGAACATGGATCCTTCGAAAGGAACAATGAACTAACATTCCAACAAAAGGAATGCTAACTAAAGGCTTCATGCGTACGGAAGCAAATTCGGACACTGTTTTTGCAAAGGACTTACCAGAATTTTGTTTGTGGAATTCATTTGCTTCTGCAGAGAGGAAAATTGAGTGGGTAGGAAATAAATTTCTTACCCTATTGCTTTTCTACTGGGTGCAGGGATTTTGATGTGTGTGTTATAGGATTTTTACTTCCATCTGCAGTGAATGAGACAATATCGTAGTAATCGTTAGGAATGGAAATTTGGCAAATTGCATTACTTAACGGGATGGCTCATCAAAAAATTCGTTTACGTTTGTTTTGAAGACGACAATATTCTAGTCAGTTGGAAAGCAGAAAACGGAACAAAATCCCACAGTCGTGCAGTTCTAAGATATAAGCTTTGTACATGGAATCTACGATTAGGTTTATGCCCAGATTAAGATTGGGGGAAATTATTGATAAGTGTTTCTAGCTTTACGTGTGTTTTTTTTTACATCGAGGTCACCACTTATCAGGGCCAAGAAGCCACTCGGGAATAAGAGTTATTGTGTCTACATTAATCAATGGGATAGTATCGTAGTAATAGTTAGCATTGCAGATTTGATAAAGTGTCATTACTTAAGGGGGTGGTTTATCAGTAATTTGTTTGTGTTGGACTTGAAGACATCCAAGTTGAAGTTGGGAGGGAAACAGGGAAGCGGCAGAGAGTTCCACAAGCGTGCAGTTCTAAGAAATCAGCTTTGTTCATGGAATCTACGTTTTGATTTAGGCACGGATAAAGAGTGGAGAAAATTATTGAAAGTGGTTTCAGCTAGTCAGGTGTTTTTCGTGACAGATTGGCGAGGGAGCACCAGATTATGGAGCTCAGATGAGCACTTGCCATGGAAACAACGATAAAACAGAGAAAGCCTCGCAGCGTCTTCTGTGGGAGAGAAGTTGTATGGAAGAGAAAAAGGCATCCCCACCAAGCCACGAAGTCTATTTTGTACTCTGTCAAGGAAGGATAGGTTGTTTCTAGCAGCTCCTGCTCAGATGTGGCAGCAGTACTCCATCCTTGGACGTACTTGGATTTTATATAGATAGAGAATTGCATCATTAGTGATATATCTTCTAGGCCGGTAGAGGGATCCCACCATTTTGCCAGCGACCTTGGCCACAGACTTGATGTATGAGTTCCATTTCAGATCGGGAGTAAAGGTCAAACCCAGAAGCGTATCAAAACATGGGGCCTTCCCTAGACGAGAGCCATTAATTTCAATCGATATCAGATGGGGATCAGAGCGTTTATGATGTAATGATAGGAGCTTGGTCTTAGATGCATTAAAGGTAACCAGTTACCTCTTCCCCCACTGTACCACGCGCTCAAGATCTGAGGAGAGAGAACCAGAGAGAACATTGTTGTTTACGGCCTTTGATGTGTTGCCATAGATAGTCGTGTCATCAGCATAGATGGCAACGAATGATTTTAATGTGTGTTTTGGGAGATCATTGATGTAGATCAGGAGGAGAGTTGGGCCCAGGATGGCCCCCTAAGGGACTCCAGCATTAATATTGTGGGCGTCTGATTTCTGCCCATCAACCACTACTCTTATGAGCCTATCGGAGAGAAATGATTTAATGATTGAGAAAACATTTCCAGTTATACCGTAGCTGGAAATCTTGTGAAGTAAGCCCGTGTGCCATACCTTATCGAAGGCCTTTGAAATATCAAGAGCAATTGCCCTAGAAATGTGGTCTCTGTCAAGATATTTGCTAATCCCATGAGATATAACCGTTAGCATATCTGCTGTAGATCTAGCAGAACGGAAACCATATTGTGTGTCACTAAGAAAGTTATTGTTGCTGAAGTGGTTGACTTCTTCTCTATTTAATATGGATTCCAGCAATTTACTCATGACACACAGGAAACTTATTGGTCTGTATTGAGAGGGAGATGACTTATCACCTGAATTCTTTAATACAGGGCATACTGATGAGATTTTACAGGGTGTTGGGAAGCACTTCTCCTTAAGGCAACGCTTAAACAGTTTGGTTAATATGGGGGCAAGTTCTGGTCGAAGCTTTTTCAACACTATAAGGTTCTTGATTAGCTTGGCGACCTCACGCACATATATTTGTATGTTACCTAGGATGTTGTGTGTTATAGGAGGAAATTAGGGAGTTGATGGTCTTTGTCGCATAGGGTAGACTTTGCTGCAAAGTTCTTGTCAAATAGTTTGGCCTTGTCAGATGCTGATGAGATGACCTCTGGTCTATTGATAATGGTTGGGATAGAACGCACGCTTCTGATAAGGATCCTATTTGCTATTTGCCAGAACTGGTGGGAATCAAGCTGCTGCTCAGCTACTTTGGATTTAACGTATTGAGCATATAGCTCTCTTATATTTTTATTACTCTTTTACAGTGGTTGGTGGCGGTCCTGACAGCAGCTTTAGTCTAAGTGCATCTGTTACGTTAGTAGCTATGGAAAAAGTGATTTCTGTGCGCGATGGCAGCAGCACATTCAGGAGAGAACCATGGCTGGCTGTTAAGTTTTTGTTAGAATTTTTTAGATGGTATGAATTGGTCAATGCATACAAGTAACCATTTGGTAAGGTCTGATACTATAGAGGACACCTCCTTTTTAAACATGGAACAGAGAGGTAGATCAGATATGAATGCAGGGAAGATGTCCCAGTGAGCCATAGCGTATCGGTATACAGTACGGTTGAGAGGTACGTCTGTAGACTTATTATATTTTATTTTTATCTTAACTGCTACAATTGAGTAGTCGGAGAATCCCAGAGGAGATAGAACGGCACATAAGCATAGCTCTGATGAAGTGGAGAGAAAAAGGTCTAGAAGGCTTGCGTACTAACCGGTAGTATCGGGCACACGGGTCGAGTCGCGAACAATTTGAGTGAGGTCATAGGCAATGGCAAAATCATGACAGAACCTCCCTTCATCATGTAGAGCATGGATCGTTCCAAAGGAGCAATGAACTAACATTCCAACAAAACGAATTCTAACTAAAGGCTCTATGCGTATGGAAGCAAATTCGGGCACTGTTTTTGCAAAGGACTTACCAAATTTTTCCTGAAAGCTCGGCGAGGGGGCACAATCGATTAGATCTAAGACAAGCATTTGCCATAAAATAACAATAAAGCAGAGATATGTTTGCAACATCTCTTCAGTGGTAAAGAGGCTGCAGGGAAAATAAAAGGCATCCTTACTAGGCTACAACATCTATTTTGAAATCTGCCAAGGCAGGATAAGGTGCATCTTGCAGCTCCTACCCAGATGCAGCAACAATACTCCATCCTTGGACGCACCTGACTCTTACATAGGCAGAGAAATCCATAACTATTGAAATATCTACTGGAGCGTTAGAACGATCCCTCCATTTTTCCAGCAACATTGGCAACGGATTTGATGTACGTGTTTTATTTCAGATCATGAATAAAGGTCAGACCTAGATGCTTATCAAAACATGGAACCTCTCCAAGACTAGAGCCATTCATTTCAATTCATGACAGACGAGGATCAGAGCGCCTATTATGTAAAGATAGAAGCCGTCTTATTTCCCATTGACCACATACTCAAGATCAGAAGAGAGAGAATCAGAGAGAACTCTTTGATGTGCTACCATAGATAGCAGTGTCGTCAGCATAAATGTCTACCAATGATCTTAGAATGCTATTTGGGAGATCATCGATGTAGATCAGAAAGAGAGTTGGGCCCAGGATAGATCCCTGAGGAACTCCAGCATCAGTGTTGTGAGTTTCTGATTTCTGTTCATTAACCACTACTCTTATGAACCTTTCAGAGAAAAATGATTTAAGAATTGAAAATACATTTCCAGCTATACCGTAGTAGGAAATCTTGTTGAGTTGACCGTTATGCCATACCCTATCGAACGTCTTTTATATGTCAAGAGCAATTGCCTTAGAAAAGAAACCTCGGTCGAGAGATTCGCTAATCCTATGAGATATAACAGTTAACACATCTGATGTAGATCTAGGGGAACGGAAATCATATTGCATGTCACTAAGAAGGTTATTTTTGCTGAGGTTGTTGACTACTTCTCTTTTTAACACAAATTCAAGTTACTTACACATGGGACACAGGAGACTTATTGGTCTGAGATGACTGATCACCTGAATTCTTAAATGCGAGACATACTAAGGAGATTTTCCAGGTGTTGGAAAGCAATTCTCCTTAAGGCAACGCTTAAACAACTTTGCATGTATGGGAGTTTGTTCTGGCGTAAACTTTTTCAGCACTATAATTGGAATGATGTCAGAGCCAGTTGCTTTATTGGAATCGAGGTTTTTTTATTAGCTTAGCAAGATTATGGACAAATATTTTTATGTCGTATAGTGTGTTTTCAGATGCGGGAGTAAATACAGGGGGATGGCGATCTTGATCGCCTGGGTAGAATTAGGTATACATATTTTGACAAAAAGTGTAGTTTTCTTTGATGCTGACAAGATTACCTCATGTCCATTGATGATGGTTGCCCTAGAGAACATGCTTCTGTTCAAGGACCCTGTTTGGTACTCTGAACTTAACTGACTGAGCATACAACTCTCTCTTGCGTTCTCTTGCAATAGCTTTTGCCAGAAATTTTCTTTATTAGTATGCCTATTGTTAATTTCAGTAATTTTTATGGTATGTACTTAACTGAGAACGTACTCGGATTGTTGTTTATAGTACTCCGTAGCAATTGCTTATCTTTTTACACAGTGGATAAATAACATTTAATGGTATTGCGCCATGCATGGCATGAGACCACTTGTTGGTAAGAGCTTACAGAAATAGTAGTTAATCATAGCAAAAATCGGAGATGATGTAACGTTGTCAGGGAATCAATTTCAGTTTACCTCGGCTCACCCTAACCCTAACCCTAACCCTAACTCTCACACTAACCTAACCCTAACCCTCACCCTCACCCTCACACTAACCCTAACCCGAACCCTAAACCTAAACCTAACTCTCACCCTAACCCTAACCCTAACATTAACTCTCACCCTAACCTTAACCCTAACCGTAACCCTAACTCTCACCTTAACCCTAACCCTAAGTCTCACCCTAACCCTAACTCTTACCCTAACCCTAACCCTAAACCTAACCCTAATACTCACCCTATCCCTAACCCCAACCCTAACTCTCACCCTAACCCTAACCCAAAACCTAACCCTAACCCTCTCACCCTAACCCTCACCCTCACCCTAACTCTCACCCTAACCCTAACCCGAACCCTAAACCTAAACCTAACTCTCACCCTAACCCTAACCCTTACACTCTCACCCTAACCCTAACCCTAAGCGTAACTCTAACCCTAACTCTCACCTTAACCCTAACCCTAAGTCTCACCCTAACCCTAACTCTCACCCTAACGCTAACCCTAAACATAACCCTTACACTCACCTTCACCCTAACCCTCACCCTAACCCTAACTCTCATCCTAACCATAACCCTAACCCTAACCCTCACCCTAACCCTACCCCAAACATCGCCAAAGAGACCAAGTATAAGACAGAAATCCATCTTCATTTCCTTTATAACAAGTTATTTCTTCATTTTTTCAGCTGTGACGTCACCCATATGATGTCGAATATTATTTCCTTCCGAGCTCCACGTTTCTCACATGATCTCGACCGTTATTGATGTCTATCTCCCGGTTTACCGGTGACGACATTTCGCATGCATTGGTCTATAGCCGGCCGCGCTATGTTACAATGCTATTTAGCTATAGTCTTGAAAATACCAATGCTCTTGTAAAGATGAAACCAGTCAGAAAGAATAGAGTTTCTCAAACCTTAAGTTATTGAAAAAGAAGCTAGTAGAATAACAACGATTATGAAAATGAGGTATCAAAACTATAAATTGATGGACACTTCTAGACCAACAAATCAAACGAGCTGGAACAAAGGAAGCAGGGAATAGATCAGACAATTCTAAAGAAAACATACAATAGTATTATTTATAGAAAGACTGTGACTAGCAACATCTTGTCTTTGAGAGAGATTGGAGAAGAGAAAAAACTCAGTTAATTAAATTACACATATTTTTGCACTTTTTATCGAACCCTCAAATGGAAATGAGCTTCAGCAGCAATATTCCATACATGGTCTGAGAGTAGACTTGTAGAGGTAGAGAATAGCCTCGGATATGAGAAAATGTTCGGAGCTATAGAGACTCGAAAGTGCAACAACTAGTTATAGCAATGGATCTAATATATGGACTCTAATAAAGGTTTTGTAAGAATGAAAGACCAAAAAGTTTCAACTTCCTGAATATTAATTTAGCTTAATTCTCGTGATGGTTGTTTGTGGCCTAGGAGTATCGTTCCTTAGAATGGTGTTACAGACGTATCCGTGGCAAGGTTCATATTCCACAGAACAATCACGTTGACACACCGGTTCCCGCTGGATTACCGAAGTTAAGCAACGTTGATACTGGTCAGTACTAAATGGGTGACCATTTGGGACTTTAGGTGCTCTATGTGTATTGTTTCCAGTCGTCTTTGTCTTCGCCTTGCTACTGGACCTAAACAGTATCGATTCAGGAGAGATGTGGTGAGATATTGCGCGACCCTTGCCTCACAATGACCAGCGAAACTCCTCCTACTGGGGTATCCTTTGTTTTTCGAGACTGAACAGAGGCAGCGAAATCGAATCATATTCCCCGATCAGTAGCAATCGTCACTTCCTGCACTGATAATTGCGAAAGCATGAAACAGTAGTGGTTGTAGGTATTTGCAAATATACCATCGTGTTGTGTAAATTATTATCGGCCCTTCCTCTAATGTATTCGTTATTCGTATTCCTCTAATGCCATTTACGTTTGAAAACTTGGACCCATCACGTTGTGGGTTTTTTTTTTACAAGGTGGTCACCACTTATCAAGGCCCGGAAGCCACTCAGGGATAAGGGTTATTGTAAGTACAGTACGTTAGTGTATATATTTTAGAGTGTCTACTTAAGGGGCGGTTCATCAGGAATCTGTTTACGTTGGACTTGAAGACATCCGAGTTGTAGTCAGGAGGGAAGCAGGCAGACGGAACAGAGCTCCACAGGCGTGCAGTTCTAAGAAAAAAGCTTTGTTCATGGAATCTACGTTTTGATTAAGGCATAGATAAAGAGTGGGGAAAGTTTTGACAGTGGGTTCAACTAGACGGGTGTCTTTTGTAAAATATTGGCGAGGGGGGAGGGACAAAAGATTGGAGTTCAGACGAGCACCTGCCATGAAAATAACGATATAAAAAAGATAGGCTTGCAACGTCTCTTCTGTGGGAGAGAGGTTGCAGGGAAGAGAAAAGGGCATTCCCCACTAAGCCACGAAGTCTATTTTGTACTTTGTCAAGGAGGATAGGCTGTTTTTAGCAGATACTGCCCAGATATGGCAGCAGTATTCCATCCTTGGACGTACTTGGCTTTTATATAGATAGAGAATTGCATCAGTAGTGAGATATCTTCTGGAGCGGTAGAAGGATCCCACCATCTTTCCAGCGACCTTGGCAACAGACTTGATGTACGTGTTCCATTTCAGATCGGGAGTGAAGTTCAAGCCCAGAAGCTTGTCAAAACATGGGGCTTCTAGACGAGAGCCATCCAATTCAATTGATGCCAGATGGGGATCAGAGCGTTGATGATGTAAAGACAGGAGTTTGGTTTTATATGCATTAAAGGTAACCAGCCACGTCTCCCCCCACTGAAGCACTCGTTCGAGATCAGAGGAAAGAGAATCAGAGAGAGCTTTGAGACCTGTCGCAAAGAAACAAAAATGAAATAAATACATTTTTCACCGTTTTGAAAAAAGGCATACATTCATTATATTTCTAACAATGTATGCCTTCTTTTTAGACAGTCGATTAGTTTATGTCGTCTGCCATGTAGTTAAAAAAACCTCCTGCCACTCTGGGCGAAACGTTCATCTCTCCTGACTCGTAATTTCTTCCTACTTTCGCTTCTGTGTGCAATTTTTATTTCTTCCTCCGCTGCGACGTCACATCGCGTAACGGCATGGTCATTTGCTTACGTGTTTACGACGGCTGCTACTGCTAAAAGAGACAGCGATAGCAACTCTATTATATTCGATACATACAATTTCTATGTCCGTCTCTTAACTGCGTCAGTTTTACGAGAACCTCTATCAATATATTTGATCACTAACGTAATAAAACTTTCGAAAACGTCATATTCTTTGTTTATATCTTTATTACAGTTTATAGTTAGTTGGCCTTTGCACATTTCAAAAAAAACAAACAAACAAAAAACAAGACGAATAATATTTATTTTATGCACAATTCGGCCTATCATGCGATATAAGTTATTCCGGAAACACTAAAATGTCAACATGTGTTGCAGGAATGGTAACTATGAGAGCGTAATCTATTAAAAAGGAAATAGAAATTGTATCTATCGAATTGTAAGAAAGACGACAGATATGAGAACAGAGAGATGACATTAATAGACCCCTGAAATAGCACAGAACTTCACTGGGCTTAATATAACAGCAATATACCATGAGAGGGCACTTGTAGATATAGATAATGAGAAAGGTTTCGGACCAATAGCAATAACCAACATTGCAACAACCGGAAACAACAATGGATCTTATATATATATATATATATATATATATATATATATATATATATATATATATATATATATATATATATATTATAAAATGTAAAACGGGGTGAGGAAAAGAAAAAATATATATAATGGGGCAAGTTATATGTACAATTCAATAAAATAAATAAGTCGATTAAAAACGATCGTTAAAATTGGATGTACTTTAACGATCGTTTTTAATCGACTTATTTATTTTATTGAATCGACTTACAACTTCTTGGCCTTTTGGCCAAGATCAAAGTGTAGTATCTGGTCCGGCAGATGCTACACTTAAGATAATTTGTACCAGTCAATGGAGGGGAAACCCTCTATACTGGGACAATTATTATTTTTGGTAACCAGAGTGCCCCCTTTTTGCCTACTTTTAGGGGAGCTGGTTTTTACCTCACATTAAAAACGGCCTTGTGCCTAATTTGCTCAGTGGGGGAGCAAATAAATACCATCTGTTCCGGCAGATACTGCACTTAAGATGATTTGTACCAGTCAGTGGAGGGGAAACCCTCTATACTGGGACAATTATTATTTTTGGTAACCAGAGTGCCCCCTTTTTGCCTACTTTTAGGGGAGCTGGTTTTTACCTCACATTAA
The DNA here is from genome assembly GCF_053919585.1 of Euprymna scolopes. Lineage (NCBI taxonomy): Eukaryota > Metazoa > Mollusca > Cephalopoda > Sepiida > Sepiolidae > Euprymna > Euprymna scolopes. Next base: position 96,303,034 of record NC_136505.1, read on the forward strand.
AAACGGCCTTGTGCCTAATTTGCTCAGTGGGGGAGCAAATAAATACCATCTGTTCCGGCAGATGCTGCACTTAAGATAATTTGTACCAGTCAATGGAGGGGAAACCCTCTATACTGGGACAATTATTATTTTTGGTAACCAGAGTGCCCCCTTTTTGCCTACTTTTAGGGGAGCTGGTTTTTACCTCACATTAAAAACGGCCTTGTGCCTAATTTGCTCAGTGGGGGAGCAAATAAATACCATCTGTTCCGGCAGATGCTGCACTTAAGATAATTTGTACCAGTCAATGGAGGGGAAACCCTCTATACTGGGACAATTATTATTTTTGGTAACCAGAGTGCCCCCTATTTGCCTACTTTTAGGGGAGCTGGTTTTTACCTCACATAAAAAACGGCCTTGTGCCTAATTTGTTCAGTGGGGGAGCAAATAAATACCATCTGTTCCGGCAGATACTGCAAGCTATGACTAGCTAGGACTAGCTATGACTAGCAAAGACCAGATGTGGGGGCAACCCCACATGCCTGACCATTAACCAGCTCCCATTTCCCACATCTTGGGAGCTGGTCTCCTTTTTCCCTTCCCCCTCCCTTCACTCCTCACATTAAAAATCGGCCTTGTGCCTAATTTGCTCGGTGGGGGAGCAAATAAATACCATCTGTTCCCACAGATGCTGCAAGCTATGACTAGCTAGGACTAGCTATGACTAGCAAAGACCAGATGTGGGGGCAACCCCACATGCCTGACCTTTAACCAGCTCTCATTTCCCACCTCTCGGGAGCTGGTCCCCTTTTTCCCTTCACCCTCCCTTCACTCCTCACATTAAAAATTGGCCTTGTGCCTAATTTGCTCGGTGGGGGAGAAAATAAATACCATCTGTTCCGGCAGATACTGCAAGCAAAGACCATATGTGGGGGCGACCCCACATATAAGACCTTGGTCAATGTAGGGGCAACCCTTCATACCAATTGTCACTATCCAGCTCCCCTACTCCCCGGGGAGTTGGTCCCCATTTCCCCTTCACTCCTCACTTTAAAAATCGGCCTTGTGCCTAATTTGCTCGGTGGGGGAGCAAATAAATACCATCTGTTCTTCAGATGCTGCACTTCTATTTCTTGTTCTCTTTCGGTGGAGGAGGAATCCTTCCCGACTGAGACAATTTTTATTTTTGTACCTTTTCTCCACATTAAAAAACTACCCTGGTGTCTAACTCTGTCCCGTGGGGAGGCACAGTAAATAGGTACAACTGTCCCTGCAACAGTTGGGAAGGATGCAATGCCCTAAGGTGTACCTGCATAAGGCATGCAATAGAATGTTCCAATCTATGTGGAGATTGCTACGATAATAACTAGGAGAGTATAGAAAAAATGCTTCAGTCATAAATGATGAAGATAGGAAAAAGGAAGTTGGAATAAACTTGAAAAAACATGATGTATGTGGCTCGAGGTAGGGTGGATTGGGGCAGCCATATACATGGTGTCAAATGTAATTAAAAATCACGTGCAACCATTACATATGAAAGGTTAACATTGAAAACATTTATAAAAATGCAAGATGTATTAGTTTACTAGCCCGACGTTGCCCGGTCGTACAATATGCTTAAACATTTTTTTTTAATATGCAGATTACTCATGCATTATCATAAAATCAATTCTCTATTAATTATTATGCATTACAGATTAATTCGTAAAGAAATATAAAGAATAAAAAATACTAAGAATGTTGTTCATCGAATTCTATCTATTTACAGTATCATGTCAGCAGATATTTGGGCAAGATGATGAATATCCTGGAAAAGTCACTTGTGATTAATGTTTAGTTTAAAGATATGCAAACGAAGAAATAATTTGCAGTGATTTTAAATGGTGCACCTTCTTTTATCGTAAATCAATTTCATGGATAAGAAATAATTAAAAATGGGGTTCATTACATCTATTGTCTACCACTGCGATATATATATATATATATATATATATATATATATATATATATATATATATATATATATATATATATGAGATGGGAGCAACACGTTCTGGAGTATTGCCATTACTTAATATATCTCTGGCTCAAATGACGCAAACATGAGCGCAACTAGCAGCACGTGCCAGACGGTCACCTCTATGAACCTTCTATAGTCCAGCACATCTACTGATGACCGGGTTCAAGTTGTGGTGCCCTGAACACCTACCAAGCTAAACCCTGGAACATCCAGAGTCTTTATTGCCATTCACACCCATATCTGCATCAGTCCTAATTGAATGTCCGTTTGCCGTTTGAGGCTACAGCCAGCTTTTTTGTTATCGAGATACACACTGATTGCAAAGTGTGTATTTCATTGCATATCAAGTAATGTCTGTTATTGAAGCTTTTTATAGTGAGGAAAGACTTTGCACTGAGACAACCCCACTCTAGAAACAACTGCCCCATTGAACCAAAAAGAAGAGCAGGTCAACATACTTGGAAGCAGCAGTCGCCGCATGTTTTATATCAGGGTTTTCCTTCTCCTCGGCTTACGGGAACCCTCTCCACCCCTATGCCATTTGATCAATAAGTGAAACATAGGTTGCTAGGCACCAGATCTTACTCCACAAGCCGATGGGTCATGTATGCCGAAGCTGACAGGGCCTAAGTTCCACTGGAGGTTTCTGTCAGGGAAACCTCACCCTTAGACTTTGGTTAAAAGACTTTGGGCCTCAAGGCAGTGAAGGTCCAGTTATAAGGCGCAGGATCCTCGCCGTTCATCATAGCGCCGTCTACGTGGCAGTGGTCACGACGTACACATGGGGTTGATTTGTCTGGGAGAAGCACAGTATGTTGCTAAGACATGTCCATACCAGACTTTGCCCACCTATATACCTACATACAAATATATATATATATATATATATATATATATATATATATATATATATATATATGTATATATGTATATATATATATATATATATATATATAGTTAAACAACGTTGAACCTAATTAGTATCAGATAGGTGACCATTTGGGAATTCTAGGCGCTTTATGTGCTTCCCGCATACGATGGCATTTGTTTCCAGTCGTCCTGTACTTCACTTGCAACTGGTATTTAACAATGTCGTCTCAGGAGAGGTGTGGTTAGAGATTGTGCACCTCCTACAATATATATATATATATATATATATACGACTATAACTTTATATTTGATTAAACCTGTTTTTTTTAAAGAAGAAACGATTTCCTGTAATTTCATTATCTCTCTTTGCCGGTGTAACGAAAAATATTTTCATATAAAATGTAATTTTTATCTATAAAAGAATAAAAGCTATTTAAAGATCGGATTTATTTGTTAATTTAAATACTTATCAGACTAATTTCCGTATAAAACATATCCAAAAACACTTTGAGACATATGCATTAGCAGTGTGTGAAATTTGCGAAATTAGCCGTTTCGGAAGCTATAGGGAAGGCACACACACACACACACACACACACACACACACACACACACACACACACAAAGACACACACACGCAGACACAAAGTGATATTTTAAGATCATGAAAACCGACTGAGTTTGTGTTTTAAAATGTAATGGACAATTATTTATAAGTCGCAAATATTCCATTTAGAAATGTTTAACTTTTCCCTACTCAAATCTGGTCCAACTATTAGTATTATGTCTAATAGATGCAAATTGATCGTGAATTATATAAAAAGGTGAAATATGCACGAGGCACAAAAATGACTAAGTTAAGCATTTTCCACACTTCTTCATTAAGACCCAAATCCTTCCAGGGGACGTCAAATCCTAGGGAAAATGAACAAAAATTGCAGTTTTAGGCGTAAACATATGTAAATTTGGGGTGCAACTGGAGTTTTCCACGGAAAATCCGTTCTGTAACTTTTTTATTCATATCATGTTTAATGTTTGTGCAAAAAAAACAAGAACAAAAAACAAAAAAAACGATTAAGTCCATCATTTTTCTCCTCCCATTTAGCCCCAATGTCACCAAGGTTATTACATATTTAAATTTGAGTTCAGCACCATGTAAAACTGTTATATAAACATACACATATACTTTTGAACAAATATGACAAACTAGTCCCCAAAGTGGAGTGTTTTTATTAGCCTTAAAAGAGCTCTTGGGACACACCCAAGTATTATCCCGAAGTTTGGACAAACAAAATTATCAAGAAATTAGTTGCAACTTTTCAGAAAATTTAATAAAAATCCGAGGCATCAATTTTTTTTTTAATAAACACAAAAGTGTCAATTTTAACCATGTTAACACGAAAGGCAGCCCTGGGGTGCAACTGGAGTTTTCCACGAAAAAAAAACCGTTCTGTAACTTTTTTACTCATATCATGTTTAATGTTTGTGCAAAATTAAAAAAATTCTAATTATATCAAATTATTGAGAAAAGAGCTGACAGACGAACAGACGCACGGACAAGATTGAATTTACAGGCTCACCTTTATTTTTCCAGGGGGCCAATTAAAACGCTGCTACTTTTTGTATCAGTTTGGGCATAGACCGTTTATATGCTTCATAAATGAAGTCTAAAATACTAGTATAAAAAGGTACACAGAACAAGGTACGTATTTGTATCTGTATTTGTGGGTGTGTATTTTATTTCCTCTCTAGAAAGTTAAACAGAAGGTCAGCTGGTGTGGTGACTGGGATGATGGCGTACTGGCGTTTTAAGCTTTCTTGAGCATTTAGGCCGGCATTTCCCATAGGTACGCCCCAGATTATTAACAATAAACACACTCTTCCTTAAAAAGAATATCATTTTTAGGAGAATGGGGTTCTTGAGATTGAACAGCGCAATACCTCAGCAGCACAATATCTAAAAGCTCTGTCAAACAGATGTATGAATTTATTTATTCTCAGTGATGCTCTGTGCTTTTATGCATATAATCAACTTGTATTCAAGTGTCCGCCTGATATTTATAGCCACATACCCGCAAATTCTGAAGTTTCATATGAATTGTGTTAAAAATACTTTTAAATCGAAGTTACAGAAACAGAAAAATGTTATAAAGATGTCTCTGCAAAGGAACTTTGCCAAGTAATTCTAATACAATAAGATGTTTTCTTTTACTTTTTGTAAATTTTGACATAAGAAGAAGAACTTGGCAAAAATATGGTTTTAAAATTAAATATCTATTTCATCTGCTAATGCAGCATTTTATTAGATATGATTGATGGGTGGTAGGTTTTGAACGAAGCTGCTGTTTCACAATGAATGTTACTTATTATTCGTTAGTATTTAATGGCATATCAACTCAGTTTTGTTACTAACTACAGAATTTAGTAATGGATCTAACTTTATAATTTGATTTGATCCCAAAACAGTAAACGTTAAGGGGTCAAAATTCGGGTTAAAGTTAAACAAAAATTGATCTATGCGATCTCTAACAAATAACTCAGCCAGTTTTTGGTTTAAACATTTGCAATTTTACATAAAAGTTATTCATACATAAGACAGGGTTTTTAATCGTTTTTTTTCTCTTTGCAAAAAATTTGGCTTCCAAGGGGTCAAAGTTCAAAAGATTTTGCCTTTGCTGTCTCTCGCAAACTATTAAGCCACTTTTTTTGCCTGATTGGTTGTTGGTTGTTTTTGTTTTACGGCATATCAACCCTTTTTGGGTTATTTAATGCCGAATCCAAAGATTTTGAAGAAATTTTTTTTAATAGAATATATTTGTTGTTTTCACATCGGTTTTTATAGTCGGGACCCTAATAGGTACTACCACTCCGGGTCAGAGTGGACCTGGGAGCAATGGTAATTAAAGGGTAGCTCCACACTCCCCAAAGCCCACAAGCTGGGGCCTCATCACTGGATATAGTTTAAGGTCATATCCAGGACCCCCATTGAGGGACTTTTACCCTCTTCAGGGGGAAGGCAGTCGGCGTATTCTAATGCCCCATCGACAGGGCCCTTTTTTGCCTGAATATTTGAAATTTTACATTAAAGGTATTCAGACATAGTACAGGCTTTTTAATCGATTTTTTTCTGAAAATTTAGCTTCCAAGAGGTAAAAGTTAAAAGATTTGACCTTTACAGTCGCTCGCAAACTATTAAGCCAATTTTTGGTCTAAGCATTTGAGATTTTACATAAAAGGTATTCAGACATACGGCAAGCTTTTTACTCGTTTTATTTTTGCTGAAAATTTACGTAAATTGTATTCAAACTTTCAGCAAGCCTTTTAATCAGTTTTTTGAGCGATAATTAAACTGTGAAGAGGGCACAGTTAAAAGAGTTCACCTTTGTAGATTCTCTGCCAGTTTTGAGTCTAAAAACTTGAAATTTTAGAAGTAGGTTACCTGGATATTGGTCCAACATTTTAGTTTGATTTGAGCCCAAAACAATAAATGTTAAGGGATAATAATTAACGCCAAATTAAAAACAAATTGACGTCTGCGGTCTCTAGCAACTTTTCTCTATGGCAGTTTGGGAAACCTATTATAATGCACAATTTTTACTATATACATATGTATATAAAGTAATGAACAGAGCATAGAGCACGAGGAAAAATATATATTAATGAAAGCAAAGGGATGTAGTGTTTACCTGATATACGCAATGGTAAACTTCAAGCTAATACAAATAACAGTATTTATATATAGAAAATTTAATCGTCACGCTGGACTTATTTTGGAATACATTCTATCTAAAGAACTATTTTGCATTTTGGATCAACTCGAGAGGAGTTTCATTCAAGCTGAAATATGCGTGGTTTGTTTTTATATTAGTTTTTTACATATCCAATATGTTTTCATTTTTTTTTATTTGTCAATTCATAATTACAATAAACTGCGGTTTCACTTAATGCCTTAACTTGCAACTTCTAGCATTGCTACGAATATAATCTGCTGATTTCTTTATGTGCTCTGTTGAGAATAATAATAACAATAACATTCATTGAAACTCTGCGGAATAAGGCTTTTGTAAATTGTTTTTTTGGAGTATTCAGTTAAACAATAAAATCTGATTGTAAAGTTCAACTTACAGTTTTAATTTTCTTCATATATATACATATATATATATATATATATATATATACATATATATGTATGTATATATATTACACAATCAAGTTTAGTCACCGGTCCTTGACAGGTCTCTGAAGTTAAGCAACGTTTAATCAAGAGGTGGCCATTCGGGACGGCTAGACGCTCTATATATCGCGTCGATTAATAGAAATTTCCTGGTTTGTATCTGGAGGCGCATTAATTCCCTGAGAGCAATGTACCCCCAGCCTTTGTTTAACACATGCATCTACTCTATACTCTCTTCTTTGTCAGTAATCTGCACCGACACAGATTAGCAATAATACCAAAATGTGTTAATGATTCTACACAGTGTCTGCAGCAAAAAAGCCAAGCTATTCTAGTAAAACAATAGACTATAACCAAGATATTCTAGTAAAAACAATAGACTATAACCAAGATATTCTTGTAAAAACACTAGACTATAACAAAGATAATCTAGTAAAAACATTACACTATAACCAAGATAATCTAGTAAAAACAATACACTATAACCAAGATATTCTTGTAAAAACAATAGACTACAACCAAGATATTCTTATAAAAACAATAGACTATAACCAAGATATTCTAGTAAAAACAATAAACTATAACCAAGATATTCTAGTAAAAACATTACACTATAACCAAGACATTCTAGTAAAAACATTAGACTATAACCAAGATATTCTTGTAAAAACAATAGACTATAACCAATATATTCTAGTAAAAACATTAGACTATAACCAAGATATTCTAGTAAAAACATTAGACTATAACAAAGATATTCTTGTAAACACAATATACTATAACCAAGATATTCTAGTAAAAACAATAGACTATAACCAAGATATTCTAGTAAAAACAATAAACTATAACCAAGATATTCTAGTAAAAACATTACACTATAACCAAGACATTCTAGTAAAAACATTAGACTATAACAAAGATATTCTTGTAAAAACAATAGACTATAACCAAGATATTCTTGTAAAAACTTTAGACTATAACCAAGATATTCTAGTAAAAACATTAGACTATAACCAAGATATTCTTGTAAAAACAATAGACTATAACCAAGATATTCTAGTAAAAACATTAGACTATAACCAAGATATTCAAGTAAAAATATTAGACTATAACCAAGATATTCTAGTAAAAACAATAGACTATAACATAGACATTCTAGTAAAAACATTAGACTATAACCAAGATAATCTAGTAAAAACATTAGGCTATAACCAAGATATTCTTGTAAAAACAATAGACTATAACCAAGATAATCTAGTAAAAACATTAGACTATCACCAAGATATTCTTGTAAAAACAATAGACTATAACCAAGATATTCTTGTAAAAACAATAGACTATAACGAAGATAATCTAGTAAAAACATTAGACTATAACCAAGATATTCTTGTAAAAACAATAGACTATAACCAAGATATTCTTGTAAAAACAATAGACTATAACCAAGATATTCTTGTAAAAACAATAGACTATAACCAAGATAATCTAGTAAAAACAATAAACTATAACCAAGACATTCTAGTAAAAACAATAGACTATAACCAAGATATTCTTGTAAAAACAATAGACTATAACCAAGATATTCTTGTAAAAACAATAGACTATAACCAAGATAATCTAGTAAAAACAATAGACTATAACCAAGACATTCTAGTAAAAACAATAGACTATAACCAAGATATTCTTGTAAAAACATTAGACTATAACCAAGATATTCTTGTAAAAACAATAGACTATAACCAAGATAATCTAGTAAAAACATTAGGCTATAACCAAGATATTCTAGTAAAAACATTAGACTATAACCAAGATATTCTAGTAAAAACATTAGACTATAACCAAGATATTCTTGTAAACACAATAGACTATAACCAAGATATTCTAGTAAAAACAATAGACTATAACCAAGATATTCTAGTAAAAACAATAAACTATAACCAAGATATTCTAGTAAAAACATTACACTATAACCAAGACATTCTAGTAAAAACATTAGACTATAACCAAGATATTCTTGTAAAAACAATAGACTATAACCAAGATATTCTTGTAAAAACTTTAGACAATAACCAAGATATTCTAGTAAAAACATTAGACTATAACCAAGATATTCTTGTAAAAACAATAGACTATCACCAAGATATTCTAGTAAAACATTAGAGTATAACCAAGATATTCAAGTAAAAATATTAGACTATAACCAAGATATTCTAGTAAAAACAATAGACTATAACATAGACATTCTAGTAAAAACATTAGACTATAACCAAGATAATCTAGTAAAAACATTAGGCTATAACCAATATATTCTTGTAAAAACAATAGACTATAATCAAGATAATCTAGTAAAACCATTAGACTATCACCAAGATATTCTTGTAAAAACAATAGACTATAACCAAGATATTCTTGTAAAAAAATAGACTATAACGAAGATAATCTAGTAAAAACATTAGACTATAACCAAGATATTCTTGTAAAAACAATAGACTATAACCAAGATATTCTTGTAAAAACAATAGACTATAACCAAAATATTCTTGTAAAAACAATAGACTATAAACAAGATAATCTAGTAAAAACAATAAACTATAACCAAGACATTCTAGTAAAAACAATAGACTATAACCAAGATATTCTTGTAAAAACAATAGACTATAACCAAGATATTCTTGTAAAAACAATAGACTATAACCAAGATAATCTAGTAAAAACAATAGACTATAACCAAGACATTCTAGTAAAAACAATAGACTATAACCAAGATATTCTTGTAAAAACATTAGACTATAACCAAGATATTCTTGTAAAAACAATAGACTATAACCAAGATAATCTAGTAAAAACATTAGGCTATAACCAAGACATTCTAGTAAAAACATTAGACTATAACCAAGATATTCTTGTAAAAACAATAGACTATAACCAAGATATTCTTGTACACCAATAGACTATAACCAAGATATTCTTGTAAAAACAATAGACTATAACCAAGATAATCTAGTAAAAACATTAGACTATCACCAAGATATTCTTGTAAAAACAATAGACTATAACCAAGATATTCTTGTAAAAACAATAGACTATAACGAAGATAATCTAGTAAACACATTAGACTATAACCAAGATATTCTTGTAAAAACAATAGACTATAACCAAGATATTCTTGTAAAAACAATAGACTATAACCAAGATATTCTTGTAAAAACAATAGACTATAACCAAGATAATCTAGTAAAAACAATAGACTATAACCAAGACATTCTAGTAAAAACAATAGACTATAACCAAGATATTCTTGTAAATACAATAGACAATAACCAATATATTCTTGTAAAAACAATAGACTATAACGAAGATAGTCTAGTAAAAACATTGGACTATAACCAATATATTCTTGTAAAAACAATAGACTATAACCAAGATATTCTTGTAAAAACAATAGACTATAACCAAGATATTCTTGTAAAAACAATAGACTATAACCAAGATATTCTAGTAAAAACAATAGACTATAACCAAGATAATCTAGTAAAAACATTAGACTATAACCAAGATATTCTTGTAAAAACAATAGACTATAACCAAGATATTCTTGTCAAAACAATAGACTATAACCAAGATATTCTTGTAAAAACAATAGACTATAACCAGGATAATCTAGTAAAAACATTAGACTATAACCAATACATTCTAGTAAAAACATTAGACTATAACCAAGATATTCTAGTAAAAACAATAGACTATAACCAAGATATTCTTGTAAAAACAATAGACTATAACCAAGATTATCTAGAAAAACATTAGACTATAACCAAGATATTCTACTAAAAACAATAGACTATAACCAAGATATTCTAGTAAAAACATTAGACTATAACCAAGATATTCTTGTAAAAACAATAGACTATAACCAAGATATGCTAGTAAAAACATTAGACTATAACCAAGATATTCTAGTAAAAACATTAGACTATAACCTAGATATTCTAGTAAAAACAATAGACTATAACAAAGATAATCTAGTAAAAACATTAGGCTATAACCAAGATATTCTTGTAAAAACAATAGACTATAACCAAGATAATGTAGTAAAAACATTAGACTATCACCAAGATATTCTTGTAAAAACAATATACTATAACCAAGATATTCTTGTAAAACAATAGACTATAACCAAGATAATCTAGTAAAAACATTAGACTATAACCAAGATATTCTTGTAAAAACAATAGACTATAACCAAGATATTCTTGTAAAAACAATAGACTATAACCAAGATAATCTAGTAAAAACAATAGACTATAACCAAGACATTCTAGTAAAAACAATAGACTATAACCAAGATATTCTTGTAAAAACAATAGACTATAACCAACATAATCTAGTAAAAACATTAGGCTATAACCAAGACATTCTAGTAAAAACATTAGACTATAACCAAGATATTCTTGTAAAAACAATAGACTATAACCAAGATATTCTTGTAAAACAATAGACTATAACCAAGATATTCTTGTAAAAACAATAGACTATAACCAAGATATTCTAGTAAAAACAATAAGCTATAACCAAGATAATCTAGTAAAAACATTAGACTATAACCAAGACATTCTAGTAAAAACATTAGACTATAACCAAGATATTCTAGTAAAAACATTAGACTTTAACCAAGATATTCTTGTAAAAACATTAGACTATAACCAAGATATTCTTGTAAAAACAATAGACTATAACCAAGATAATCTAGTAAAAACATTAGACTATAACAAAGATATTCTAGTAAAAACAATAGACTATAACCAAGATATTCTAATAAAAACATCAGACTATAACCAAGATATTCTAGTAAAAACATTAGACTATAACCAAGACATTCTAGTAAAAACATTAGACTATAACCAAGATATTCTAGTAAAAACAATAGACTATAACTAAGACATTCTAGTAAAAACATTAGACTATAACCAAGATATTCTAGTAAAAACATTAGACTATAACCAAGACATTCTAGTAAAAACATTAGACTATAACCAAGATATTCTTGTAAAAACAATAGACTATAACCAAGATAATCTAGTAAAAACATTAGGCTATAACCAAGATATTCTAGTAAAAACATTAGACTATAACCAAGATAATCTAGTAAAAACAATAGACTATAACCAAGATAATCTAGGAAAAACATAACTAAAACTATAAAAACTATAACAAAGATATTCTAGTAAAAACAATAGACTATAACCAAGATATTTTTGTAAAAACATTAGACTATAACCAAGATATTCTAGTAAAAACATTAGACTATAACCAAGATATTCTAGTAAAAACATAACTAAAACTATAAAAACTATAACAAAGATATTCTAGTAAAAACATTAGACGATAACCAAGATATTCTAGTAAAAACATTAGACTATAACCAAGATATTCTAGTAAAAACATTAGACTATAACCAAGATATTCTAGTAAAAACATTAGACTATAACCAAGGTATTCTAGTAAAAACATTAGACTATAACCAAGGTATTCTAGTAAAAACAATAGACTATAACCAAGATATTCTAGTAAAAACATAACTAAAACTATAAAAACTATAACCAAGATATTCTAGTAAAAACATTAGACTATAACCAAGATATTCTAGTAAAAACAATAGGCTATATCCAAGATATTCTAGTAAAAACAATAGACTATATCCAAGATATTCTAGTAAAAACAATAGACTATAACCAAGATATTCTTGTAAAAACATTAGACTATAACCTAGATATTCTAGTAAAAACATTAGACTATAAACAAGATATCCTAGTAAAAAGCAATAGACTATAACCAAGATATTCTAGTAAAAACATTAGACTATATCCAAGATATTCTTGTAAAAACATTAGACTCTAACCAAGATATTCTAGTAAAAACAATAGACTATATCCAAGATATTCTAGTAAAAACAATAGACTATAACCAAGATATTCTAGTAAAAACTATAGGCTATAACCAAGATATTCGAGTAAAAACAATAGACTATATCCAAGATATTCTAGTAAAAACAATAGACTATAACCAAGATATTCTTGTAAAAACATTAAACTATAACCAAGATATTTTAGTAAAATCATTAGACTATAACCAAGATATTCTAGTAAAAAGCAATAGACTATAACCAAGATATTCTAGTAAAAACATTAGACTATATCCAAGATATTCTTGTAAAAACATTAGACTATAACCAAGATATTCTAGTAAAAACATTAGACTATAACCAAGATAGTCTAGTAAAAACATTAGACTATAACCAAGGTATTCTAGTAAAAACATTAGACTATAACCAAGACATTCTAGTAAAAACATTAGACTATAACCAAGATATTCTAGTAAAAACATTAGACTATATCCAAGATATTCTAGTAAAAACATTAGACTATAACCAAGATAGTCTAGTAAAAACAATAGACTATAACCAAGATATTCTAGTAAAAACATTAGACTATTACCAAGATATTCTTGTAAAAACATTAGACTATAACCAAGATATTCTAGTAAAAACATTAGACTATATCCAAGATATTCTAGTAAAAACATTAGACTATAACCAAGATATTCTAGTAAAAACATTAGACTATAACCAAGATAGTCTAGTAAAAACATTTGACTATAACCAAGGTATTCTAGTAAAAACAATAGACTATAACCAAGATATTCTAGTAAAAACATTAGATTATAGCCAAGATATTCTAGTAAAAACAATAGACTATAACCAAGATATTCTAGTAAAAACATTACACTATAACCAAGATATTCTAGTAAAAACATTACACTATATCCAAGATATTCTAGTAAAAACAATAGACTATAACCAAGGTATTCTAGTAAAAACAATAGACTATAACCAAGATATTCTTGTAAAAACATTAGACTATAACCAAGATATTCTAGTACAAACATTAGACTATAACCAAGATAGTCTAGTAAAAACATTACACTATATCCAAGATATTCTAGTAAAAAGAATAGACTATCACCAAGGTATTCTAGTAAAAACAATAGACTATAACCAAGATATTCTTGTAAAAACAATAGACTATAACCAAGATATTCTTGTAAAAACAATAGACTATAACCAAGGTATTCTAGTAAAAACAATAGACTATATCCAAGATATTCTAGTAAAAACATTAGACTATAGCCAAGATATTCTTGTAAAAACAATAGACTATAACCAAGATATTCTAGTAAAAACATTACACTATATCCAAGATATTCTAGTAAAAACATTACACTATAACCAAGGTATTCTAGTAAAAACAATAGACTATAACCAAGATATTCTAGTAAAAACATTAGACTATAACATAGATATTCTAGTAAAAACATTAGACTATAACCAAGATAGTCTAGTAAAAACATTAGACTATAACTAAGATATTCTAGTAAAAACAATAGACTATATCCAAGATATTCTAGTACAAACATTAGACTATAACCAAGATATTCTAGTAAAAACAATAGACTATAACCAAGATATTCTAGTAAAAACATTAGACTATAACCAAGATAGTCTAGTAAAAACATTAGACTATATCCAAGATATTCTAGTAAAAAGAATAGACTATATCCAAGATATTCTAGTAAAAACAATAGACTATAACCAAGATATCCTTGTAAAAACAATAGACTATAACCAAGATATTCTAGTAAAAACAATAGACTATAACCAAGATATTCTTGTAAAAACAATAGACTATAACCAAGATATTCTAGTAAAAACATTAGACTATAACCAAGATATTCTAGTAAAAACATTAGACTATAACCTAGATATTCTAGTAAAAACAATAGACTATAACAAAGATAATCTAGTAAAAACATTAGGCTATAACCAAGATATTCTTGTAAAAAGAATAGACTATAACCAAGATAATGTAGTAAAAACATTAGACTATCACCAAGATATTCTTGTAAAAACAATATACTATAACCAAGATATTCTTGTAAAACAATAGACTATAACCAAGATAATCTAGTAAAAACATTAGACTATAACCAAGATATTCTTGTAAAAACAATAGACTATAACCAAGATATTCTTGTAAAAACAATAGACTATAACCAAGATATTCTTGTAAAAACAATAGACTATAACCAAGATAATCTAGTAAAAACAATAGACTATAACCAAGACATTCTAGTAAAAACGATAGACTATAACCAAGATATTCTTGTAAAAACAATAGACTATAACCAACATAATCTAGTAAAAACATTAGGCTATAACCAAGACATTCTAGTAAAAACATTAGACTATAACCAAGATATTCTTGTAAAAACAATAGACTATAACCAAGATATTCTTGTAAAACAATAGACTATAACCAAGATATTCTCGTAAAAACAATAGACTATAACCAAGATATTCTAGTAAAAACAATAGACTATAACCAAGATAATCTAGTAAAAACATTAGACTATAACCAAGACATTCTAGTAAAAACATTAGACTATAACCAAGATATTCTAGTAAAAACATTAGACTTTAACCAAGATATTCTTGTAAAAACATTAGACTATAACCAAGATATTCTTGTAAAAACAATAGACTATAACCAAGATAATCTAGTAAAAACATTAGACTATAACAAAGATATTCTAGTAAAAACAATAGACTATAACCAAGATATTCTAATAAAAACATCAGACTATAACCAAGATATTCTAGTAAAAAAATTAGACTATAACCAAGACATTCTAGTAAAAACATTAGACTATAACCAAGATATTCTAGTAAAAACAATAGATTATAACTAAGACATTCTAGTAAAAACATTAGACTATAACCAAGATATTCTAGTAAAAACATTAGACTATAACCAAGACATTCTAGTAAAAACATTAGACTATAACCAAGATATTCTTGTAAAAACAATAGACTATAACCAAGATAATCTAGTAAAAACATTAGGCTATAACCAAGATATTCTAGTAAAAACATTAGACTATAACCAAGATAATCTAGTAAAAACAATAGACTATAACCAAGATAATCTAGGAAAAACATAACTAAAACTATAAAAACTATAACAAAGATATTCTAGTAAAAACAATAGACTATAACCAAGATATTTTTGTAAAAACATTAGACTATAACCAAGATATTCTAGTAAAAACATTAGACTATAACCAAGATATTCTAGTAAAAACATAACTAAAACTATAAAAACTATAACACACATATTCTAGTAAAAACATAAGACAATAACCAAGATATTCTAGTAAAAACATTAGACTATAACCAAGATATTCTAGTAAAAACATTAGACTATAACCAAGATATTCTAGTAAAAACATTAGACTAAAACCAAGGTATTCTCGTAAAAACATTAGACTATAACCAAGGTATTCTAGTAAAAACAATAGACTATAACCAAGATATTCTAGTAAAAACATAACTAAAACTAGAAAAACTATAACCAAGATATTCTAGTAAAAACATTAGACTATAACCAAGATATTCTAGTAAAAACAATAGGCTATATCCAAGATATTCTAGTAAAAACAATAGACTATATCCAAGATATTCTAGTAAAAACAATAGACTATAACCAAGATATTCTTGTAAAAACATTAGACTATAACCTAGATATTCTAGTAAAAAAATTAGACTATAACCAAGATATCCTAGTAAAAAGCAATAGACTATAACCAAGATATTCTAGTAAAAACATTAGACTATATCCAAGATATTCTTGTAAAAACATTAGACTCTAACCAAGATATTCTAGTAAAAACAATAGACTATATCCAAGATATTCTAGTAAAAACAATAGACTATAACCAAGATATTCTAGTAAAAACAATAGGCTATAACCAAGATATTCTAGTAAAAACAATAGACTATATCCAAGATATTCTAGTAAAAAGAATAGACTATATCCAAGATATTCTAGTAAAAACATTAGACTATAACCAAGATATTCTAGTAAAAACATTAGACTATATCCAAGATATTCTTGTAAAAACATTAGACTCTAACCAAGATATTCTAGTAAAAACAATAGACTATATCCAAGATATTCTAGTAAAAACAATAGGCTATATCCAAGATATTCTAGTAAAAACAATAGACTATATCCAAGATATTCTAGTAAAAACATTAGACTATATCCAAGATATTCTAGTAAAAAGAATAGACTATATCCAAGATATTCTAGTAAAAACAATAGACTATAACCAAGATATCCTTGTAAAAACAATAGACTATAACCAAGATATTCTAGTAAAAACAATAGACTATAACCAAGATATTCTTGTAAAAACAATAGACTATAACCAAGATATTCTAGTAAAAACATTAGACTATAACCAAGATATTCTAGTAAAAACATTAGACTATAACCTAGATATTCTAGTAAAAACAATAGACTATAACAAAGATAATCTAGTAAAAACATTAGGCTATAACCAAGATATTCTTGTAAAAAGAATAGACTATAACCAAGATAATGTAGTAAAAACATTAGACTATCACCAAGATATTCTTGTAAAAACAATATACTATAACCAAGATATTCTTGTAAAACAATAGACTATAACCAAGATAATCTAGTAAAAACATTAGACTATAACCAAGATATTCTTGTAAAAACAATAGACTATAACCAAGATATTCTTGTAAAAACAATAGACTATAACCAAGATATTCTTGTAAAAACAATAGACTATAACCAAGATAATCTAGTAAAAACAATAGACTATAACCAAGACATTCTAGTAAAAACGATAGACTATAACCAAGATATTCTTGTAAAAACAATAGACTATAACCAACATAATCTAGTAAAAACATTAGGCTATAACCAAGACATTCTAGTAAAAACATTAGACTATAACCAAGATATTCTTGTAAAAACAATAGACTATAACCAAGATATTCTTGTAAAACAATAGACTATAACCAAGATATTCTTGTAAAAACAATAGACTATAACCAAGATATTCTAGTAAAAACAATAGACTATAACCAAGATAATCTAGTAAAAACATTAGACTATAACCAAGACATTCTAGTAAAAACATTAGACTATAACCAAGATATTCTAGTAAAAACATTAGACTTTAACCAAGATATTCTTGTAAAAACATTAGACTATAACCAAGATATTCTTGTAAAAACAATAGACTATAACCAAGATAATCTAGTAAAAACATTAGACTATAACAAAGATATTCTAGTAAAAACAATAGACTATAACCAAGATATTCTAATAAAAACATCAGACTATAACCAAGATATTCTAGTAAAAAAATTAGACTATAACCAAGACATTCTAGTAAAAACATTAGACTATAACCAAGATATTCTAGTAAAAACAATAGATTATAACTAAGACATTCTAGTAAAAACATTAGACTATAACCAAGATATTCTAGTAAAAACATTAGACTATAACCAAGACATTCTAGTAAAAACATTAGACTATAACCAAGATATTCTTGTAAAAACAATAGACTATAACCAAGATAATCTAGTAAAAACATTAGGCTATAACCAAGATATTCTAGTAAAAACATTAGACTATAACCAAGATAATCTAGTAAAAACAATAGACTATAACCAAGATAATCTAGGAAAAACATAACTAAAACTATAAAAACTATAACAAAGATATTCTAGTAAAAACAATAGACTATAACCAAGATATTTTTGTAAAAACATTAGACTATAACCAAGATATTCTAGTAAAAACATTAGACTATAACCAAGATATTCTAGTAAAAACATAACTAAAACTATAAAAACTATAACAAACATATTCTAGTAAAAACATAAGACAATAACCAAGATATTCTAGTAAAAACATTAGACTATAACCAAGATATTCTAGTAAAAACATTAGACTATAACCAAGATATTCTAGTAAAAACATTAGACTAAAACCAAGGTATTCTCGTAAAAACATTAGACTATAACCAAGGTATTCTAGTAAAAACAATAGACTATAACCAAGATATTCTAGTAAAAACATAACTAAAACTATAAAAACTATAACCAAGATATTCTAGTAAAAACATTAGACTATAACCAAGATATTCTAGTAAAAACAATAGGCTATATCCAAGATATTCTAGTAAAAACAATAGACTATATCCAAGATATTCTAGTAAAAACAATAGACTATAACCAAGATATTCTTGTAAAAACATTAGACTATAACCTAGATATTCTAGTAAAAAAATTAGACTATAACCAAGATATCCTAGTAAAAAGCAATAGACTATAACCAAGATATTCTAGTAAAAACATTAGACTATATCCAAGATATTCTTGTAAAAACATTAGACTCTAACCAAGATATTCTAGTAAAAACAATAGACTATATCCAAGATATTCTAGTAAAAACAATAGACTATAACCAAGATATTCTAGTAAAAACAATAGGCTATAACCAAGATATTCTAGTAAAAACAATAGACTATATCCAAGATATTCTAGTAAAAACAATAGACTATAACCAAGATATTCTTGTAAAAACATTAAACTATAACCAAGATATTCTAGTAAAATCATTAGACTATAACCAAGATATTCTTGTAAAAAGCAATAGACTATAACCAAGATATTCTAGTAAAAACATTAGACTATATCCAAGATATTCTTGGAAAAACATTAGACTATAACCAAGATATTCTAGTAAAAACATTAGACTATAACCAAGATAGTCTAGTAAAAACATTAGACTATAACCAAGGTATTCTAGTAAAAACATTAGACTATAACCAAGACATTCTAGTAAAAACATTAGACTATAACCAAGATATTCTAGTAAAAACATTAGACTATATCCAAGATATTCTAGTAAAAACATTAGACTATAACCAAGATAGTCTAGTAAAAACAATAGACTATAACCAAGATATTCTAGTAAAAACATTAGACTATAACCAAGATATTCTTGTAAAAACATTAGACTATAACCAAGATATTCTAGTAAAAACATTAGACTATATCCAAGATATTCTAGTAAAAACATTAGACTATAACCAAGATATTCTAGTAAAAACATTAGACTATAACCAAGATAGTCTAGTAAAAACATTTGACTATAACCAAGGTATTCTAGTAAAAACAATAGACTATAACCAAGATATTCTAGTAAAAACATTAGACTATAGCCAAGATATTCTAGTAAAAACAATAGACTATAACCAAGATATTCTAGTAAAAACATTACACTATAACCAAGATATTCTAGTAAAAACATTACACTATATCCAAGATATTCTAGTAAAAACAATAGACTATAACCAAGGTATTCTAGTAAAAACAATAGACTATAACCAAGATATTCTTGTAAAAACATTAGACTATAACCAAGATATTCTAGTACAAACATTAGACTATAACCAAGATAGTCTAGTAAAAACATTACACTATATCCAAGATATTCTAGTAATAAGAATAGACTATCACCAAGGTATTCTAGTAAAAACAATAGACTATAACCAAGATATTCTTGTAAAAACAATAGACTATAACCAAGATATTCTTGTAAAAACAATAGACTATAACCAAGGTATTCTAGTAAAAACAATAGACTATATCCAAGATATTCTAGTAAAAACATTAGACTATAGCCAAGATATTCTTGTAAAAACAATAGACTATAACCAAGATATTCTAGTAAAAACATTACACTATATCCAAGATATTCTAGTAAAAACATTACACTATAACCAAGGTATTCTAGTAAAAACAATAGACTATAACCAAGATATTCTAGTAAAAACATTAGACTATAACCAAGATATTCTAGTAAAAACATTAGACTATAACCAAGATAGTCTAGTAAAAACATTAGACTATAACCAAGATATTCTAGTAAAAACAATAGACTATATCCAAGATATTCTAGTAAAAACATTAGACTATAACCAATATATTCTAGTAAAAACAATAGACTATAACCAAGATATTCTAGTAAAAACAATAGACTATAACCAAGATAGTCTAGTAAAAACATTAGACTATATCCAAGATATTCTAGTAAAAAGAATAGACTATATCCAAGATATTCTAGTAAAAACAATAGACTATAACCAAGATATCCTTGTAAAAACAATAGACTATAACCAAGATATTCTAGTAAAAACAATAGACTATAACCAAGATATTCTAGTAAAAACAATAGACTATATCCAAGATATTCTAGTAAAAACAATAGACTATAACCAAGATATACTACTAAAAACATTAGACTATAACCAAGATAGTCTAGTCAAAACATTAGACTATAACCAAGGTATTCTAGTAAAAACAATAGACTATATCCAAGATATTCTGGTAAAAACATTAGACTATAGCCAAGATATTCTAGTAAAAACATTAGACTATAACCAAGATATTCTAGTAAAAACATTAGACTATACCCAAGATAGTCTAGTAAAAACATTAGACTATAACCAAGATATTCTTGTAAAAACAATAGACTATAACACAGATATTCTAGTAAAAACAATAGACTATAACCAAGATATTCTTGTAAAAACATTAGACTATAACCAAGATATTCTAGTAAAAACATTAGACTATAACCAAGATATTCTAGTGAAAAGCAATAGACTATAACCAAGATATTCTAGTAAAAACATTAGACTATAACCAAGGTATTCTAGTAAAAACAATAGACTATATCCAAGATATTCTAGTAAAAACAATAGACTATAACCAGGATATTCTTGTAAAAACATTAGACTATAACCAAGATATTCTAGTAAAAACATTAGACTATAACCAAAATATTCTAGTAAAAACATTAGACTATAACCAAGATTGTCTAGTAAAAACAATAGACTATAACCAAGGTATTCTAGTAAAAACAATAGACTATATCCAAGATATTCTAGTAAAAACATTAGACTATAACCAAGATATTCTAGTAAAAACATTAGACTATAACCAAGATATTCTTGTAAAAACAATAGACTATAACCAAGATATTCTTGTAAAAACATTAGACTATAACCAAGATATTCTAGTAAAAACATTAGACTATATCCAAGATAGTCTAGTAAAAACATTAGACTATAACCAAGATATTCTAGTAAAAACATTAGACTATAACCAAGATATTCTAGTAAAAAGCAATAGACTATAACCAAGATATTCTAGTAAAAACTATAGACTATAGCCAATATATTCTAGTAAAAACATTAGACTATAACCAAGATATTCTAGTAAAAACATTAGACGATAACCAAGATAGTCTAGTAAAAACATTAGACTATAACCAAGGTATTCTAGTAAAAACAATACAAAATAACCAAGATATTCTAGTAAAAACAATAGACTATAACCAAGATATTCTTGTAAAAACAATAGACTATAACCAAGATATTCTAGTAAAAACATTAGACTATAATCAAGATATTCTAGTAAATAGCAATAGACTATAACCAAGATATTCTAGTGAAAACATTAGACTATAACCAAGGTATTCTAGTAAAAACAATAGACTATATCCAAGATATTCTAGTAAAAACAATAGACTATAACCAAGATATTCTTGTAAAAACATTACACTATAACCAAGATATTCTTGTTAAAACAATAGACTATAACCAAGATATTCTTGTAAAAACAATAGACTATAACCAAGATATTCTTGTAAAAACAATAGACTATAACCAAGATAATCTAGTAAAA
Organism: Euprymna scolopes; assembly: GCF_053919585.1. Taxonomy (NCBI): domain Eukaryota; kingdom Metazoa; phylum Mollusca; class Cephalopoda; order Sepiida; family Sepiolidae; genus Euprymna; species Euprymna scolopes. Next base: position 96,325,777 of record NC_136505.1, read on the forward strand.
ACATTAGACTAAAAGCAAGACATTCTAGTAAAAACATTAGACTATAACCAAGATATTCTAGTAAAAACATTAGACTTTAACCAAGATATTCTAGTAAAAACATTAGACTATAACCAAGATATTCTAGTAAAAACATTAGACTATAACCAAGATAGTCTAGTAAAAACAATAGACTATAACCAAGGTATTCTAGTAAAAACAATAGACTATATCCAAGATATTCTAGTAAAAACAATAGACTATATCCAAGATATTCTAGTAAAAACAATAGACTATAACCAAGATATTCTT
>NC_136505.1:96331067-96348567 GCF_053919585.1 Euprymna scolopes
AGTTCTGTTATTTTTTTTTTAAAAGAAATGATTTGCTTAGAATTGAATCTCCCTTGATTTAGTGAGAATTATCTCCCTTGGCAGTGGAACGTAAAATATAATCCTGTAAATATTTTTTTTTTTTTTTATCTATAAGAAAAAAAAAGACTATTTTTAGGATCGGATTTTTTTTCGATTTTCAATAATTGTCGGATGAATTATTTTGCAAAAAAGTTCTAAGAATACTGCCACACATAAAACTTACCGTGGTGTGAAATTAGAAAAAGAAAGACTTAGCCGTTTCGGAGCCTATGTGGAAAGAACCCACACACACAAAGTGACTTTCCTATATCAGTAGCGAGTATTATGCGTTTTTTTTTTCTCGCTAGATATATGGAGAGATAGAGTAATCCACATACAGTACTGTTTCGCAGCTCATCAGTGGGGCTAGACAAGCAACTACCTCAAGCCAGGATCAAAGCGACAGTTGGAGCTTCTATTCTCCTATATACATTTTTTTATGCATTGATATTAAAACCCTTTTTTATTTATTTAATAGACACATAAACCTTTGTAATATATGGCTGTGGTATTGCATCATCTTCCAAAGTTCTGGCTAATTTGCATATACATATTCTTTTTAAAATTCGATTTAATTAATTCCTTATTAGTTTATTCGGTTTTCTTATCGTATGTCATATTTAGTTCTCTATTACGTTTTATTTTATTCCGGCAGATATTCTACATGATTTATACCTGCGTAATGTTGGCGTAAAGTATATAGTAAACATACATCTTCTTTCTATATATATATATAATCACGTATGCCTATATATGTATGCATATATATATATATATATATATATATATATATATATATATATATATATACTAGAAAAAGTACCCGTCGATGATTGGATAAACCCAATAATTTATTATAGCATACCTGTTCACACTGAAACACTTATCACAATATACTGTGGATCTATATTAAAAAACCTTGTTAAACTTTGTGACATATTTCCATTCTATGGGGGTCAGGCGAGAACGAACACCCCCATAATTTTATTATACCATATTTCTTCAAACTGAAACATAATTATCACAGTATACTTACACTGATAGATATGAAAAGTCTTTATTAAAGTTTGTACCTATTTCCATTTTATGGAGGCCAGGCGCGAACGCAGACCCCACAATTTTATTATACCATCACTATTTAAGTCAAAAAATACTTATCAAAGTATTCTTATGTACATCTATATCAAGAACACTTGTAAACGTTTTTTTTTTTAATTTTTAATTGTTTTATTTCCATACTTTGTGGAGCAGGCGCGTACGCAGACCCCACAATTTTAATGAACCACCGTTCTGCCAGATCAAACATATCCATTCCTGTGTCTCGATATATCTTGTATCATTATATGTAATCAGTTTTCTATAATAGCCAAGAATATAGGAGCCTATTCGTGACCAGGCACACACACACACACACACACACACAGACCTTCAGCTTTATATATATATATATATATATATATATATATATATATATATATATATATAGCTTAACCGTGTACCAGATTTACCTAGGAAAATTAATTGCTCCAGGATATTCCATGCCACACCTTTCATGATTCGGCGGTACCTCTTTGATGTAAATTCGCTTGTGTGAACTTATCTTTGGCGATAATTTGAACAAGACGAAATCTAATTCATTATATGTGATATTTTGTTTAATTTAATAAAAATGTCGTCGTGTATCTACGATGTAAAGTAAAAATTATTGTTGAAAATTTAGTTTACATGCCTTAGTAAAATAATTACGTAATTATACAGAAATCTACTGAAAATGTTTTGCATGAAAATTTTCAAACGAAAATATCGTGGAAATTTAATTTAACTTACTAATATAGTCAGCAAGCTTATGCAGTTCTTAAACTGCAGAAGTAAGCACAAATATTTCTCATATACATTTGCAGATTAACGGGGACGTTTTAGTTTATTTATTAATGTTTTAATTGTATTTCTGGAGAGTGCGAACCGTGTGTATGGCATATTGGTGCATATTTTTCAGGAAAAAAGGAGAGGCTTTCGATGAGTAATACACACGCAGGTCGATTCCATGCATAATTTCACCCAAAATGTGCGAGAGGATATCGATCAAAAGATTCGAGATAATGTAGAATGAGAAATATTAAACATTCCAATTATTGTTGTACTTCTCAAATTGGTGTGCATGGCTGTCATCCCAGGAGGAAGCCTATTCTGAAGGCAGTACACAAGAAAGCCCGCAAACAGTTTGTTGAAGACATGTGAACAAAGCCCATAGATTACTGGAACAATGTCCTATAATCTGATGAGACGAAATTTAATTTGTTGGGTTCTGATGGTCTTAAGCATGTGTGACGGCGACCAGGTGGTGATGAGTACAAATATAACTGTATCATGCCTACAGTCAAGCATGGTGGTGTGAATATCATGCTCTGGGGCTGTATGAGTGCTGCAGGTATTGAAGAGTTTCATTGAGGGAAACAGAAATTCCAACATGTACTGTCAAATACTGCAGCAGAGCATGGTCCCCTACGGCCAGAAACTGGGTCGTAGAGCAGTGTTCCAGCATGCCAATGATCCAAAACACAAATCGAAGACAAACACAGCTTTACTTAAGAGGCCGAGGGTAAAGGTGATGAACTGACCAAGCATGTCTCCAGACTTGAACTCAGTAGGATATCTTTGGGGCATCCTCAAGCAGAGTGTGGGGGTGCGCAAAGTCCAAAATATCCGCCAGCTCAGCAACATGGTAATTGAAGAGTAGTAGCGCGTTCCAGTGGCTACATATGAAGCTCTGGTAAACTCCATGCCCAGGAGAGTAAAGGCAGTTTTGGATAATGATGGTGATCATACTAAATATTGAGAGTTGACATGTATATTTATATTGACAACTTTTCGTAAGGGGTGTACTCATTTTTGTTGCTAGAGGTTTAGCTTTTAATGGCTACAGTTGGAGTTGTTTTAAGGGGAAAATAATTTAACTCAGTGATATATACTGGATAAAGATAACGTTTCATTGTGTCAAAAATCATTTTTTCAGTGTTGTCTCATGTAGAGATATACTTAAATATTTGAAGAAATGTGAGGGGTGTACTCACATTTGTGATACTCTCTCTCTCTCTCTCTCTATATATATATATATATATATATATATATATATACACTTTATTTAATCACATGAATTAATGTACGAAATTATTTTATGCGTAATATTTAAGTATTTACCTTAACAGTGCTCAATACATATTTTACATTTTTTTATTATTTGAGGTTAACAGTTACATATGGTCGCTACAAATAATCATCTGTTTCAGCCAATGAGACTTCCTCGAGCGATCCGGAACCTCTCGACGTCACAAAGGTTCCTTTTTAAATTAGGGAGGAAGTTTATTGACTGAAACAGATGACTCTTTGTAGCGACCATACGTAACTGTTCATCCTCAAATAATAAACAAACTATATTTTGCACTTTTAATCGAGCACTATCTATCAACCTCGTTGTCTTCCTTAGTCCCAACTTTTGAACACCGCAAACCTGATTATATATATATATATATATATATATATATATATATATATATATATATATATATTATAATAGACATAAGCCTATGAAATATTAAAATCTATATGTTTTTTAAAATGAAGAAATCGATACCTGCTACGCAAGCGACAACCGCTATATCTTACAAAACGCACATGTTTACTTGCCCTTTCGTTTTTTTTTAATATATTTATGCATTTTACGTCATATTCATAATATAATTTTTGTTTTCTGTAATTACCATGACGACTAATTTCATTGTTTACCAAACGTTATAGACGAATAACCATTTGGGAATATTATGTGATGGGATGGCGATACATGCCGGCAAAATAAAAACTACAATAAAACAAACGTCTTACGACTTGTAAATAAATTATTCTCTAGATATTACCCTTTTTAAGGTCGCTTAAAATTGTTGCATCATTCTATCGCTCCATAAATTACGAGGGTTATTAAATAGTTGAGAACATAACCAACATGACCTCCCACAACATCAAAGTTAGCATGATCACTGAGTATTCGCCGAGCTCCCATCAGCGCTTGTGAAAAGACAGTTCTGGGACCGTATTGAGGCGGTGATTGAGGCTGAAGGCGGCTACATTGAATAGATGTCAGAGTTACTACATAATCATATTACCTGCATTAATTTTTCAATAAAACTTTTAACATAAAGTTGTAATGTTATTTCATTTGTGGTGACCATTTTATCGTTCCACCCTGTTCTTTACGCCATACCCCAAAATACCAGAGAATACAAAGATACATTCATTTGTCAGTTTTGGTTGTTATTCAAATACATGAAGAAAGTATACAGAGAAATTATCTGTAATATTTCAGAAATATTTTTTTTTAAAGAGTTTTACCCTTATATCTTAGAATTCATTCATAGTTTCATTGGTTCCCTTTATATTTTATTCATGTCTTTCTTTCGCCCTTGTGGTTCTGGATATGACCTTAAACTATATCCGATGGTGAGTCCTCAGCTTGCCGGCTCTGGGGAGTGTGAAGCAACCCCTTAATTGCCATTTTCTCCCAGGTCCACTCTGACCCGGAGTGGTAGTACCTGTTAGGGTCCCAACTATGGGTTAAATAGAAATCGACTTGGACCCCCCCCCCAAAAAAAAAAATATATTCTATTATAAAATCTTTCTTCAAAATCACTGGATTCGGCATTAAATAACATGAAAAGGGTTGATATGCCGTAAAACAAAAACAACCAACCTACCAACAAATCAATCCTGTTCTTTATTCTGCCTTAATTAATCAGATCGGATGGCTATGACTGAACTTATGTATTCATATCATGAAAGTTCCCTCTCTCGGTTGTATCAGGTTGACAAGGAAGTTCTTGTGGTTTTTAATTTTTAAATTCAAATACGCACATCTCGGATCAAACAAAAAAATTATTGATAAAAATTAATGCCATCAGAACCAACACACTTTTGTCAACGCAAAACGTATTAAAAATGTGTTAAAAACTTTGCGTTCTCGTGGCGATGAAGTCGCTGAAGGGATTTTTGTGTAATATGATTAAGGTTTCTGAAGTATTTCGCGTGCAAATTTTTTTTAGATACTTGAAAAATGGTAGTTTTTATGTGAGAGATTTGAAGAGTATTGCGGATGAGGCAGAGTTTCGTAACCTAATTCGTTCAACTTCTGCAGAGTCTGTTTAGCAATGTGTGATCAGGCATTGTCGTGGAGGAACCTTTTCTGTTGACTAATGCTGGGTGCTGTTGTCAAGGTTTCTGATGCATTTCATCTATTTGTTGACAGTACTGTTCCGTCGTTATGATTTCGCTTAACTTAAACAAAAAAACCATAATGGATGAGACCGTTCTTAGATAACCAAACAGTAAACATGACTTTCTTTTGGTGCAACTCTGGCTTCGGAAACAGTCGTGGAGTTTCGTCAGCATCCAATCCCTGAACTGAGCGTCGCCGGTTGTCGTAAAGAACCCACGTGTCATCGCAAATCACAACAAGCTCGAGAAACGGGTCGTTCTTGTTGCATAAAAGAAGGTAAGATGATACTTCATAACGGCGTTTCTTTTGGTTTTCGTTCAATTCGTGAGGCAACTATTTAACAAGACTTTTGTCTGTCCAATCTCTCTCAAGTGGTTAGAAATCGTCGTATACGTTACGTCTAATTTAGAAACAAGTTCTCGAACCGTTGCACATGGGTTGGTTTCGACTAAATCTATTAACTCATTGTTATAAACATCAAATGACCGACCATCATCGCTCCTCATCTTCAAGACTCCGGTCGCCGCCACAAAATTTCTTAAATCATCATTATGCTCTGCGTTCAGTAGTAGTTCCTAAGTCTAACGCTTTGTTGATATCGCGAACTGTTTCAGCAGCATTTCGGGCTTACTTGAATTGAAATAAGAAAAATTATACAAATTTGCTTTTTTACCATATTGAATTCAACGCCATGAAAAGAAGACATGCTTATTAGTAATTCAAATTATTCGATAGAGCGAAAAAAAACACTCTTCAAAATGGTGTGTAAAGTATAAGTACTATAAGGAAAACTTATTCGAAATCAAAATAAATAAGAAAATCCGTAACAAATTTCTTCTGAAGCTAACAAGTATTGACGGTATTAGACTCTAAGAAAGCAACCCTTGTCATTGACCTGTGATTGAGCATGAAAAGGTTGCCAGTAGCTTTTCAATATTTAGTTTTTAAAAAATAGAAGGCTTTACTTGTAAAACGGCGCTCATGTTTAATGCCACCCCCATTCTGTACGTGTATAATATTCACATAATTTTACAATTGCATTTTTATGATAACTGGACACATGCATTCATGACAGGGATAAGGGTTATTGCAAGTACATTACGTTAGTGTGGAGATTTGATGAAGTGTTTACTTAAGGGGGCGGTTCATTAGGAATTTGTTAACATTGGACTTGAAGACATCCAAGTTGTAGTCCGGTGGGAAGCAGGCAGACGGAACAGAGTTCCACAGGCGTGCAGTTCTAAGAAAGAAGCTTTGTTCATGGAATCCGCGTTTTGATTTAGGCACAGATATAGAGTGGGGGAAATTTTTGACAGTGGATTCAGCTAGACGGGTGTTTTTCGTGAATGATTGGCGAGGGGGACCAGAGATTGGAGTTCAGACGAGCACCTGCCATGGAAATAACGATAAAACAAGGATAGGCTCGCAACGTCTCTTCTGTGGGAGAGAGGTTGCAGGGTAGAGAAAAGGGCATCCCCCACTAAGCCACGAAGTCTATTTTGTACTCTGTCAAGGCAGGATAGGCTGTTTTTAGCAGCTCCTGCCCAGATATGGCAACAGTATTCCATCCTTGGACGTACTTGGCTTTTATATAGATAGAGAATTGCATCAGTAGTGAGATATCTTCTGGAGCGGTAGAAGGACCCCACCATCTTTCCAGCGACCTTGGCAACAGACTTGATGTATGAGTTCCATTTCAGATCAGGAGTAAAGGTCAAACCCAGAAGCTTGTCCAAACACGGGGCTTCACCCAGACGAGAGCCATCCATCACAATTGATGCCAGATGGGGATCAGAGTTGCAGGGGATTGGGTTATTAGTATCTTTTACTATATTTTTGTCCTTCTTTGTGTTTTTTTTAATCTTGCTATAGTTGCCACTTTTCCTACCAACGTTATTTTCTTTTGTTCCCAATGCTCTTATTTATTTATTTTGTGTAATATCGCTAAGATTTCTGAAGTATTTAACGTGCAGAAATTCTTGAGATGCTTGAAAAATGGTAGTTTTTTATGTGAGAGATTTGAGGATGCTTTGATTAATATCTCAAATTTTACGCAGCAATGGAAGGACAGTTTCATCTTGAAGGATTCGTGTAAGGGAATGAGCCTGGGAAAATATTTTACAATGAGATTTAGGATTTTTTTTTTTGCGAAGTTTACTTGTTAGCATACGTGTTAGCATAATAATTTGAGGGGCATTATATTTCTCATCCGCCCTATCATTATAAATATCAGCGCCCTATTGGCTATTTTTACTTTCGACAGAAAGGTACCCTACCCACTAATTTCACAGCTGTGCTTTAAATGTTCCTTGACATATTAACACACTTTCGTTTATGTATACGATTCACTTTCAACCTTATGAGCCTTATAATTGTAGTTTTGGAAGACAGATGCTCGGCTTAACTACAATGTGATCTAAAATAAAACGAAGTTTTATGCAAAGAGTTATATGTCGAATAATAAACTCTGGCGCTCGTTTAAATGGTACACCCCCGTGTACATACCTCTTTTGCGTTTGGAATAATAAAAATAGAAAGTATCACTTGTAAAATGACACTCATATCTAACGTTGATACCATCATATACGTATATAAGAGCCAGATGCATCCTTCGATGGGATACTGTTGCGACACTTGGGTGACTACTCATCAGAGTACTATTTCCAGTTTTTACAAAGTTCAAAATCAAAAATTTAGTGACGTTGTTCGCTTTTCTCCTGCAGCTATGCACAAGTAATTATTCTAGTCTCTTCCAGCTTCATATTTAGTTTCATGGAAGCGGCTTTACTTATCTTTATCTACGGTCTCCTTTGAAAAAAAAAAAGATAATTATAAATCGTCTAGCTACGAACGCTGTCAATTATTTCCCTTAACTACGCCTTGGATTTTTTCTTTTTGATTTTGCACAAACATTAAGATGAGTAAAATTTTGAAATACCTGCCCATGAGTACAGCAACCGTTTTCTACGAAGTTTATTTAGTCAGATGCCTCAGTTTCACCCAAAGAGAACTTCCTCATTGTGGCACATGCGAAACATAATGCCTATCATAAATCATCATTGCACAAACATTAAACATGAGATGAGTAAAAAAGTCATAGAACGGATTTTCCGGAAAAACTCCTGTTACCCCCGTTGGGAGGCCCTTCGGGTTAAAATGGTTAACATTGACACTTTTGTGCTTATTAAAAAAAAAAAAAATGATGCCCTGGATGTTTATAAAACTTTCTGAAAAGTTGTAACTAATTGATTTCTATATAATTTTGTTTGTCTATATTTCGCTATAACTCTTGGGTGTCGCCCAGGGACTCCTTTAGGGTTAATAAAACACTCCATTTTTTGGGACTATTTTACTATATACGTGCAAAATCTTCTGTGTGTTTATTTAGCAGTTTTGCATGATGCTGAACTCAAATGTAAATATGTTAAGGTCTTGGGGACTTTTGGGGCTAAATAAGAGGGAGCGGCAAACAGATTAAGTTATTTATTTTTTGCATGGTGCAGCACTCAAATTTTCATATGTTTAAGGCTTAAACTGCACCGTCTATTCATTTTCACCAAAATTTGACTTTCGTGGCTAAATTGGAAGGGGCGTGAATGATGAACTTAGTAATTTTTATGCCTGGTTCACTGTTGCCTCATGGGGGGCATTGCATGCTTCACCCTTTTTATTACTAACTGTAACGGAGCATTTTAATTTTGGTGATAATAGAGCCACGCCCGTCGCAAACGGAATCGGACCCCCAAAACTGCTATGAGCGCCGAGGTACGCGAGCCGTCTTGTTCGCTTTAGCGTCTTCAACTGTTTAATAGAATTCTTCTCTCTTTAAAAGAGAGAGAACGAGATTGATATGAAAGAGAGAAAAATGAAAGAGAAGGAAAAAGAGGGGAAAAAGGGGAGAAACATGCTTACATATTAAAAACTGTGGAAAAATTAATTTCCTAAAAGTAATAAGACTGCTCAGTCGAGAAGGAAGCAAGATACACTCACCTTTAGAGTTGCGAAAGAATTGCCCTTCCGCGACGTGACAGTCAGTTAACAAAATAAGTAATCAATGTAATCTGCAGCATCATCAGCAAAAGTAAACACCACTGAAATTGTAACCATCAGCAGCAAATTTCTAAATACAACTGAAATTGTAACAACGACAAGGAGGTTGATTACCTCCCTTTATAGGTCTGGAAAGGTCATGTGATCACCATCACCTGACCAAGGTAAAGCTTTATAACGCTTCTAGAAAACAACAACTCTTTTGGTTAGTAACAAGGTAAGTGCACCTACTCCCCTCTCTCCTGAGCAACCAGTAATTTCTAGTTTTTTTTCCACAAAACAAAGGCACTAAAATATTGCCATTGTTTAAATGTATGAAGACTGTAGATAAATCTCTGCACTCGGTTACATATACCACTGTCAATCTGAGTCGAGCAAATATTTTGAAATACCTGCCCATGAGTACAGCACCCGTTTTCTACGAAGTTTATTAATTCAGATGCCTCAGTTTCACCCAAAGAGAACTTCCTCATTGAGACACATGCGAAACATAATGCCCCGAAGCTGTTTCCGATTACATCATTTTTCAAGCCGAATGTATATAAATCTTTAAGTCGTCATTCTAAATAATGACATTCTCTCCTATATCATTAATCATCGCGGCGGTACCTCATCGTCCACCTGACAACTTCAGTAACATTCATCTCCGATAGCGTTTCAGCATTTAATAAGTGGCGAATATTTTAGTAACAAAAACGTTTAAAGCCATGCTCTATCTTTTTAAATATCTATCTCTGACTTTCTGCCTCTAAACTCTTTCATTTTTCTTTTTGCATTGTTTTAGATTTTACATGCCTCAAAAAATGAAATTTCTGGTGTTTTTTTTTTATTATTCTTATTATTTGCCTGACTGAATGCGATTTTTTATGCTTCATTATATTTTTATGATCGAAATATAATTCAACCTGCTATAAAACACATCAATTTTCTCAAACGAACGGTAAAATTCGAATTTTGCATTAATTTTTCATAGTTTTTAACACTTTCTTTGTCTTTTTTGTTAGGTTACTTTTTGTAAAAAATAATTTTATTCTTTACAGCCAATAAATTACGTGTTGTTTTTAATTGCTTTTGCAGGTGCGTTTCGACGACATTCAAAGAACGGTCTTATTAGATCTGGCTTGATATCGCTTACAAAAATATCTAATATATGAAGCCAGTCCGTATTATTTGGATTCGTCGAACTACTATTCTCACAATGAGTGCCATTTTCACAACGTTTCGATCGATTTAACCTTCGACCTTTTCAGGTGAATCTTGTTGAACTTGGAAATGTTTCTGCCGAACTAACGAATTTGGACGGAATTTCTAACGGAAACATTTATTTATTCCCGGGGGTAGCATGCCCTTGTTCAGTCAGCCACGACTGCATAGAGGTTCTAAATAATTAGCAGTTGTATTTTTCGATCGCCCACACTGAGAATTGAACCTTCAATCTTCAGGAGAATACCACTTTTACAATTTAGTTTTCCAAATACTGTAACTACTGCGCTACAGGTCATTGCGAAACATTCCCGAGTTCGATTAGATATATTTGAAGAAAGTTGGAAGTTACACCGACCGAAACGTTGTGAAAATGACACTTAAGATGTTCAACACTTAATTTGGCATGGCTAATCTTAAAAAGGATATTTAATGACAAATATTTATTAATTCTAAAAAAATCTAATGATCATCTCAATAACTGCATTTTTTGTACGTATGTAAAATTATATGTGTATATTCCATGGGTAATAGAAATCCGACATCTCCAAAAAAAAAAAAAAAAAACTTTTATTTTCGAAATTAAAAAAAATAAAATTAATTGTTAATTGAATCAGAATCGGGAATTCAGAACAGAAACGGTAATTGTATCGGAATCGATAAAATATTAAAACCGTCTCATCACGTACATGAAAATAAGGGAATGTAGTGTTTTCCTGATATATGCAATAGTGAACTTCAAACTAATATAAATAACAGTATTTAAACCGATGATTAAAGTTATTACACTGGATTTCTCTCTTTTTACTATTAGGTCCCATTTAACTGGGGACAGACTTCTCTTTAGACTACTGCATTGCCCGAAAAAAAAACAATTTTCATAACTTTAGCTGTTTTTAAGGCTTTCCAGTCGGATTATATGCATCGTCACGCTGGACTAATTTTGGAATCCATTTTTTCTAAAGAACTATTTTGCATTTCGGATCAACTTGAGAGGATTTTCATGCAAGCTGACATATTATACACAGCTTGTTTATATATTTACATATCCAACATTTTTTCACTCTTTAATTTGCAATTTATATCTACAATAAACTGCGGTTTCACTTAATGCCTTAATTAGAAAATTCTAACATTGCTACAATTATAATTTGCTGATTTCTTTATGTCCTCTGATGAGAAGAATAACAAGAATAACATTCTTTGAAACTCTGCGGAATAAGGACTTAGTAAATTGTTTTTTGGAGTATTCAGTCGAACAATAAATTTTTATAGTAAAGTTCAACTTACAGTTTATGTGGCCTCCTGCATCGCCTGATTTGAATCCCATGGGTTTTTCTGTGTGGTCTTTGTTGGAGGCAAAGGTCTGTTTTGTTGCTCATCCAAGTGTTGATGCTTTGAAGACATCTCTTCTGAGTGAATGGGCTAAAATACCTCAGGAAACGCTGCGTGCCTCGGTTGGTAACTTCAGACAGAGAATTCCACGTCTAATCGAAAGGAAGGGACATCACATTGAAAATAAATAATTTGAATTTATCCTTGGTTTCCTAACTTATAATTTTCATTCATGTTTAATTTATATTTTTGTAATTTTCTATTAACAAACCACTTTTGAATTGGTCCAAGGACTTTATGTTCACCCTGTATATGTATATTATAAGAAAATATATTTCTGCAGATATATATATATAAGAACTTTTATGTTTAGAAAATGGATTTCTAAAGATATATATATATATATGTATGTATATATATATTTCTTTTTGTAGAAAAATATTTGCTCATATAATATGTACCAGTTCTTATATAAGATGCTCAATGTAATTACAGAGCAATATACTGAATGAATGACGAAGAATTATATTCCAAAAATGATAATGTTTACCATCTTATTATTCATTCCTTTAATTCGGTTTCACTTAATGCCTTAATTAGCAAATCCTAGCATTGCTACAATTATAATTTTCTGATTTCTTTATGTCCTCTGATGAGAAGAATAACAAGAATAACATTCTTTGAAACTCTGCAGAATAAGGACTTAGTAAATTGTTTTTTGGAGTATTCAGTCGAACAATAAATTTTTATAGTAAAGTTCAACTTAAAGTTTCAATTTTCTTTCTCATATATTTATATATATATATATATATATATATATATATATATATATACATATATATATATGAGAAAGAAAATTAAAACTGTAAGTTGAACTTTACTATAAAAATTTATTGTTCGACTGAATACTCCAAAAAGCAATTCACTAAGTCCTTATTCCGCAGAGTTTCAAAGAATGTTATTCTTGTTATTCTTCTAATCAGAGGACATAAAGAAATCAGCAAATTATATTTGTAGCAATGCTAGAATTTATATTTAAATATATATATATATAAATATATATATGTATATATATATATATATATATATATATATATATATATATATATATATATATATATTAAAAGGCCTGATCAACGCGTATTAAAAAATCTGAACTAATGCATAAATTGGTAGAGGTTATTTTAAGTTATAATGTGTACTTTTGATTTATTATTATTTATATCCGGTTCCTTCATCACAATTCTGCCTGCTTACGTCCACATAACAAATTGCAAACTATTTTTTTTAATAAATGTGTTTTTTTCGCTATATAATGATATACGCGAAAACGTTGGTTATCGTAGGAGGTTTGATCGGAAATTGTCTTTAACTTTTTGGATGTTAAACCCCGAGATATTTATGCATGAAGTTATATATATATATATATATATATATATATATATATATATATATATATATAATAACAGAGTGCACATACTTATGCAAATTATTATATTATTGGTGCGTTTAGGTAAAAGATGTTTACGAGAGAAGTGTTTGGTGCATATGATTTTTGTTTACTTATCCTTAAAAAGATTGGTGTGGCTTTTCGCTTAGCATTTAACATGAAATATGAAAGTCTTTCAAAGTGTTCGTGAGGTATTTGAGTTCTTCGTCCAAATATTCTGCACTACAAATTCTGAATGCACATAGAGAGAACCCACTTATCATACCTGTTTTTATTTTGTTATTATGGTGTGAATAGAAATGTATCTAATCATTTTTGTGTGTAGTTTTGCGGCGAACTTTGAAGGATAGTTTATTATTGGATTTTATAATGAGTACGTCTAACCCTATCCTTAACCCTAACCCCGAGATATTTATGCATGAAGTTATACCCCCCACACACATACATATATATATATATATATATATATATATATATATATATATATATATATATAAATGTTATTCCAGAAAGGATATGATGGTTGCTTTCGCAAATCTCAAGTGTAAGATATCAATGCGAAGCAGATAATACCTTGGAGTTAAAAGAAAAAAAAGTTCAACACAAACTTAGCCCACTCTGATTATTAATCTATTTCAACCGTGTGCGGGCATGTTAAGATAATGCAACTAAGTCAAGTACGGGTCTAACTTAAAAATGAGAAACTTACAACAGCTTTATGGAAGAAAGGAGAAAGACAATAAACCTGGGGGGGGAAGAAGAGGAATTATATTATTGAAAAAATAAATGAGTAGGGAAGGAAAGGATAGGATAAATTGAAATTGACGTTGTTATTTCTTTCTCGTTGTCAGGGCAACTTTAATCAGGATACTGTAAATAAACGTGAACCCAGTATTCAAAATAACATAATATTGGAAGCCGAAATCTCCCGTTTTCGTAGCTATGCACTGGATAATTCGCGAAATATTACACCTTCACGACACTTTGCAAAGCTAGAGTTGCACCAAAGTTATAATCAAAAATGATTACATACATTTCTATTCCAACCATAATAACAAAATAAAAACAGGTATGATAAGTGCATTCAGAATTTGTAGTTCAGAATATCTGGACGCCGAATTCAAAAGTTATAAGGCCAAGTAGAATACTTAATTACACCTGATGAAGTCTACACTTTGAATATCAGAATGTGTAGCCAATGCCACAATAAAATGACGTATACGATAGCTAGAGTTGCACCAAAAGTTATAAGGCCAAGTAGAATACCTAATTACACCTGATGAAGTCTACACTTGGAATATGAAAACGTGTAGCCAATGCCACAATAAAATGACGTATACGATAGCTAGAGTTGCACCAAAAGTTATAAGGCCAAGTAGAATACCTAATTACACCTGATGAAGTCTACACTTGGAATATGAGAACGTGTAGCCAATGCCACAATAAAATGACGTATACGATAGCTAGAGTTGCACCAAAAGTTATAAGGCCAAGTAGAATACTTAATTACACCTGATGAAGTCTACACTTGGAATATGAGAATGTGTAGCCAATGCCACAATAAGATGACGTATACGATGTTTAAGTAGTTCTACAAGATGAAGTAAAATTACTGTAATTCATTCATAAATTTACCTAAGGTTTAAGAAGTAGATATCATTAGAAATAAACACTTATATATCAGTGCATCTTCTAAAACATCGAGTGTTAATCTCATAATGACTTATTACTATCTAAAAGAACACGACGGAAAAATATTATTTTCTCGTGTGTTCTTTTCTGATTGTTTATTTTTAAGAATAATAAATCTTTCATCCGCTGGACAGTTTCATAATCTACTGCAAATTAAGCAAGACAAAACTTCCTTTCTATTTACATATAAGGTGAGACGATAAAATTGCCGGCCTAGAAACATAATTCCGTTTACGTTTGATGAAAAACTGGTTTTCTATTTTTGTTGCAGACCATCTACTAGGCGGCAGTTGTGTATAAATCTCAATAGAACAGGAGCCTTCTATCATGTCTGAAATTTACGCAATGTTCAACAAGCGAGATCGGAGATGCGCTGCTACCGATCGAATTTATAACAACAGAACCATTTCCAACACCTTGAAAATGCAAATCCGGACAGTTCAAGGCTTGAGAGCACAGCTCATCACATTAGACGACGTTGCGTTATATTCTATGGTGTGGTTTCAAGTAAAGGCTACATCATACCCTACATGTTTGAAGTCGGCTTGAGAGTAAACATGAAAGTGTACATGTATGTGCTAAAAAGTGTGATGGTCTCTTGGTGCAATCGTGTGGCCACTGGTAGAGCCCTGGGTGTGGCAACAGAACTGGGCGCCGGCCTACAAGTTCAAAGAGACCCAGGCCTGGCTTCAGATGAAGTGATACGACTTTCCATCCTTTTCTCACTGTCTCTGTCCATCTCTCTCTCCTCCCCTGGGCTGAACTCGCTAGACTACCTCGTTTTATCATACGCCGAGAATATCACAAAGATGACCCACAATACCAAACCAGCCTGATCTCCGCCATTCAGCAAGTATTTGCCCAGCCGCCGCCGTCAATTTTGGAAAAAGCGTGCTCCCTGCATCAAACCCGTATCGAGGCTGCATTGAATAGCTGTCAACTCTACTACATAATAAAGTTACCTGAATTGATTTTTGTTTTTATAAAAGTTTTTAAATGATGCTGTAGTGTTGTTTTCTTTAGGGCAACAATTTTATCGTTCTTCACTCTACTTTGGGATCTAGGCTATTTCTGTTCAGGGCATAAATGTCCCGGTCTTAAGTGTCTTAGATCTTAAGTGTCCTATATCTTTAGTGTATCTATTCATTTGCGCATAATGAACACAAAAAGAAAACTAACCTATATTCAATATAACGTGCATTGCTTGCATGCTTAATATAAACTATATTGAAACTGTGTTAGCACGCACTCTTTCTATTTTAACGAAGATATAAATGTTATTGCTTGACAGCTTCGTATGAAATCGTTTTAAATGTACTTTATTTTGACGTAAAATAAATATTTTTGGTTGAAAGCTTGCCATGGAATCGTTTTATATTATTCGCATGTATGTTTTTTTTTATTTTTACGAAGACTTTAATTTATTGGTTAAAAGGTTGGTTTGGAATCGTGTTAAATCCTGTTTACATGCACTTTTTGATGGCGTTATAACATGTATTTTATATTTTAATTGTAATAAATTGAACTAAGTTTCCTATCATATGTTTTACTGATAGCAAAACAGTAGTGGTTGGTATTAAATATATTATTATTATAAAAATAAAATAGATAAACCCCATAATTTATTATACCATACCTGTTCACACTGAAACACTTATCACAATATTCTGTGGATCTATATTAAAAAAACCTTGTTAAACTTTGTGATATATGTCCATTCTATGGAGGTCAGGCGCGAACGAACACTCCATAATTTTATTATACCATATTTCTTAAAACTAAAACATAATTATCAAAGTGTACTTACGCAGAAAGATATGAAAAGTCTTTATTAAAGTTTGTGCCTATTTGCATTCTATGGAGGCCAGGCGCGAACGCAGACCCCACAATTTTATTATACTATCCCTATTTATTCAAAACATACTTATCAAAGTATTATTATGTACATCTATATCAAAAACACTTGCAAACGTTTTTTTTTAAATTTTTTAATTGTTTTATTTCCATACTTTGTGGAGCAGGCGCGTACTCAGACCCCATAATTTTAATGAATCATCATTATGCAAGATCAAACATACCCATTCCTGTTACTCGATATCTTCTATCATTATATGTGATCAGTTGTCTATAATAGTCAACAATATAGGAACCTATTCGTGACCAGACACACACACACAAGCGTTCAGCTATATATTATAGATATAAGAAAATATATTTCTGCAGATATATATGTATATTATAAGAAAATATATTTCTGCAGATATACATATATATATAAGAACTTTTATTTTTAGAAAATGTATTTCTAAAGATATATATATATATATATGTATGTATATATATATATTTTTTGTAGAAAAATATTTGCTCATATAATATGTACCAATTCTTATATAAGATGCTCAATGTAATTACAGAGCTATATACTGAATGAATGACGAAGAATT
>NC_136505.1:96353567-96361067 GCF_053919585.1 Euprymna scolopes
CAATATTAATAGTATTTTGTTCTCATAGCCCTGCTGATAACATACTACGATGCTTAAATTTGTGTATAGATACTCTAATTTAATGTCCGTGGTATGTGATCACTAGGGCTATGACAACAGCATATTCTTTTCATTCTTTTGACTCTCGAGTAAATATCCGACACAGTTGGACTCAGTTAATCAACCGAGAACCACATCACTCTATATAAAAGTATATAAAATATCAAGAGATATATACCGGAGAGTCAAAACAATGAAAAGAATACTCTGTTGTCATAGCCCTAGTTATGACCACTGACCTTATGCATTGATGATCTGAAAGTTTTGTTCAGTTCTTGCCGATATTGACAGTGTCAGACACTACGAAAGTAACAGCTGCCATAGAAGTGCGTCAAAAAATAGGATGTGCCATTAAATTATTTGACAGAATTATATTGAAAACGGTCATCACTATGTAGAGAAATAAACGCTGGCGTATAAGTTCGCTCGTTTATAATAATTAACCCAGTCGTCGTAGATTTTTAACATTTTTACTAAAGAAAAAATAGATGGTTTTACATTTAAAACAACTATCTTCTATAATATAAATATCCCTATCAGTTTAGATGTACGTATGTATGTATATATGTGTCTGTCTGTCTGTCTGTATGTATGTATGTATTTATCTATGTATGTAGGTATGTGTCAGGTCATGTCATATGCTACTGGTACCATGTAACCCAGTACTACCATGCCTCATGGTCGGGTCACCGGCGACTAAACTGGTTCCCCCACCAGACTTGTTTGGTGAGGAGGGTGGCTAGTCTCCCTGAAGGATTAAAAACAAGCCTTCCAAAATGCGAATGAACCCTTTTTTGGGGTCAACGGCCAAGTAGCACCATGTGTGTTTGTGTGTATGGGTGGAGAGGGCTCCCATACGCCGTGGTGAAGGCAATCTTTCTAGGAGAAGCAAATCTCTGATTTAAAAAACCATAAAGCGGGAGACCAGTACCCGCATTAAGCTGGTTGCAGTTTAATTTGTTGCTGGCTATCTTGCTCTTGCTTGTTGCTGGATCTCGACATTTTGAACCGAGAGAGAGACTTAGCTGTCGTACAAAGCTAAGAATCTGTAACATCACCTGTGTATAGATACCTCCTCAGGCATTTGTCTATAAAAATGGTCCTGTGGCGATGGAAAAGTTATGACGCATGGAGGCTTGAAATGCTGGAAACATGTAATAATTGATCTCAATGACCGTCTTCAGTATCATGCCTGCGTGAGCGTGTGAATTCACCAGTAGGACTAAGAAAAAAAAAGTCATTTTTGGGCTCATGGATATTAAGTGTCTGAGGGAGTGGCACTCGTCTGACAAGAGGTTGCAATCATCAATGTAGGTATATATATATATATATGTGTGTGTGTGTGTGTGTGTGTGTGTATTATGTGTGTATGTATGCCTAAATCTTTCGAGGGAGGCGACGGATTTTCACTAGCCTGGTATCATTTTGAAACTCGATCCTTCAGACAATTAATAACCAAGAATTAGCTAAAAACATTAATTCCTTCACGCTCAACTGGAAACTTTTCTACAGGGAGGAGTCGCTTTTTTCGCTAATATTTTCAGAAATCATTCCGCTTTTTTTATTGACTAGCCTTAATTAAAACCTATGTCATTCCGGGTTCGCAATGGTCGCAACAGCAAAGACGTCACTTTTTTCACATCTTTTCCTCCTTCACGGTACGGGTGAGAGCCTGCCTGCCTGCCTGCCTGCTACTACATTTTTTTTTGTTCAAGACACACCCGGGCAAAACCCAGGATTGTCTTATAAGAAAGCGAGCTCCAGACACCCATGCACAGTCATCATTAATCGCTGGGAAAAATGCATTGAGAATGTTGGTGCGTATACAGAAGATAAAATTATGGAGCAGAAATAAGGCACTGCCTACTTCTACCCCTAAACCCAATCCTAACCCTAATCCTAACCCTAACCCTTGCCCTTACTCCTGTCTTGGTAGGTTTTTAAATTTTCACGTTAAAGAAATAGAAGTATTTCCTTTGTTCAAGTTTTCAAGTAAGGAACGACATTCGTATAGGTACTCTTTTGTTTAATTTTACTTTATTTAAAGTTCGCAGAAATCAAGGGGCCTTTCCTTGGGGCTAACATTTGGTCTCTCTATGAGATACATGCATATCCGAATATTAAAGTTATTCTTTGCCACTCAAACATGTAGTTAATCAGGAATTTAAAAACATATCTTTCCTCTCCCTTATTGACCCGTTAAATATGTTATTGTATACTTTTCTTGTAATATCTTAGTCTTAGTGGTTTCAAGTACAAGAATACATCTAGTCTGGTGGAGTATCACGCTTCGTGCTATAAATTGAGGTAACGTAAATTGGAGAAGATTCACCATTCCTTGTAGAACAGTCGAGGTTAACCATGTAATTTTGAATATTTAATCAAGGTTTATTTGTAGGGAAATATATCCTCTTGCTAGGTTCACCTGACAGAAATCTTAATTACTCGAGGATACTGTCTAGTAGGCATTAAATTTCCCTCCAGTCTGCTTTCACGTTCAAATGTGCGTGTATATAAATTGAACTGATATGTACATATGCCTTTTTTATCGTGCGTGTTAAGCACGATCATGCAGTATATACCTTTATATCCCTCTGTCTGTTTGTATGTTTGTATCACTCACTCTCTCCCACTCTCTCTCTCTCTCTCTCTCTCGCTCACTCACTCTCTGTATCTTTTAGCCCTGTTCTGCTCAAAATACAAGTCTAATATTATTACCACCTTTGGTGATATTCCCTTTTGTTTAATATTATCAATTTCTCCATGTACTTTTGCCCAGAATTCATTGACGTACCTATGCTTCTGACGCACGCCTTTAACAGGGTTTTCTTTCATAGAATCTCACATAATTAATATCTAGAATAGAGAAATTAACTTTACGCTCATGAATGCATGCGTTCAATCATCATAACAATGCAATTTTCAAAACTCTCTGATCGATTTGGGCGGAATAAAAAAATTGGGGGCATTAATTTTGGAACGCCCCTCGTTATAATATCGTGTTGAAACATCAGTTCTCGTTAGAGTAGAGAAATTAAGCGACGTGTTATCATGTCATAATTACGAGGTCGACCAAGACAATTACGAGTCGCAATTTAGCTGATTTGAGATTTACAACTTAGCACGCCAATGACGGTAATCAAGAAAAGACGAGAAAGCAAAATGTTCGTCATTTTTTAACTGATCTTATTTGTCTGCAAACGAAACGATTATTTGAAAACAGAAATGTTAATCAAGAATAAGACGAAAAAAACACGAACTGTAATTAAAATGACAAAACATGCCGATTTTGTATTTATTTTTATTATTATTTTATTCGTTATGTCTAAAGTTTACAAATAGTTTTTATATATCTGACACATGCTGCCAGGTCAAGCATCGATCTTATACGAGGAAGTTGCTTGAAAATCTGAAGTTTCTAAACGTTCCCCAATTGAATCAGGTTATGTCCAAAAACTTCAGTACACAATTAAGAGGCCGGAAGTGGACTCAATTAACCGAAAACATTAAACGGAAGTCCCTAAATATGAAACGGGGAAATAATTTATTTAAAAAAAATATTTTAGTTTTAATACGCCGTATGCTATAGTGAAACAAACAAACAAACAAACAAACAAACAAAAATAATCGTTTTCTGTTTCTTAATTCAATTGAAGATAGCTACCTTACTGTACGATACGTTATTTGTGACCAAATAATGTTATAAAATTTCTAAAAAGACATTTTACATAAAACTGTTAAAATATATATTAAAAAAACAGTGTCTTATCTCCATTATATATATATATATATATATATATATATATATATATATATATATATATATATGTATATATATATATATATGATGAAAATAATGGAAATAGTATTCCGACAAAATAGAGAAAATAAAAAAGGAACAAACCGTATTATGTGTTCACCAACGTTTCGTCTTTATTTCGAAGTCTCGAAATAAAGACGAAACGTTGGTGAACACATAATACGGTTTGTTCCTTTTTTATTTTCTATATATATATATATATATATATATATATATATATATATATATATATATAATAAAAATTACAATTAATTTACCAAAATGATCCAAGATGGTAAAATTAAAGTATATTATAAATATTAAAGAATTAATATTTATAAAATTATCTCAGCCAGATGTAAAAACTCGATAAAACCAAATAGGAAATAGAGCTTATAATATGAGCAAACAGTTAATAAAATATGTTTAAAAACACTTAGAAATTAATTAAAAACATATTTAATCTGAAAAAGAAACACTAGATAAATGGATAGTCCTTAATCCGCGGAGTTTCGAAGAAATACTTTCCTTCTCATCAGAGGGTAGGGATTGGCAAAATGCGGGATCGGATTTTGCATGCAGAAGTATTTGATGAAACAACAAGTAAGTCAAAGTAAGTCAAAGATCTTACTTGAAAAAAAAAAGTGAAGCAGACGGAATATCTTGAAGAAAAAGGTGATTATACATGAATGGATAGTCTGGTGGAAGATAAAAAAAAATTATCCGCAGTCCCATGCGATCGTGTCTTTTGCGGTACTCTCTCTGGGCCAGTTCACTACACCCTGCTGCAAGGTGCGCAATTGACTTTGAGGTCTTACCACAAATCCGGCATTCTGCAGCAACTTCCTCTCCTAGAACCACTTTTTTTAACAATCGTGTTCCTAATGCCTGCTCTTGTGCTGCACAAACAAAAGCTTCAGTACTCTTAGCCAATAATAATAATAATAATAATAATAATAATAATAATAATAATGATAATAATAATAATAATAATAATATTTCCATTAGAACTCCTCACAAAATTCGTTTTTAACTTGAACTGTAATTCTCAACGTCTTCTCTCTCTCTCTCTCTCTCTCTCTCTCTCTCTCTCTCTCTCCTTTTCTGTTTATCATTCTTTTTCTCTCTCTCCCCCCTCTCTCTATCTATATATGTACTTATCCTTCGTCTTCATTTCTTTATCTCACGTTAATTTCTCTCCCTTCTTTTTCTTCTTCTTCTTCTTCTTCTTCTTCTTCTTCTTCTCTAATTCTTTGTTCTTCCTCTTATTTTCTTCGTCTATTATAAATTTAATATCGCCCCTCTTTTCCTTCTCTATTCAATTGTTCGCTTCCAATAAACATTGCTTGTTGGTCTTTACAATTTTGATATTTTCTTCTTTCCTTTTCATATTTTTCCCATAATTCTCTGCCCTTCCCTCCTCTGCTCATTTTTCTACCTACATTTCTTCTATTTCCTCTTTCTACCCATCCTCTCTCTCCTCTCTCCTTCACCGCCCTATTTATATCAGACAACAAATTGAAATTCACATAGATGGACCGATACATTTGTTTCCCCAGAATTCTTCGCGGACAGCTAATGCAGGTCGGTCAAGCAACTTCCGTTTTTAGCCAAACTCTCTTAAATTGAGAAGAGTTTAATATGCATGTCATTTTACCATCGTTTAAACACAGTTTTCCAAAACTATTAGTACCACTACTATTACCAAAGCTACTATTACCACTACTACTACTACTGCTACTTTCAATCTCTCCCTCTCTCCTGCTTTAGTAGTTTACTCACAATGTTCCACACTTACCACTGCCACTACTACTACGCCTCCCCTCTCTCTTACACGGCTCGGTTTAATTACAGGCGCCCATAAATCAAAATGTCCGAATAATAATTCAGTTTGCATTTGACGTAAATATTATTTATTGTTTGTCGCTCTCACATGAAGCACTCTCTAGTTACTTCTTCGCGTTTAAAAAAAAAAGGACTCCTTGGAGTTTTATTTATATTTGCTTACTTAGCTAACGAGTCGCCATCATTGTTCCGTTCAGTGGTTTATTTTACGATGCAGCCGCCCGTTTATTGGTCATTTAACGCCATGTTCGTGCAGTATATAACGCGATACATCTCTTGAATTATAACAACGTTTTCTAATTATACTGTTAACAAGAGAATTAGATCTATTTAAATTATTTTTACAAAGGAGTCACCACTCGAGGATAAAGGTTAATGAGTGTACAGTAGTCAATGGGAAAACGTAGTACTCATTAGTAGTGGGAATTGGGTAATTTGGATTACTTAAGTGGATTACTCATCAAGAGTTTGTTTACGTTGGACTTGAAGATGACCATATTGTAGACAGTTTAAAAGCAGGAAAAAAAAGTTCCACAGCCGTGCAGTTCTAAAAAAGAAACTTTGTTCATGGAATCTACCTTACGTTTAAGGTACAGACAATGAGTGGGTGAATTATTGATAGTGGATTCAGTTAACAAGTGTTGTTCGTGAAATTCAGGCCAGGAGGGATCATAAATTGGAGCTCAGATGAGCACTTGCCATGAAAATTACGATAAAGAACAAATAGGCTCGCAATTATTAGATCAAAACTCAGTAAAGTCAACAGTAAAAAAAATCTCTTTAAGTAGTTGTTAAGAGTTCATAATATTTAAAATGAATGGTAATTCAATCTGTACGGGCATAGAGTAGATGCGATTTTATATTTTATTGGTCATGTAAAATCAAATGGTTAGTAGGAACAAATTTTTGGAGATGAATATGATATTGGACGACCATAGAAGCTCTGAATCTTAAGAAACAAGAAAAATGAGAAATCCGCAGTTACCTACCTTTAACAAGATTTTCTCAATAGGATAATTGAGTAAATCGGCTTGGGAAAGGTGCTAGTCTAGCCGTACTGATGAGTTGTGATACAACGAAACAGTAATGTATGTGGATGACTACAAATTATATATATATATATATATATATATATATATATATATAGATGTTATTGTTTTTTGTTTTTGCGATACGTTTTGAATGAATTCAATTATTTACGAAAGTGCATTATTACCTAAATGCGCGTTGAGAATACTTTTCCATTTAACTAATTTGGTACCCCCACATGGGGAGCGGCATATATATTGTAGATAAGGATAATTATATTTTAAAAATAATATGTATATATATATATATGTGTGTGTGTGTGTGTGTGTGTGTGTGTGTGTGTGTGTGTGTGTGTGTGTGTGTGTGTTATTCCAAAAATATAAGGCAGTTGCTGTAGGAAATCTCAAATGTAAGAGCTATTGCAAAGCAGAAAATACATAGAGGTCTGTGTTAAAAGAAAAAAAGTATTCTTAACTTAAGTGATATTCTCATAATAATGCGTTTTATCAGATCTGTGAATCCGCACTACGTTTCCAACATAACCTTTTTTTATTAATCCAGAAGAGTAGCGTGGTGTCCTTCCGCCAGCTGTGACCGAGTAGAAGTCTATTAATTACAATACTTAGTAAGCATCCAGTTTTAATTGACTCTCCACGAGGTTGAAGATTCCGTCTGCAGTAAGCGCGATACTGAATATACAAATGCAACTTGTACACGGTCATGGCTGACAGGCGAAGGACTCCCAGGGGCTCGTTCTACACGGTCAT
>NC_136505.1:96366067-96468567 GCF_053919585.1 Euprymna scolopes
CAGGTGCTCGTCTGAACTCCAATCCCTGGTCCCCCCTCGCTAATCTTTCACGAAAAACACCCGTCTAGCTGAATCCACTGTAAAAAATTTCCCCCACTCTATATCTGTGCCTAAATCAAAACGCGGATTCCATGAACAAAGCTTCTTTCTTAGAACTGCACGCATGTGGAACTCTGTTCCGTCTGCCTGCTTCCCTCCGGACTACAACTTGGATGTCTTCAAGTCATATGTTAACAAATTCCTAATGAACTGCCCCCTTAAGTAAACACTCCATCAGATCTCCACACTAACGTAATGTACTTGCAATAACCCTTATCCCTGAGTGGCTTCCCGGCCTTGATAAGTGGTGATCACTGTGTAAAAAAAAAAAAAAAGTGTTAAAGATAATTGATAATTGGAATCTTAGAAATTCAGTCCATTTTTAAATCTGTTAGAAATAGCTAAATATTATTAATGTCAGAAAAAGAGTTGAGTGTCAGTTCTTTTAACTGACATCTAAAAGAATGGACACATGACTTTTTTCTGACATTAATAATATTTAACTATTCCTAATAATTCCTAAATAATAATTGTGATGAATAAAATCTGACCTCTTCTCAGCTACTTTAGACTTGGTCGTTATGACTAATATCTCACTTTCGTGGTTTATACAATTTTTTCAATGTCTGATAACAGTGTTACATGGGGCTTTAATTTCTGGACATCTTTTTTATAAATAGAATTAAAATAATGGTTTCTATGTGCAATGCTAGCACCACATTAACGGTGTACGGTTAACTATTTGGTTAGTTAAGACTCGCAGAAGATATATAGCTATCTATGCCGAATCGGATGCTATAGCTAACCAATTTTTATTGTTCGGTAAAAGGTAACGGCGTAGGAGTATATCTTATATAAATATACGGACACTGTTCCTTAATCTACTCAAACGTGATTACTTGCTCGAACCTGTCAACTTCTTAGAATGCTTAAATAAGGCTCACCCTTTTCAAACAATCTAAATTAATCGTTGTTTCGTCATATTCAGGTACGAGTGCTAGTTCGAACCTTTCTTCAGTCATAATGCCGCAATAGCTTGTGTATGAGTTTTTTGTTTGGTTCTCTTTTACTTTTCGCACTCTCTTTTTTTCCTGAGACGAAGGCTACGTAAAGCTCAGTTTGACGTATGCAGATGAGTACAACCCTCGTTTTCTGTTCAGTCGCTAATCCGCAATGCCATGTCTGCGTCGGCTGCCATAGCGTTTACCTATTCCCGCATTGTTTACATACTGGTGAATTATTTCTTCATCAAAGAGATGACTACTATTATTCGATGTTATCAAGCCAGCAACACTTAAGTTTTTTTTTTACGTGGATGAGACAACTTCTGTAAATAATCTGGTTGTCGGTAGAATTCCTTCATCAAGTTGATGTCAGAAACTACTTATTACTTACGTAACGTTAGACAGATTTATTTATTTCGAAAGAAAACATTCATTTTATCTATCGTTTAATTCGTCTTTCCTTAATGGTATGAGAACTTTGTGAAAGTGCTGTATACTGCCGATAGGCGAAAATGATTGAGAGTAACCAGTGTTACCAAAACTTTTATATGTTTTTTATTTCTCAGTTGAAGTACAGACGAAACAAGACTGAAGAAGGTCTAGAATTTATAGAAGTTTATTTCGTGGTTTCTATTTGATTTGTGTTTATAGCAATTAATATAAAGTGTATGACATCCACACATTTTAAACTGCAACACATATCTTTCGATTTAACTATTTCTTAACACATATTTGTGCTTAAATAAAGCATATGGTTATGTAATCGCCGAACAAGGCCGAGTATAAAGCATTTACTCAATTTTTTTTAATTTTTTATTTTATTACATTTTTACCCCAAACAAGGCAAATTGCCACTTTGGTGTAGGGGGCTACTATCAGGGGCAACAACTACTGGGGTACTATATAGGGATTTGGGCAGCAAGATGTCGGTTCACGTTACACTTGAACTTCTGAACGTCAGTACTGTTGGGGAAGCAGGGACCTGGAATGGAATTCCAGAGTCTAGCGGTTCTGGGGAAGAAACAACTGGAGTAAAAAGATTTTTTACATCTAGGGATCTCTACAGTGTGGGGGTGGGATTTAGCTGCCTGTCGGGTTTGTCGAGGGTGCTCACGTCGTGGGGGCACAAGTGATTGCAGTTCGTCAGAGCATTCACCACTAAAATACTTGGAGAAAAGGCAGAGGGATGCAACATTTCGTCGATGGGACAGAGGCTGAAGCTTAGATGCCAGTTCAGGGCTTATTCTTGGTTTATTTATTTATCTAATTGTCTATCTATTTAGGGGAGTTAACAAAATATTGAATGGTAGTAAACTACAGGTTGAGCGAGCATTGCAGGTGAAGAAAAGGACAAAGGGTAATATTGTGACAGGTATCAAACTGGGTGACTACTCAGTTTGCACGGGAAGTATACGAATCATGAACGGAAGTGACGTGTCAGGGGTTCTGGTTGGAATAAACTAAGAAAATTTGAGTGAGTGTGTTTTTAAGACGCCAATGAAACAAGATGCGTTAAATGGGTCTCTCCATAATGAGGCGGCGATTTCTAAATGAATGCAGAGAAACCACAAGCGAAAGATCGCCATTCACCTCGCCTGGGAGTGAGTAAAGAATATATATATATATATATATATATATATATATATATATATATATATATATATATAATATATGTATACATATATGTATATATATATGTATATATATGTATGTATATATAATTATGTATATATATGTATATATATATGTATACATATATATGTATATATATGTATATGTATATATATGTATATATATATGCATGCGTATATATATGTATATGTATATATATATGTATGTATATATATATATGTATATATATGCATATATATATATTTATATATATATGTATATATGTATATATATGTGTATATATGTATATGTGTATATATAGGTATATATGTATATATATGTACATATGTATATATATATATATGTATATATATATGTATATATATGTATGTATATGAACAAATGTTTAATAAAACATGTTAAAAGACATCTTGAAACAGAGTTAAAACATATTTAATTTTAAAAAAGGAAACACGATATAAGTGGATAGTCTTTACTCCGCGGAGTTTCGAAGAAATACTCTCCTTCTCATCAGAGGGCAGGAATTGGCAAAATGCAGGATCGGATTTTGCATATAAAAGTATTTAATTAAACTACAAGTAAGTCACAGATCTTACTTGCTTAAAAAAAGGGTGAGGTAAGGGGAACAGGAGGCAAAAGAAAAATGATAAAAAGATTTCACATGAATGGACAGTCCGGTGAAGGGTAAAAATCCAAAAATGGTAAAATCCAAAAACGGTTGAATTTAAAATTTTAATCCAATGGGTAAATTCTAAATGGTCCAAAATAATCCAAAATGCAGAGTTCCTTGGAAAAAAGCGCAAATGGAATGAATTCCAAATCATTAAAAGAAAAGCACTGGAGAGAATATTTAAAAACACGTCTGTCAAGGCTGGATGAATCAAAAAACTTATTATACATATAATATATATATATTATATATATATTATATGTATGTATATATATATATGTATATATATATGTATATATACGCATATATATATATATATATGTATATATATGTATATATTTATATGTATATATATGTATATATATATGTGTGTATATATAGATATGTATATTTATATATATATATATGTGTGTATATATAGATATGTATATATATGTATATATATGTATATATATGTATATATGTATATATATGTATATATGCACATATATATGTATATATATGTATATATACGCATATATATGTATATATATATGTATATATACATATGTATATATATATGTATATGTATATATATGTATATATATATGTATATATGTGTATATATATGTATATGTATATATATATGTATATGTATATATATGATTGATGGTTTTCAGGGATTCAAGCGTTTACGCTACATGGTATCGTCCCCTCTCTTAACTCAAAGATCTAATTCGCCATCCGATTCTCGTCTGCTAACTGTCTGTCTGTGACTTTGACTGTGATTCTCTCCTAACTTCGAACCCTGTCTCAGTATATTTAGAATTTACTTTCTCGATGACGTCAGACGCACGCCTCGCCACGTGAAATCTATTCACGTGGATTTTACCTATGTATGTCCAAACACACTTTTGGTAAACAAAGAATTTATTTGAAAGCCTTACCTATTTGTGAATCATTACTTCTAAACTCGTAATGTGAATTCTGTAAACTGACATATTTAATATCCAGTTATTTCTAAAAGAATAAACGATCCAATGCATTCCTAAATTAAATATCTATCTCTGACATAAATGATATTAAGTATTTGCGAGAACAATGGTAACTGTTCTGCATTCCTTTGATTAAAAATATATTATCTAACACTTGCCTACTAGGTTCGATTCTTACCTTTTCCAAATATCATTTTCAAACTGATCTTGTTTAATTAATGGGATCTGCCCTTTTTCACATAAGAATATCTGTTGTTTCAATTGAAAAAAAAGTGAGTCGAATACTTTCTTTGTCCTTTTTCCCTTTTTTGACTGCGTACATACAGATTGTGGATCCCAAGTGTTAAAGATTACGTTACATAAGCATCGAAAACTCTCAATTTTAATGTTTTCTCTCAGCTGTCAAAAATGTTACTTTGTATTTTAAAAACATTCCTCTCCATTAAAGTAGCTGTTCTCTTCATATGTAAATGAATGCTATCTATCTGGATGCCCGGCGTTGCCGTGTAGTACAATACCCTTCTACATGATATGTTAATTTATGCAGATTGCGTACGTATTATTATAGAATCAATCTTCTATTGAATATTATATAATACGAGAAATAATTTGTCCGGTGGACTAATTCGCAATAAAATAATATAAAATAAATAATGATTATAATGTAGTTCATCACATTCCGTATTTGTTTGTTTATAATATTACGTCAGCTGACATTTGGGCTTGACAATGAATGCCCAGGAAACTCACTTCTGATTAATATCCAAACACATATATTAATATATATATATATATATATATAGAGAGAGAGAGAGAGAGAACAGTTTGGTGTTTGCTATAAACATTTTAAGCAAATACTTTTATTAAAATATCAAAACGAAGAAATGATTTGCAGCAATTATAAATGGTATCTCTTTTTTATCGTAAATTGAATTTATTAATAAAAAAATGTAAAAAGTATTGATGAGGTGCACCCGGGCTTGAACACGGGATGACTCGATCTGTGGTCAAATGTTCTTTCATTGAGCTATGTTTCCACATGAAAGAAAATTTGTTTTATTGTTTTTCTAAGAAGAAATTATTCATTGAGACTTTTTCATCTCCCTTGCCGGTGCCACCTTAAATAGTGGCCTGTAAAAAATCTATTTTTCTCTCTGAGAAAGAAGGACTATTTTTAAGATCGGATTTATTAGATTTTCGATAATTTGGGGACGAATTTCTGTATGAAACCTATTTAAGAACACTGCCAGCCATTAATTAGCTTTGCGTGAAATTTGAAAAAGATATCCTCAGTCGTTTCGAAACCTTCAAGGAATAAATGATTTGCTGAGAATTGAACTTTCTTTGATTTGCTGAAAATTATCTCCCCTCTTTTGTGAAACTGAAAAATACTTCCCTGTAAAAATTAGTTTTTTATCAATAAGAAAGACAGATTATCTTTGGGATCGGATTTTTTATTTTATTTTTGATAATTAGAGGATGAATTTATGTACAAAACATATCTAAGAACACTACCAGATATATAAATTAGCTTTGTGTGAAATTTGCAAAAGAAAGATTCAGTCGTTTCGGAATATATAAGGAAGGAACTCCCACACACAAAGTAATTTCTATATAATAGAGTTCTAATGGCAGACAATTATTTTTCCATCGAAAATTGAGTGCAACATTTGTGAAAGAGTCCACCCTTTTCAAAGCTGGCAAGCCTTTATTTTCCTAACTGTTACAGCACGTAAAATTTAACCCTCCTTTTTATTGTAAACAACATAGATAATGTACGACTACTTATGTATATGTTCCAGTGAGCCGGCTTTAATTATTTCGACCATTATTTAAAAAAGTTTTCCGGAAAAGAAAAACTAAAAACACACCTCCTATTTTTAAAGAAAAAAAAAGCGTCATTTTTTCAATGCTGTCTTTAAAAATAACAGATTCTATAGTTATATAGTTTATAAATATCTAGACCGGAAGAATTCATTTGTTCCTGTGCAGTCGGATGCTGCGCCGTGAAACATAGTTGATGCCCAGGGATTTCATATGAAATTGACAAAACGATATTTACAAGAGGTGCGCCCACCAATTTGTTTAGTTGCAAAGCTATCGTCCCTATTGTTCAACAACTCTCGCTCTCCGCATCAAAAATTACTGCTCGAAAAATCAATATTAAACAAACGAAAGATACACATGCGCAAAGCTAATTTATTTGCATGTTTTTTTTTTCATAAAGAATATTCAATTGCATATGTAATAAGAAAACTCATTATGTTACCGGTCTTATAAAAATTTCGTGATTCCATAGAAATACGTAAAGGACGTCTGTTATCTATCTATACTATAAATCTCGGGGGGGGGGGTTGTGTGTATTGATATTCATATTAAAAAACTTTATTTCTATTCGTATTCATTTGCTTCCCCCTCTAATGTAAAATGTGACACAAGGTTATTTTTTAACTTGGGGTAAACAAGCTCCCCAAAAGAAACAGCAAAAGTTGCATTCCAGTAGGAACCAACAAAATAATTGTCTCATTATAGAGGGTTTCCTCTCTATTGACCAACCACAAATTAACTAAAATGTAACATCAGATCAGATACTACACTTTGAGATATTAAATCTTTTATTCAGGAAAAAAAAAAGAACATGAACAAAATACTTGGGCACAAGGCCAACTCAAAAGGGGGACAGATGGGGGTCGTTGGTCATCCTTGTCACTCTAGAACTAAACAAAAGTTTCTCTTAGCTAGAATCTTCTTTCACCATAATACCGCATTCGCCCTTTCGTACTTGGGGACGCCCTACTTGGCAGATACTAAACTTTTATCCCGGTATGAAGGCCGAATACCTTTTTGTTTATTTTTAAATAAAAGAGAAAACTTTGTTATATATGGATCGTGGAATAGGAGCTATCAACAAAGATCTCACAATTTTAATGAACCACCGTTCTGCCAGATCAAACAAACCCATGCCTGTGTCTCAATACATATTCTAGCATTATATGTGATCAGTTTTTTTAAAATAGTCAACCATATAGGATCCTATTCGTGATCACACAGACACGCACACACACACACTCACACACACAGACATTCAGTTATATATATATATATATATATATATATATATATATATATATATATATATATATATATAAAACACTTAATTCTATGCACGTAGAAAATATTTAAATAAATAGTTAAATAATAAATTAATTACAAATAATACGTCCCAAAAATATAGTGGCGACTAGAATTTAATCAACGGGCAGATAACTTCGTCCTTTAAAGCACTTAAAGTACACCACAGAATCGCTTATTACAAATAAAAAATAATATATATATATATATATATATATATATATATATATATATATATATATATAATTGTACATTTTGGCAGCAAATAATTTTCCAAGCATGTCTGATTTTATACGACTGAGTTCTACTTTTTTGTTTGACTTTGTGTTGTAACTTTTTCTTTCGGCGGATAGGTTGTATATTATGGCGCCCAATTATTGTTGGTCGCTCATATTCTCGTGAAGCGTTTTCTATCAGTACATCCGATCTTCGCCAGGAGTGTTGTCGTTGTTCCTATTCTATTCTTTATTAGGGCTAGGTGTATTTTTTATTTTCTTTAATGGTTATAAAGGTGAGTGCTAAATTGATAGAGGTGAATTATTCATTTTTAATTTTGATTTTTTTATATCATATTTTATTTATTGTTATGATATATATATATATGCATCTATATATACTCGTATACATATATCTGCATATATATTTTCATATAAAATATGTATGTATATATATATATATATATATATATACATACACATTATACACCATCAGATGTTTAGCATTATACCTATAATTCGGCTACTTGTAAGCATTTCATAAATAAGCGTGTCTGTGCATTAAACTTCAGTTTTTCTTCGTTTGAAAATTTTAGAAACTATCTATTCTAGCGTGGGCATTGCTCGGGTGTTTGGATGTGTATGTTGAGCAAAAAAAAAAGTGGGACTAGGAAGGTAGGCTCGAACCCGTACGGCAAAGAGGAAAAGAACGGGGTAAAACCTAACGTTTATGCTGTTACGACCACCGCCAAACCGTAAGCGACATTCTTTAAAATTAAGGCTAGACAATCTAAAGGAGAGGATAACTTTCAAAAATATCAGCGAGAAACGTACCCCTCCCCCTGTAGAAAAGTGCCTAGTTGAAGGGGAAGATATTAATGTTTTTAGTCAATTTGTCGATATTTGTCCTATGAAAGGTCGAACTTTAAAACGATACTGATCTTGGTAAAATCCGTCACCTCTTTTGAAAGTTTAAGGCAGCCATGCAAGCAGACATACATGCATTTATATATTGGTAACTAAAATTTTCGACCCAAACTGATGAAAAAGCTTGCCCTAACTCTGAATACCCTTTATGTAAAATTTCAAATATTTAGACCAGAAATTATCTGAGGAATTTGAAAGATACCGCAGAGGTTAATTTTTTTTTAAACTTTGACCTCTATTATGACCCCTTAAAATTTATTGTTTTGGGCTCCCATCAAGTTATTAAGTTAGATCCATGTCCAAGGAACCTATATCTAAAATTTAAAGTGCGTAGACTCAAAATTGTCGGAGGAGTTTGTTAGAGTTCTCAAAGGTCAACTCGTTGAACTTTGACCTTAGTCGCTAAATGTCTGGCCAAAAACCGATCACATCGATTTTCCCAAATCTCATAACCTGTACATCAAATTTCGAGTCTGTAGACTAAAAATTGACAGGGTTATTGCGTAGGGAAATGTATACAGACACACAGACACACAGATATACAGACAAACACACAGACACTTTCACTTTATATATATATATATATATATATATATATATAGAGAGAGAGAGAGAGAGAGAGAGAGATAGATTATGTACTTGAGATTTTCTCTTTGCAAATAGAGAGAAAATCTTTTAGAACTTAATGTAGTTTCTATCTGATTGTTTTCAATTTTTTCCTTCTTTCCTCTAGCCATATTCTCATCAAATATTTTCTGAATCGTTGAGCGAGATTCGAAAGCGATCAACGAGCTTTTCACTTTTAATTTTTTTAATTTATTATGATTACTAAATTCTGACTTTACATAGCTATTATTAAACTTTGAATATTTTAAGATCAGATATCATCCTGAATTAATCAATAGAATTAAGTATCTAATAAAAATTAAAAGTAAAATTAGTTCATCACAGGCTAATCAGATTTTTTTTCATCCGTGCTCGTGCAATAAATTTTATCCAACTTTTATTTTGTTTAAAAAAAAAAAGATCTTAATAATATCCTGGGCATAAAGTTGTAGTCTGTTATTTTTGGCTAATTTTTCTTGTAACATAGCATGATTGACGAATGTGTATTATAAATTACTAGCCTGGGTGGCCGTTGGTGCCCGGGTTTTTGGAGGTGTGTGTTGACAAAAAGAAGGAAAAAGTGGTAGTAGGTAGGCAGGCTCGAACCCGTACTGCGAAGGAGGAAAAAAACGTGAAAAGGAAAACGTGACATGTTTGCTGGTTGAACCATTGCCAAACCGAAAATGGCGCAGGTTTAGATTAAGGCTGGTCAATCAAAAAGCGGAGATGACTTTCAAAAATATAGGCGAAAAAAGCGACCCTTTCCTGATGAGATGTGGCCAGTTGAGGGTGGAGGAATTAATGTTTTAGGCTAATGTTTCGATATTTGTCGTCTGAAGGGTCGAGCTTCCAAACGATACCGATCCCGTAAAAATTAATAGCGTCTGTCGAAAGTTTTAGGCAGACATGCATACAGCCATTCATACATACAGACGCACATTTAAACAGAAAGGGGAGATCAACATTAAAGCAGATGGCAAAATTATGTAAATAATTTATCGTTTTTTTTTTTATTTTTCAATAAAATTAGATTTACGGTAAGCTGCGTTAATTCGTGAACGTAGCATTGCAAGGTTAACCTAAAAAAATGAGAACAATTTACAATACTAAATTATAAAATGGTTGCTTTTCGAATTCTGGTGTTGCAGAAAGGTCTTTAATATCTCTGCTGCACAGTTATCCCAATTCGAAGTAAATATCCTTTCTCGTGGTTTAATCTTCTGCATTTCCCCATTTCCCCTAACCGCGATGAGATTATACTGAATGTTAAACCTTATTTTCTTAGTTATCATGACTTTTATTTGCTTCGAACTTAAGCGACCTTAAAGCTAAATTAAACGTAATACACTCATATGCCGGAACGCCTGTATAGTTTTATGTATCAAAATAGCGTAGTGAACACTTTAGCACAGTTAAAGCACTTCATTAAAACAAACCATTAGTAATCACTAGCGCTAGGACAACAGCATATTATTTTGACCCTCGTGTGTGTATCCGTTGATATATGCTTTTATATAGGGTGATGTGGGTTTCGGTTGATTGACACTGTCTAACTGTATCGGATATATACTCGAGAAGCAAAAAAAACGGTAAAAAATATCCCGTTGTGATAGACCTAGTAATCACAAAACCTGATAAAGGCTCCGGGGTCGTTATACTTGATCAAGATTATGATAATGAAATGATTTTTCATTTTGGAAGGCGTCTCATATTTGTTCGGTTAGATCCGTTAGATACACAGGGTTCCCACATATCTATCGATATCAAGTTCCAAAAACGTCTAGTTATATGGGTAAAAAGTAGAGGCATTCCTGCTACCATTTCAAAATTGATCATCCCCGTCTCTATGATTTACCATAAACCCATAAAGATTTTATGCAATTAATGCGTATGCAATAAATTGTTGGACCATCCAACGTAAGTTAGTAAAATTGCTTTCAACAGATTGAGAACTTGATTAAGGACATTATATGTTTCGGAACATTATAGTTCATTTTGCATTAAAGACACGTTTGATTGTGCAAGCTTTAATTCCGTTGACAAATTTATGTCCTTTCGATATTACTTTGACAAATTTATATGTTCTTTCGATATTACTTTGACAAATTTATGTGTTCTTTCGATATGACTTTGACAAATTTATATGTCCTTTCGATATTACTTTGACAAATTTATATGTCCTTTTGATATAACTTAGTCAAATTTATATCTTCTTTCGATATTACTTTGACAAATTTATATGTCCTTTCGATATTACTTTGACAAATTTATATGTTCTTTCGATATTACTTTGACAAATTTATATGTCCTGCCGATATTACTCTGACAAATTTATATGTCCTGTCGATATTACTTTGACACATATATATGTTCTTTCGATATTACTTTGACAAATTTATATATCCTTCCGATATTACTTTGACAAATTAATATGTCCTTTCGATATTACTTTGACAAATATATATGTTTTTTTCGATATTCCTTTGACAAATTTATATGTTCTTTTGATATTACTTTGACAAATTTATATGTTCTTTCGATATTACTTTGACAAATTTATATGTTCTTTCGATATTACTTTGACAAACTTATATGTCCTTTCGATATTACTTTGACAAATTTATATGTCCTGTCGATATTACTTTAACAAATTTATATGTTCTTTCGATATTACTTTGACAAATTTATATGTTCTTTCGATATTACGTTGACAAATTTATATGTCCTTTCGATATTACTTTGACAAATTTATATGTCCTTTCGATATTACTTTAACAAATTTATATGTTCTTTCGATATTACTTTGACAACTTTATATGTCCTTTCGATATTACTTTGACAAATTTATATGTCCTTTCGATATTACTTTGACAAATATATATGTTTTTTTTCGATATTCTTTGACAAATTTATATGTTCTTTCGATATTACTTTGACAAATTTATATGTTCTTTCGATATTACTTTGACAAATTTATATGTCCTTTCGATATTACTTTGACAAATATATATGTTTTTTTCGATATTACTTTGACAAATTTATATGTTCTTTCGATATTACTTTGACAAATTTATATGTCCTTTCGATATTACTTTGACAAATTTATATGTTCTTTCGATATTACTTTGACAAATATATATGTTTTTTTCGATATTACTTTGACAAATTTATATGTCCTTTCGATATTACTTTGACAAACTTATATGTTCTTTCGATATTACTTTGACAATTTTATATGTCCTTTCGATATTACTTTGACAAACTTATATGTTCTTTCGATATTACTTTGACAAATTTATATATCCTTTCGATATTACTTTGACAAATTTATATGTCCTTTCGATATTACTTTAACAAATTTATATGTTCTTTCGATATTACTTTGACAAACTTATATGTCCTTTCGATATTACTTTGACAAATTTATATGTTTTTTCGATATTACTTTGACAAATTTATATGTCCTTTCGATATTACTTTGACAAATTTATATGTCCTTTCGATATTACTTTGACAAATTTATATGTTTTTTCGATATTACTTTAACAAATTTATATGTCCTTTCGATATTACTTTAACAAACTTATATGTTCTTTCGATATTACTTTGACAAATTTATATGTCCTTTCGATATTACTTTGACAAACTTATATGTTCTTTCGATATAACTTTGACAAATTTATATGTCCTTTCGATATTACTTTGACAAATTTATATGTTCTTTCGATATTACTTTGACAAACTTATATGTTATTTCGATATTACTTTGACAAATTTTTATGTCCTTTCGATATTACTTTGACAAATTTATATGTTCTTTCGATATTACTTTGACAAATATATATGTTTTTTTCGATATTACTTTGACAAATTTATATGTCCTTTCGATATTACTTTGACAAACTTATATGTTCTTTCGATATTACTTTGACAAATTTATATGTCCTTTCGATATTACTTTGACAAACTTATATGTTCTTTCGATATTACTTTGACAAATTTATATGTCCTTTCGATATTACTTTGACAAACTTATATGTTTTTTCGATATTACTTTGACAAATTTATATGTCCTTTCGATATTACTTTGACAAACTTATATGTTCTTTCGATATTACTTTGACAAACTTATATGTCCTTTCGATATTACTTTGACAAATTTATATGTCCTTTCGATATTACTTTGACAAATTTATATGTCCTGTCGATATTACTTTGACAAATATATATGTCCTTTCAATATTACTTTGCCAAATTTATATGTTCTTTCGATATTACTTTGACACATTTATATGTCCTGTCGATATTACTCTGACAAATTTATATGTCCTGTCGATATTACTTTGACACATTTATATGTTCTTTCGATATTATTTTTACAAATTTATATGTCCTTCCGATATTACTTTGACAAATTTAGATGTCTTTTCGATATTACTTTGACAAATTTATATGTCCTTTCGATATATTACTTTGACAAATTTATATGTCCTTTAGATATTACTTTGACAAATATGTCCTTTCATCTCAGCATTAGTTAGTTAAATTGCTTTCAACCTTTTTAAAACTTATTTTGGAACATTTTGCCTAAAAGACTCGTTTTATTTTGTAAGCTTTCTGCAAAGCTCTAATTACTTTGACAAATGTATAAGTCTTTTCAAAATTGTTTGATATTAATAGTTTATTCACTAGTGTCGCACTTTCGGAGAGTATTAATATATCGCAGTCCTCTAGCAGAACCACTCAAATTCCTGAAGATCATCGTTGAATTA
This sequence comes from Euprymna scolopes, assembly GCF_053919585.1. Classification (NCBI taxonomy): domain Eukaryota; kingdom Metazoa; phylum Mollusca; class Cephalopoda; order Sepiida; family Sepiolidae; genus Euprymna; species Euprymna scolopes. The sequence goes on from NC_136505.1 coordinate 96,380,039, forward strand.
ATGAAATTAGATACTATGCCGGTCGAATTTTGTTTCAATGATGTAATGTATAAAAAGCGTGATGGTGTGGCTATGGGTTTCTTCTTTAGACCAGCTTTGGCAAATGGTTTTCTTGGTTTCTATGAAGAGAGTTTTCTATCTAGTTCACAAAAAAAGCAATCTTTATTTTCGCTACGCAGGAATCACCACTTATCAAGGCCCAGAGGCAACTAGAGGATAAGGGTTAATGGGTATACATTAGTCAATGTGATCATAGTGTAGTAAACAGAAGTAGTTGGAATTTTGTAAATTGGATTACTTATGGGGGAGGGTTTATCAAGAATTTGTTTACGTCAGACTTGAAGACGATCAAACTGTAGTCAGATGAAAAGCGGGCAATTAGAAGGGAGTTCCACAGGCGCGCAGTTCTAAGAAAAAGTTTTGTTCATAGAATCTACATTTAGGTTTAGGCCCAGATAAAGAGTGTGGGAATTTTTTATTGAATTAAATGAAATTCACTGCTATGTCAGTCGAATTGTCTTTCAATCACGTTATGTATAAACAAATTGATGGTGAGGTGATTGCTTCTTTAGCAAATGTTTTTCTCGGTTTCCATAAACAAGGTTTGGGATATAGTTTTCAAAAACTGATCTTTACTTTCGTTAAGTTAATTATATCATTGGAAAATTAAAAAAAAATATTTTAATTAAGACCCTTACACATAGATCCCTAATAATTTGTGCAAAGCTCTATCTGGATGATGAAATTAACTTTATCACTAAGAACCTCGTAACAATGGTTATCCTGATGACATCGTTAAATCTATAATATAAAAGCAAAAATGTATGTTTGTGTGTGCGCCTTTTTTTGTATGTCGGCAAAGGCTTTTTTTTCGCGGGGGCGCTCGAGGAAATTACTATCTCGTAAAACTTTTTATATACTCCCTAGATTATAATGTTTACGATTTCAAAGGGATGTCGTGTCCATCTTTTATTTGAGCGACTTTTATTTGATAAAATTCTCGTTTTTCTTTTTTCTCGCGTATTTGCTCGTAATTTTCGTATAAAAAAGCGAAACTAAATTGAAAGCGAAGTCAGCTTCTCGGGTTTTTGTACCGGGACGTCCAGAAATCAATGAGCTTTGATCAATGTTAGAGAAAACCCGTTATATCAGACAATTGCTATTCATTTGTGCACTTCCCTTTTTATGGGGAGCTACGCAGAAAGCTTCAAGCTTAACTGGCTTGCAGCCAAAAAGTTTAATGCATAATGTTTATGAATCTGTATCAACTCATTCACTTAATCTTTTAATCGTATAATTTCAACCATTCTCACTTCTCTGTCCTCTTAGCGTTGCGGTAAGATATCACCTTTTCTTTCACTTTCTTTTCCTTCTTTGCCTCAAGGCTTCGGGTTCTAGCTTACCTTCCTGCTAACACATTTCTTTCCTATACCCACATCCACGCACTGACAAACACCCGGGCAACGCCGGGAACCCCCACTAGTCTACCATAAAAAGTAAATTTTCCAATTTAAAAGCACAGACACTTCAGTAGATAGACATCCTGTTTACCTCCGCTTACCTGGTTTAGGTAATATTAACAGCCGATTTTCCACGCAAATTTCACTGGCTGTTCATAAGGGTTATTTTGCGTGGAGTCTTTGTAATGTTTTTTTTCTGCTAGACCTATGCTGTCGTCTATTCGAAAAGATGTTCTCTTCCCTCATCAGAATAATTCTTGTGTTTGGTTATTAAAATGTAGTTGAAGAATGCACTATTTTGGGCGGACATCACTGATTTTTGATTCCCGTATCAAACAACACGTCCTATCCAAGATTTGATATGCACAATTTGCATGAAAACTATGGTTCTGTCATTTGTGAGCACTTAATTCACATCCGTGTCTGTGTCTTAAACTTTAGTGTTGACTTGTTCCCCGTTTTAAGACGATCACAATCTCATCATAACTTGGCAATGTTGGAAACTATATTGAGTTCTTGAAACTTTCTCTTTGCACACAAATAGAAACTCTTTTAGAACTTAATGTACTTTTTATCTGACCCTTTCCATGCGTTCTCCACGTATCACGCGCCATATTTCCATAGTATTTTTCTTAATCGTTATTAACCTCGATTTTAGCTCCGTTTGTTATATATAGGTTTCATTTTTATTATTATTATTCTTTGTTGTTGTTATTATTGCTATTGTTCTTGTTGTTATTTGTTAGGAAGTCTTATTAAAAGGGATGCTTAGAGTCTTAGAGAGTCTTATTAAGAGAGATGTTGCGTTCTGTGTTCGTGTTATGAAGAGATTCAAATATATAAAACGTTCATACTTAGAAGTGTTAGTGAGGAGGTAGTGTTGAGACAGTCTTAGTGTTCACATTGTAGATATGAGATGTCGAGACATTGTGTATGTAAATACATTTTAAAACACATAATATATAAGACATATAATGACAATTTTCACTTTACCTTTTGGTAGAATTACAACACAAAGATGCCGTTTATAAAAACACATGATGGGTTTATTTCTTCTCAGACCGGTCGTGGTTTTCTTAGTCAAGGATTCAAAGTTTTACATTCTATGTTTCAAAGGTGACCGTCTCGCTTCCAGACGTTCGACTGTCCATTTCTGGACTCCGGACTGTCGTCTCTCGTCCTCAGACTCTCTCTCAGACTCTCCCTGCTTAACTCTAAAGTTTCTAACTATATCGAGAACTTCCCATTTTCCATGACGTTATACACATGTTAAAAGATGTCTTCTTTCACGTGTTCTGGAAATGCGTGTCCAAATCTTTTCCTCTGTTTACAAAAGGAATTTTAACCTATATTTCCAGTAACCTATATTTCCAATATGCTAAAAACATGTTTATTAAATTATCCTATAGTGGCATTCTTTTTATTAAAACTATTTTATATCTGAGCTAAACAATGGTTTGTTTTACATTCCATTTGCTAATTCTCTCTCGTAATCTATTTCTAAATCTAAATTACGAGGTTCGAATTTCGTCTATTCTATTTCATTTTCATTTTAACTAAATCTCTCTATTTTTATACTTACATGAAAAGGGGACAACCCTTATCCTGTGACACGTTGAGCGAGATTCGAACCTTGTCAGCTAGCTTTGTCATCTTTAACCTTTAATTAATGAGAATAGATTCGGTCTATGCATAGCAATTATTAAGTTTTGAACCCTTAAAATAATATATATATATAATAAAACTCTGTGGACCTGCCGTACTTGCTAAACTCTTTTCTTCATGCGCATGGGTGCGGTCCAGAGGCTAAGTACTACGGGTGGAGAGTTGTATGTGTTGGTTCAAATTCTAACTGAAAGCACCCTAGTCATATATGTGTATATATACAGCGTTTGGCAAAAGAGAGTACACCATCACATTTCTTCAAATATTTAAGTATATTTCTACTTGGGACAACACTGAAAAAATGATTTTTTGACACAATGAAAAAGAGTCTGCCTGCAGCATATATATAACAGAGTTAATTTATTTTCCCCTCAAAATAACTCAAAAGATAGCCATTAAAAGCTAAATCCCTGGCAACAAAAGCGAGTGCATCCCTTACAGAAAGTTATCAATACTAATATACAACATGTCAACTCTCAGTATTTTGTGTGGCAACCATCATTATCCAAAACTGCCTTTACTCTCCAGGGTATGGAGTTTACCAGAGCTTCACATGTAGCAACTGGAATGCTCTTCTTCTTCTAAATACGATGTTACGAAGCAGGCGGATATTTTGAGGAGAACATAAATTAACTCTGTTGTGTATGTTGCGGACAGACTACTTTTCATTGTGTCCAAAAATCATTATCAGTGTTGTCCCATGAAGAGGTATACTTCAATATTTGGTAATACAATATATATATATATATATATGAGCGAAAGTACCCGTAAAGTGAATTATGGCAGTGTAGCTTAGTTTCCACGAAGTACATTCACTGAAACAACATGTGTCTACCAAAAAGCGCTCAATGAGTTAACAGTTTCCTTCGAGGGAAATTCTTGGCCTGAACACGTAATCTTCCCAATAAATGTTGATTACAGAAACATGCATGCACATATGTAGCTATCAATGTTTGTATAAATAAATTAAATATATATAAATATATATATATATATATATATATATATATATATATATATATAAATGAGCACTTTCAGTTGAATTAAGTCGGTCAATTCAGCTCTTACGCATAGAGTATCGTATAACAATTGCATCACTGTCTTACTGACGTAAAAATATTTTAAATTAAAATGTTTAAATTCAACGTAGTTTCACGCGGATGATGGTAGCCGAATGGATACGGTATTTGCTAATCGATATGGCCCGGGTTCGAATCTATCGACTGGGGTTAATCGTGACACCCTGCACTGAAGATTCCCGAAAGGATGAACCACTAGTTTCTCTAGGTATTTGATTTATTATAGTAAAAATAATTATATATATATATATATATATATATATATATATGTATGTATATATGTATATATATATATTCTTTATCTTACTTCTGTGCATTAGATTCAATATAGTAATCGAAAGCGGATCGTCTCTATACATAATCTGCAGGCATTATAATATCACGTTTAAGAATATTTTACGACCAAGCAACGCAGTATCTGCTTTTATTATTATATAGTACACAATTAAAAACGTATGCACTAACTGCTTTGCTAAGACACTTACATTTATGTCTTTATCTTCGGAATCTACTTTGCGAAGCGACTTAAGGATTATATTGAAAATGACACAAGACAAGAGAAATGAAAATATTTATACAGGTTCGAACGATAAAACAGTGGCCCTAAATGAAAACAACAACGTTTTTAAACACACTTTTATTGAAATAATCAGTTCAGGAAACTTGGTTATGTAGTAAATGTGGCATCTAATTAATGTAGTAGCTTTCAGCTTCAATCACTGCTTCGATACGGGTCCGGAACTAGGAGCGTGCTTTTTAGTGTTGTGAGAAGTCATTTTGCTGATATTCTCGACGTTTGAGTAGTTTAACTAATTCAAGTCAGGGGAGGAGAGAGGCCAGTGAAGCAAGAGTATATAGTCGGAGATTTCTTTCTGAAGTCAAGCCTGAGTCTCTTTGGACGTGGGCCGGAGCCGAGTACAGCCGTCACATGTAGGGTCAGCCAGCCACCTGATTGCACTAGGAGATCACCACACTCTTAAGAACATCCAGCTACACTTTGGTGTTTACTTTCAAGCCGACTTCGAAGATATGGGGTGGCATTATGTGGGATCCACTAAAACACATACCAATGATAATAACCGTGGCCAGAAACTTATTTAAGATGTGGTGTCAAGCGTCCAACTGTCCAGATTTGCATTTTGAGAGTGCTGGCAATAGTTCTGTTGTCATAAATTCGGGTAGTTGTTAGCATGACTTATACAGCGGCCCATCACCGATCTCGCTTATTGAACATTGTTTCACGGTCAAATATGATAGAAGGTTCCTATCGCTTTTGGGATTTGTACACTAATGACCAACTAGTAAGTGGTCTGCAAAAAAAAAAAAAAAAAGAAACGGTTCTCATCAAACGGAAATGGAATCATGCTTGGTGGGGGATGCCCTTTTCTCTACCCTGCAACCTCTTTCTCACAGAAGAGACGTAGCGAGCCTGTCGTTGTTCTATCGTTATTTCCATGGCAAGTGCTCGTCTGAGCTCCATTCTCTGGTTCCCCCTTCGCCAATCTTTAAAAAAAAAACACCCGACTAGCTGAAACACCCGTCAATAATTTTCCCCACTCCTTATCTCTGCCTAAATCAAAACGTAGATTCCATGAACAAAGCTTCTTTCTAAGAACTTCACGCCTGTGGAACGCTGTTCCGCTTTCCTGTTTCTCTCCCGATTTCAACCTGGATGTCTTAAAATCCAACACAAACAAATTCCTGATTAACCGCCCCCCCTAAGTAATGTCATCTTACCAATTCTCCAATAATATTGGTACACTATCCCTTTGATTACTGTACACACAATAACCCTTATCCCCGAGTGGCGATTGGGCCTTGATAAGTGGTGAACTCCATGTAAAAAAAAAAAAAAAAATTCTAGTCTGAACATTTCACAGCTCCACCTTGTAATTGTTTGTTTGTTTTTTTTACAAAGATGCGATTACTCTAACCCTTATTTCAACGAGGACGCGGTGAAACATTTCAGCTAAGTTTTAAGGAGAGGACATTAAAGGAAAAATAATATACAAGTGGCATTTAAAAAGTAATGCCTCCTATTTTTATTTCGCTCGAATAAAACAGACGGAGTTTACGAATTGCATTGTTTTGGATTCATGGCCTGAGAGTTTCATTACAACGTTCTAGATATAGACGGTGTGAGACTCCAAGCAAATACCATACTGCAAGATACGCTCGTCACAAGAAATGATGCGTCATTGAATTCATCATGTCAAACACTGAATCGATCGACATTCACTGATGCGTTTTGAAAGTAAATGAGACTGATGCAGTTGATGTAGGCAGTTATAAGATGGGATCGTCGATATAAGAGTTGCATAGCAAGTTCTGGACTTACGGCCCAGACAACTTTCATCGCAGGTAAAAGTATATTGAGAATGGTGGTGACTATGTAGAAAAAGAAATTCTGAAACACAACCAGTCGCTCCGTTAAATTTTCTTCCCTCCCATCTTCGTATCTCTATTTAAGTTTAAAAAAACAGTAGACTTTATTTTAAAACCCTGAGTGTGTGTGTATATATATATATATATATATATATATATATATATATATATATATATATATGTATATATATATATATATTAGTGATGGGGCGATGTATCGGAATCGGGAATTTAAAAAATTGAAACCTTCTGGGGTATCGGAATGGGAAAAATGTGTGCCTCTTTTTCGATGCCAAAACGGTCGCTTTAATTATCGTTTTGTAATTTGATTTGGATTTATGAAAAATCTTTCATTTTTGACATGCAACAGTAAAAATTAGTATTTGTTGATTTTAAACTAGTAAAACTAAAATATATAGATTCTCCCCTCACAAGTGTGTTTTTTTATGTCTGAGAAAATATATACACATTTAAGATGTTTTTGTTTTTTTTTTAGTGATCGGGACAAATGCCACTTTTATTATTAAATATTCAGATATTTATAAAGAATCGGAATCGGAGTCGATAATTGTATCGGAATTGGAAATTTAGTACGGAATCGCTAATTTATCCGAATCGGGAAAAGTCATGGACTTGTTTCATCATGCATATATATATATATATATATATATATATATATATATATATATATATATATATATATATGTGTATGTGTGTGTGTGTGTGTGTGTGAATAATAGTTTTTACAATTATTATTTTATTTCTACTGGCACTAGCGTTTCACCTTTTCGTAATCATCAGTGCAAGCAATGATGATTGTCACTGGTAGAAGATTCGAACTCCGTTATGAAGCTACTTTTTACTCGATTACCCAACAAGGTTCTCCCATTCCCCTGCCAACTGCGATGATAACCAAGAGAAATATAACATTTATAAAACCTAATCCAGGCATAACGCTATTAAGACGATTTAAAGTGATCGAGCGTCCGGAACACGCGATTGCTCACAATTTTATTTCCCAGACAGTGCTCAACTACTCCGGACTTATATCTTACAGAGACTAAATAATTTTAAATCATAAATAATTATTTTTATACACCCATACACAATCGTTTCATACTTTTGCAATCATCAGTGCAGGTAATGTCGATTTCCGCTGGTCGAAGGATTCGAACCCGGATCGAAGCTGTGTGTATGTGTGTGTATTGACATTAAATTCAGTATACTTACATTTGACACTTCGGTTCCTGTCAGATCACTGAGGTGAAGCAACGACGAACCTTGCCAGTACCAGATGAGTTACCATTTGGGAGTTTCAGGTTTATAGCTGCTTTCGGCGTATCTCTGCATTGTTTCGAGTTGTCCTAGACTCAAGCAGTGCCGATCGATGAGAGGTGTGGTGGGTGTTTGCGCAACTTTTGCTACACAATTACACGCGCAGCGGCCCCTACAGGGAGTATCCTTTGTTTTTCGAGACTGATCGGTTGCATCGTCGTCATCGCTATTAAGATCGTGCATCAATGTAAATTAAAAGAATTCGTACGCACATGTAGATGCAGCGCAAGTGCTTTGTGATGCTTAGTGATGAAATTCGATTGTGGATTCGATGGAATAATACAAAAAGGGCAGGAATTATGTCTTAATGGATTGCCTAAACATTTACTCATCGTTGAAAGCCGAACATTACTTTCCCCTTTTCGAAACTGGCTCCTGCTGTCTAGCGTCGAATTACCATTGGTCCCGAGGTAATACGAGCGTCCAAACAAAAGCTCTATACGAACCTACCATCGATATTTCTCGTTCCTATTTCCTCCCGCTTCCACCCCGGGGGCTTGTTGAAATAAAAGCATGTCCACTGTTAACCGGAGATGGCCACCCTTGGAATAGAGTCTACTTATATTGTTTCTGGAGATCACGTACCGTGTCACGTGAGGGCATATTTGGAAGATACGTTTCAGAAATCTTAAGATTGTTTTTTTAGGAGGGTAGGGGATTTTCGGCAAACAGTAATGCAGTACGAGCGTATCAGCTTTTAATATACGCGGATTAGAAATGCACGTCTTGCAATGTAAATTGTACGAGGCAAATTAAGATAATACACTTTTGAAATGAATTAATACAAGAAAAATATGTACATATCCAAAATATATTAAAATTTAAAAAATATTATTGTTATATACTACAGACATTAGCGTTTCATGCTTGCGTAATTATCAATGTGGGATGATAATCTCTGCCGGTGAAGAGATTCGAACCCAGGGCAGGAAGATACCTTTAACTCTATTTGCTAAACATTAACTACGGGAAACTAAACAATTCCCATGAGGAGTAAGGGAATTAATAACTAATAAAAACTCAATTCTGAGACAAACATTAGACACACCAGAGTGTTCGAACGACAAAAATCATGAAAGTAGCATAAACACTTGTCTTTTAGTTTATCATTCCTATACAGTGCTCATCCTTATGTATTATTAAAGGGCTTTATATATATATATATATATATATATATATATATATATACATATATATATATATATACATATATATATATATATATATACACTAGCAAAAGTAACCGTCGTTGACTGGGTTCAAAAACAGCCTACAGAAAATGTACTCTGATTTATTAAAGTATGATAGGTTATGAAAAGGAACGGTTGTAAAGAGATAGCTTCGAATTCGGGGGTATTAAAATCAAAGCAAAATATGATGAAAGTAAAAATAAGATAGATAAACCCGATAAGTTATTATACCATACCTGTTCACACTGAAACACTTATCACAATATTCTGTGGATCTATATTAAAAAAAACCTTGTTAAACTTTGTGACATATTTACATTCTATGAAGGCCAGGCGCGAACGAACATCCCATAATTTTATTATACCATATCAAACTGGAACATAATTATCAAAGTATACTTACGCAGATAGATATTAAAAGTATTTATTAAAGTGTGTACCTATTTCCATTCTATGGAGGCCAGGCGCGAACGCAGACCCCACAATTTAATTATACCATCCCTATTTAAGTTAAAACATACTTATTAAAGTATTATTATGCACATCTATATCAAAAACACTTGTAAGCGTTTTTTTTTTTTTTAGTTTTTAAATTTTTTAATGTCCACACTTTGTGGACCAGGCCAAACGCCACAATTTTAATGAACCATCGTTCTGCAAGATCAAACAACCCATTCCTGTGTCTCGATACATCTTCTATCATTATATGTAATTAGTATTTTAAAATAGTCAACCATATAGGAGCCTATTCGTGACCAGACACATACACAGAGAAAGACATTCAGCTTTATATTATATATATATATATATATATATATATATATATATATATATATATATATATATATATCAAGCGTATGAGGTTCCGACGACCATATTTAGTGAACTTTGTGTTTCAATCTAGGGTAACATTTAAGACTCACTAATATAAATCAGACGCAAACCACAGATCGTGCAAGAATGTGGGCAACGAGTGCGCGTTGCTTTTGACACCCTCTGAAACTATTTCGTTCTCTTGTTTCTCGCAGCTTTACTATGTTAGATGCAGGAAAATCTTTGATGATTGTATCCTTATGCCGAATGTCAGATATTACATCTCGAAATTGTTTGTAAAAGTCGTCTTTGTCTTGCTCAGGACTGTTCAAAGTTGCGACATAGCAACTTACAAGAATTCCGCGTTTCTTATACTCCAAACTCAGTGTCATAATTCTAACTGATAGAACGCTTGGTAGCGAAGAAAGATTGTGAACAAGAGAAGATTTAATGGCGAGTTTTAGTTTCTTTTTCTTTTCCCCTCAGTCCAATATTATATCTTTTCAGTTGAAGAGAGACAAGGGCTGTATTTTTGCCCTGACACTGAGTCATGCATTTGGCTTTATTACTAATATAAATTTGTGTCAGAAGCGAAATACCTGGTAAATAAAATAATCAGTGATTAATTCCAAGAGATTTCAAGTTTAAAACGTTAAATTTTTACACTTATTTTAAATATTTATAACAAACACAGTGTATTTTTGTTATTTCGTGTCTGACTACGAATTACTGAAGGGGTCACGCAGCTAAATTAGAAGGTATTATACAATTATTTAAATTGTATGAGACTGTAAGAAGTAAACGTTTTTAAGCCTTAGTGACCTTGAATGACGACAAATGACCCCTGATCTTCGACATAATGCAACAGAAGTTAGTGTAAAATAAAATGTTCGATATAGGAGATAATAGAACGTAAATTACTGAAAACAAAGAAATTACGAATTTTGAATCGCTGCCAATTTTCTGTCTTTAAGCCTAGACTAAATTTCCAAGTTAAGTACATATATATATATATATATATATATATATATATATGTGTGTGTGTGTGTGTGTGTGTGTGTGTGTGTGTATATGTATATTTATATATGTATATGTTAATATACATATATTATAAAATTATTGTTTAGAATTTGAAAATAAGTCATTATTCAAACCTCAAACCATAGTCTCCGTCCATTTTTAAGATATTGTGTTTCTCCTGATGATAAACTCCAGATATTTAATTAAATATATTATAAATAGAGACACGTTTTGATGATTGAATAAAGATTTATATATATATATATATATATATATATATATATATATATATGCATATATATGCATATATATGAATATAAATATATGCATATATATATAGATAAATAAACATATATATATATATATATATATAATAAAAGTAATTTGGAACTATTTATCAGTGTTCAAAATTTGAGGTACAGTAACGCATACATTACTTAAATATTATTGTTTCTAAATGTGAAGTATTATATATATATATATATATATATATATATATATATATATATATATATATATATCAAAAGGGGGTTAGAACAGTAGTCCAAAAAGCAGAATGTGATAGTAAAATTACTAATTAAATTTAAATACAAGAAAAGAACAGTGCTCGTTGTAATTCAGATATATAATAAGCTCGATAAGCAAATATCCTGGAGCTTCTTTAATATTTAGTAATGTGATTGATAATTTAAAATTCAAATTAGAATTAAAAATTAAAAATCAGTTTCATAAGAAGGAACAACAACACAATAATTTGTACGATCGTTTCGGAAACGATGTTTTTTATTGTGATAGACGTTAAGCCACGGACAATAATTTTGACATATAGTGTTTCTAAAAGTATTGGGTGGGTTTTATTATATGTAAAAGACACCATAAATAAACCTATCGATATTAAAGTAAGGCAGATGTATCTGGAAAACATTAAAATAAAAAGGAAAATATTATTAGAGTTAAGATGTTAATAAAAGTGGTTAGAGAATTCCTTGGTTATTATTAGAATTATGGTTGTTAAAAGAAGAAATTTTGTAAGCTATTCCTTTCTTAATTAATGTTAAGTAGCGCCGATATATGTATGTACTCAATTAAAAGTTCGAAGTCTGATATTAATATTAATTTGCTGATTTGTATTAGTTAAATAGTTTGAATTTTGTTCATAGTGTTATACATAGGGTGCGACAATGATTGTACGAGGACTATTTTATTTAATGAGTGTTGTTAGTGTTAGGATGGCTGTTAAGATAAATATTATTATTATTATTATTATTATTATTATTATTATTATTATTATTATTATTGCTTGTTGTATCATTATAGATAGAGGGACTACTCGGGGGTATATTTGATTAGTAATTATATCAGATGGAGGATGTAAAGAAGGATAACTTGAAGACGAAATATTAGTGTCTGATATGGGAGGATTGCGTGTGAGCTCAGTAATTGTGTTGTGCATGGATAAATAACATCTTTATGTATGCAATTATTATTGAGTGGGCAGAAATGTTTGTTATTACGATTACAGTTAGTTTTGGGTTTAATTGGGAAAGCGATTTTTTGGTCTGATTTTATTTTTTTGTTATCAGATGTTAAGATTCTTTGTGCTAAATTAGGCATTGCTGAATAAGAAATTCTGATTGACTTTTTATTGAAAATAGAACTATATCTGTGTGGGTATGTGAAAGAGTTTTGTACAATGTTGAAACATTCTTTAGGTATATTAATTTTGACATTTACGCTAAATGGAGGATTAAACCAAATAGTTTTCTTTCTTCTGATGCGACTGGGTGGGTTAGAGGTATTACGATTAGTATTTTGGTTTGGATTATATATGTAGACTGGTTTATTGTTATTGATAAAGGCAGATTTTGTTATTTGAACTGGTTTCTTATAAGTCATATTGTGTGTGATTACAGATTTAAGGCGGCCTGAAGGAGGAGCATAATTGTTGTATTTAATCTATTCCTTGTGTCATGAGTTCATTAAGGTTTTATTGAAGAAAATAGCATTTAAATTGAATGTCTTTTTTATCAGAAGAAAAACAGAAATTCTTCTATAGACGGATGGCACTATAGATTTTATAATTGAGCTGAGGTGGTTAGAAGATTTATGGACGTATAAAAGCGTAAGGTTGGGTTTATGATAGGCGCTATGAGTTCGGTGTTAAGATTAAGTGTAACATCTAGAAAATTTGAAGTTTTTTTATTTGGTTCAATAATTATAGAAAGACCAAAGTTATTAAAGTAGTTGTGTAATTTTTTAATTGTTTTGTTGTACTCTCTTGGCCTAGCTGTTATAGCAAGAAGGGAACCATCTCTATAAAGGCCCCCCTTGATCATGTTTGAAGTGGTATTTAAGTTCTTTCGGTATGAAGAGTTTAAATAAATCGGTAACTTCTTTATTTTATTTTATTGTTTATATATATATATATATATATATATATATATATATATATATATAGTAAGTTATAAGATATATATGGCGATTAAGCTACACAGAATATTCCGCGTTTCATCCACGCTACGATTCCTCAGGCTGAGGAATACTAGCGTGGATGAAACGCGGAATATTCTGTGTAGCTCAATCGCCATATATATTTTATACCTTACTACCTACCTCTACATACGTGTTGAGCACTTTTGAAGTAAATACTTAAAGTTTACGCATGAATTTATACTTTCGTATATTAATTTATGTGACTAAACGAAGTATATATATACATATGTATATATATGTATATATATATATATATATATATATATATATATATATATATATATATATATATATTCTTCTTGTATTTATAGAAATACTTTTTTCTGGATGAATATAGAAGGAGTCTTAGAATAAAAACGTCTTACAAAAAGACGACACTTTTATGGACGTGTAACTTCTTTTTATATTTTCACGCTCTCCGCCTCTCTTCTTTCTCTCTCTCTCTCTCTCTCTCTCTCTATATATATATATATATATATATATATATATATATATATATGTCTATACACACACATATATATATATGTCTATACACACACACACACATATATATATATATATATATAGTTATATATATATATACTAGCAAAAGTACTCGTCGTAGACTTGGTTCAAAAACAGAAAATAGTCAATCATATTGGATCCTCTTCGTGACCAGACACACAAACATTCAGTTTTTACTATATATATATATATATATATATATATATATATATATATATATATATATACAATATTTATTACGACACTATATATACATATTTCAAGGTCGTACCAGCGGTTTCATTGCGCTGAATCAACCATAAGAGATTGGAAAGAGTCAGTGCAAATTGATCAGCGACATTGAAAACTAAAACAATGCTTTTTGAGCAATTTATTAGATGTTTTTCATCGCCTATACCTGAAAATAAACATTTTTTCGTCGCCTATATATATATATATATATATATATATATATATATATATATATAACTACTTCATTTACTCACATAAAGAACCCCAAAATCTATTAAACTGTAGACGAGAAATAGCAAACAACTCTGTTCACAAAATAAAACTTACTCCAGGATAGCGATAGCTTTAAAACTAACAAAAACAATAGAAAACAAGCAAATAAATAAATTAAACAAACACACACACACACACACATATATATATATATATATATATATATATTAAATAAATTAAATAAACATGAATATACATAAACGATCACACACACACACATATATATATATACATATATATATATATATATATATATATATATATATATATATATATATTAGTTGTCGACACTCATTTTACAAAAGAATATATGTAAAACACATCGGACACCATTTTTTTACACCATACATATTTTTTGAAAGAACGTAACGAGCAGTACGTAGAGAAGACACGACAGAGAGGGTGAAAAGTGGCGGAGAGTTAATAGTTTAGAGGCTTAATTTAAAGCCGTCTACCCTTTGTTCCGCGTGATTGCTTATAGTTTTATCGAAATTACCGCGCCATACAAATGGATGTAGTCTTTTCGGGGTTCTCCATAGACGAAGCCATGCATGTTTATAAGATATGCGACTGTTAATTGCGACACTTTTGCTTCACTATGAAACTGCCACCATTTTAGGTTTACAATGTTTTTAGTTTATTCTCCCATATTTTCTCTCCAGAACTTTGTTCATTTATTTTTACTCACATAAAGATGATTAGTCGAAGAATCGAAAATGCTTGTGATAGATATGCGATATTCATGCATATTTAAATTTGGCACAGAAATAGTATTAGAAAAATTGGCACAAGAACTTATAAATACGAAGGATGCACGTATGTTTAGTCTTTAATATATTTAAATTAATCGTCTTTTATTTTTTATTTTCAGATATTGAGAATATGTCTCCGCTTATTTGCCCATAGAAATTAAATGTGCATAATTTATAATTTTTTATTTTTTTTTTTTACATTAAAAGTTATTATTAAGATTAGAATATAATTTTCTTCCTGGCTTTTGTAATAATCTATACTATTTAATAAAATTCTAAATATTTCTGTATTTATTTATATATGTGTGCCTATATGCCAATAAACTTTCGAACGGTGCACCGAATTGAAAAATATTTTTCCCGCTAAAAGGTGTGAGTCGCTTGACTGTCCTTATCTATATATAGTTCGTAACAAACAACGGGGAGTCACACAAAAAGACCGAAATAAAGGTTTCTGGGCTGTTTCGTGCAAGTTTCGAAAAACTAACCTGCCCATGTCAACGGATTTTTTCACTGTCTGCATACAGTCGCGGTAACATCTTTCGGCATACGGACAGGGCTTGTGATGCAATAGATAACGCGTCTGACTACGGATCAGAAGATTTCAGGTTCGAATCCTAGCAACTTCGTAATAATTTTAACCATTATTTTATCCAACGTTTTCTCGCTATCTTTACCGTTAGTTAGGGTATTTTTGTTTTTTCAGTGATTTTGCCTTGGCATATGGGAATTTCTCGTACTACGAGTTCACAAAGTAAGCATCGATGGTAAGACGATGTTGAGTGTACTTGATGTTGAGTGTACTCGATTTTATGTTTGACTCGGCGTTGTGAGCCGACGCGGCGCAGACGCTAGGTTCTAATAATAAATTTTCAATATTGGTATCTATTTTTATACTAATAAATAGGTTTAAGCGGTATAATAGTTGACAACGGAGATCATTTGGAAGCGTTGATGAGAAACTTCCATTTGTAGCTCATAATAGGTAGGGTTGCGTGCTGATGTTTTCAACGAAGATAAATTGGCAAGACCTTTTCAGATAAGAAAAAAAGATAAAACTTTTCGAAGTCACTAAGTTAAAACAACAACTTGATTTTGTAGATTATTTAGTTCAGTTGTTTCTAGAGGGTGTTTACACTATTATCGTTTAATCATAAGACAAACACAATGTTAGTTTTAAAAAATACAGGCTGCTACAACAGAATGTCTACTTGTAAATAACATTCTGAGTTCTCTGTTTGTTTCTATATATTGTGGCATGACGACCCTTCTTTCATTTGTTTTCGTTACATAGCCGGTTGGTTATTTGCGACAATAATCATTTAAATAAATAAAAGTTTACTTCGTTGTTTGGCCCTTTCGTTTTACAGTACATAAACTCTTTTTCGGATTATTTAACCCGAAATCCAGTCAGTTTGATAAAAAACGTTTACTTTTCAAGTCTATACTCCTATATATATATATATATATATATATATATATATATATATATATATATATATATATATATATATATATATATATATATATTTATTTACCAGTGGTAAAAAAAACCGGACTAAAGTGCTCAATGTGTAGTCAGAGCAGTATATAGGAAATTTATTACTGTGAGTCCAGAATGAGTTTACAAATTGTTTCAACTAGAGGAAAATCCTCAAAGAGAGGAAAAATCCAACTAGCATCATCATTTTTCTGTGTGTATGTGTTTTATTCACTTATTATAAATATCTCCCGAATAATTTTATGAATTTTATTATTTGATTAACTTACTGATATTCTTACCTATTTCTATATTAGTAAAATAAACTTGTAACTTATAATTTATTAATTTATATTTTTCTCTTTCTCTCTTTCCTTCAACTACAACGCCTGAAAATTTAAAAATTATTTATAAAATATTTTTCAATTTCCCCCCCCTCCCAGCTAATTTATATTTATATGTATATATATGTATGTATATGTATATGTATATATATATATGTATGTGTAAGTGTTTGCATCTGGATGTATGTGTACTTGCATATATGTTTATATGTGTATATATGCGTGTATTTTTACGTATCTGTGTATGTGTACATATATATATATGTGTTTGTATATGTATGTTTGTGTATATATGTATATGTATATATATATATATATATATATATATATATATATATATATATATATATATATATATGTATGTGTGATCACGCATGTGCTTTTCCCCCATTTACGTATGTGCATTTGCTGTACATATTTATGCGTGTGCTTATATTTGTGTGTTACTTATTAAAAATGTTTTTTTTTTTTTCTATTATTTAAGTTACTTACTTAAGCCTTCACCTATTTTATTTTATTTCACTAAAATAAACCTGTAATGTATAATTTCTACCTGCCCGGCTATTTATTTATATATATATTATATTTAATTATATATATCATTACACTATCAAAATAAACCTGTAAAGTATAATTCATTAACTTATTTTTCCTTTTCTTTTTCTTTCCATTTTATAAACAATAAATATCTTTCAATCTCTCCCCGCCCGGCTAAATTACTTTAAACCCCATTTTCAACCCATTCCTTCACCTATTTTATTTTATTTTATTAAAATAAACCTGTAACGTATTATTTCTACCTGCCCGGCTAATTTATTTATTATATTTAATTATATATATCATCACACTATTAAAATAAACCTGTAAAGTATAATTCATTAACTTATTTTTCCTTTTCTTTTTCTTTCCATTTTATAAACAATAAATATCTTTCAATCTCTCTCCGCCCGGCTAAATTACTTTAAACCCCATTTTCAACCCGTTCCTTCACCTATTTTATTTTATTTTATTAAAATAAACCTGTAACGTATTATTTCTACCTGCCCGGCTAATTTATTTATTATATTTAATTATATATATCATCACACTATTAAAATAAACCTGTAAAGTATAATTCATTAACTTATTTTCCTTTTCTTTTTCTTTCCATTTTATAAACAATAAATATCTTTCAATCTCTCTCCGCCCGGCTAAATTACTTTAAACCCCATTTTCAACCCGTTCCTTCACCTATTTTATTTTATTTTATTAAAATAAACCTGTAACGTATTATTTCTACCTGCCCGGCTAATTTATTTATTATATTTAATTATATATATCATCACACTATTAAAATAAACCTGTAAAGTATAATTCATTAACTTATTTTCCTTTTCTTTTTCTTTCCATTTTATAAACAATAAATATCTTTCAATCTCTCTCCGCCCGGCTAAATTACTTTAAACCCCATTTTCAACCCGTTCCTTCAACTATTTTATTTTATTTTATTAAAATAAACCTGTAACGTATTATTTCTACCTGCCCGGCTAATTTATTTATTATATTTAATTATATATATCATCACACTATTAAAATAAACCTGTAAAGTATAATTCATTAACTTATTTTCCTTTTCTTTTTCTTTCCATTTTATAAACAATAAATATCTTTCAATCTCTCTCCGCCCGGCTAAATTACTTTAAACCCCATTTTCAACCCGTTCCTTCACCTATTTTATTTTATTTTATTAAAATAAACCTGTAACGTATTATTTCTACCTGCCCGGCTAATTTATTTATTATATTTAATTATATATATCATCACACTATTAAAATAAACCTGTAAAGTATAATTCATTAACTTATTTTCCTTTTCTTTTTCTTTCCATTTTATAAACAATAAATATCTTTCAATCTCTCTCCGCCCGGCTAAATTACTTTAAACCCCATTTTCAACCCGTTCCTTCAACTATTTTATTTTATTTTATTAAAATAAACCTGTAACGTATTATTTCTACCTGCCCGGCTAATTTATTTATTATATTTAATTATATATATCATCACACTATTAAAATAAACCTGTAAAGTATAATTCATTAACTTATTTTCCTTTTCTTTTTCTTTCCATTTTATAAACAATAAATATCTTTCAATCTCTCTCCGCCCGGCTAAATTACTTTAAACCCCATTTTCAACCCGTTCCTTCACCTATTTTATTTTATTTTATTAAAATAAACCTGTAACGTATTATTTCTACCTGCCCGGCTAATTTATTTATTATATTTAATTATATATATCATCACACTATTAAAATAAACCTGTAAAGTATAATTCATTAACTTATTTTCCTTTTCTTTTTCTTTCCATTTTATAAACAATAAATATCTTTCAATCTCTCTCCGCCCGGCTAAATTACTTTAAACCCCATTTTCAACCCGTTCCTTCACTAACATTAACTTTCCAACCTGTTGCCATGGTGATCCTTTAAATTAACTGTTACTTATGCCGTTATCAACAAAAGTAGCGTCTTTTAAGTTTAAACTGTTAAAAAACACGTATATAAGAATTTACACATAATTAAAATTTAATTATAAACCCCTCTCTTTTTTTAATACACTCCTACTACTTTAAACTCCAACGTCCTCTCCCCACCACTCCCCCTTCTTTTCTAACTCCCCTTTATCTACGATCTTTCCATTTTTATTTGACTTTATAACTTAGTCCATCTATGAATTCTGATGATGCTAGTTGGATTTTTCCTCTCTTTGAGGATTTTCCTCTAGTTGAAACAATTTGTAAACTCATTCTGGACTCACAGTAATAAATTTCCTATATATATATATATATATATATATATATATATATATATATATATATATATATATATATATATCTGTATATGTATATATATTAAATAAATACATATATATAATCATATATACATATATATATATACATACGTATATACACAGCTATATATATGCATATATACATACATATATACGTCTATATTTACATATATGTATATATATATATATATCTGTACATATATGTATGTATATGTATATATATATATATATATATATATATATATATATTGATCAGTTGAGTTTTGTTTCATCTGATTCCTACGTCCATCTATTTGTAAAATAATGTGAAATTTTTCATCGTCATCATCATCATCATCGTCATCGTCGTCGTCATCGTCATCATCATCATCTACAGCAGAAGAATGAGTCTTATAAACAAACATTATATTTAAAAAAAAAAAAAGGTCCAGGCGTTTTAATGCTCATCAGTTGGGTTTTGTTTTCGTCTTATTGCTATGCCCATTTATTTGGAAAATATTGTGTGAAATTTGTCGTCGTCATCATCATCATCGTCGTCATCATCATCATCATCATCATCATCATCATCATCATCATCTACAACAGAAGTGGGAGTCTTATAAACAAGCATTTTATTTAAAAAAGTCCAGCCGCTTTAAACGCTCATCTGTTGGATTTTGTTTTCGTATGATTTCGACGAACATTCATTTGTAAAGTTGAACAAACACTTCAACAATTGTTTGTAGTTGATTGTTTTTCTTTGTTTATTCATGTCAAACTCATTTAATCATGCCCATCACCATCATCGTCGTCATGGGCATTGAGGGTTTATGACTTTTGGAACGCTCCTTCGTGTGTATTTTATATATATGTGTACGTGTGTATATGCATAAGTATGTACATGCGTATATGTGTGCCTCTATGTGTGTATGTTTGCATGTGTGTGTACATGCGTATGTATGTTTGCGTGCATATGAATTTATGCATGTATGTTTGAATGCATGTAGTTATTTATATGCGTATGTTGGGTGGAGAGGGCTCCCGTAAGCCCTGGCGAGGCAACCCCTCTAGGAGAAGCAAATCTCTGATTTAAAAAACGATAAAGCGGAAGACCAGTACCTGCATTAAGCTGGTCTTCAGTTTGACTTGTTGCTGGCTATCTTGCTCTAGCTTGTTGCTGAACCTCAACATTTTGAACCGAGAGAGAGGGGCTTAGATGTCGTACAAAGCTAAAACTCTGCAATAACATCTTTGTATAGATACCCTCTCAGACATTTTTCTTAAAAAAAAAGAAAAAAAGAAACAAATCGCGTAGCAATGGAGAAAGAGATTTTGATAAAATGAAAGAAAATTATGGTGATAATGTTCCACTATATGGCCTTGTAAAACGTTGGCATCGTGAAGTCAAACATGGCCGAAAGTCTGTGAAAACAGCTCCCAAACCTGGTCGGCCCTTCTGCTATTGATGAGGCATCTGTCCGTCAAGTTGAGACTGCAATTTTGGTAGATCGGCGCATTACTATTCGCCAAAGAACACAGGATGTCAAGATTAGTACAGGGTCTATGGAAACTATCATTTATGACCATTTGCATATGCATAAGGTGTCTGCCAGATGGATTCCCAGGTTGTTCACATCATTCCAGAAGCGAGAACGCGTCGAGTGGTCGAGGATGAATTTGGAAATGTACCAAGAAAATGAGTCAAAGTTTTTCAAAAGACTGATTACACAGGATGAAACCTGGGTTCATCACTATGATCCAGAGACCAAAGCACAGTCAATGCACTGGAAGCACTTGGACTCACCACCTCCAAAGAAGGCAAGGGTGCAGCCCTCTGCTGGTTGGGGCATGCTCGCTCTTATGGGACTACGACGGAGTAGTGATGAGAGATTTCCTGGCAAAGGGTACCACAATTACAGTAGCGTAATGTGCTTCACTTCTGAGGAAAGTAAGGGAAGCTATCAAAATCAAGAGGCGAGGCAACATTAGCAAAGTACCTTCCTCCTGCAGGATAACGCCCCGGTCCAAAATTCGCATGTCGCCAGATCAGAAGCACGGGCGTGTGGTTATGAAATCCTTCCCCAATCAGTCTTTTGAAAAACTTTGACTCATCTTCTTGGCACATCCCCAAATTAATCCTTGAGCATTTGACGAATTCTCGCTTCTCGAATAGTGTGGGAAACCTGGGAATCCATCGTGCAGACACTTTATGCATATGCAAATTGTCATGAATGATAGTTTTCACAGATCCTGTACTAATATTGATATCTTGGGATATTTGGCGAATAGTAATGCGCCGATCTTCCAAAATGGCAGCCCTAACTTGACGGACAGATACTTCCTCAATGGCAAAAGGGAGTGGCGACCAGGTCTGGGAGCTTTTTCCACAGACTTCCGGCCATGTTTTAATTCACAACGCAAGCGTTTTACAAGGCCATATGATAAGGCATTATTACCATAAGTTTCTTTCATTTCATCAAGTCTTCTGTCGTGTGCGTCCTGTCAAATACAAAAACCGGATCACTGTTCGACATTCAACTGGCTCCATTTCACACCTAACTCAGTTCAAACACCTGTAAAACAGAAAACACAATTAGTTCAGAACTGTAATTTGCCAGATAACCAGTAGAGATACAAATCATTGCGCATGCGAAATTTTAGCGAGATCAGACAACTGGAAGTGGGCCAGGGGCATTACTTATTGCACGCCCCTCGTATACAGACCTAAGCGTCTGATATTTTATAATTATTTTCGATAACGGAATCACGAATCGTTCAAGCTTCCTTCCTTTTCTGTAAAAGCTATTTATACTAAAAAGCAGTACAAACAGGCGACAGATCAAAATAGCGCGAATCTCATAAAAGTCGACTTAAATAAATGAAGAGGCGACCCGCATTCCCAAATCGTAGATATTATTATCTAGGGCCTATATAAACAGTTGAAAGCGATCGTAACGGGAGCGTGTGCGAAAGAAGCCTTTGCGAGACATACACGAAATGGTCACACACGTTTTGCCTTTTATATTGTAACACATGCGATAAAAGGAGGGGATTTAAGCAACAACTAAACATAGGGGTATGATAGAATTTTCGGGGAAGCAAGATCCCATTATTTTATCGCACATTTGACACAGAAAAAAATAAAGGCATGGAATCTGAAAAAAGAAATGTGATAAGCTTAATCAGGATATGACGCCAGATATTTAAAAGAGAGTAAGTAAAATTACGGTTTAATTATAAAGAAAAAACTAATAGACCTTTATATAAGTCAATTGCTGAAATCATTAGAGGAAGACCTCCAGTCTATAGTGGAATTTTAATATAAATATATGGCAACGTTCAGTGGAGGCAAGATTAAGTTTTTTTTCTTTTAATAATCGCAAGAAACCTTCCCAACCACAGAATGCCATCACTAATAATAGGCCTAATTTTATTTTTCGTTGCAACTACTTAGCTGAATGCTCAGAAGCAATGTAAATAAAAAATAATACACTGAGGATTTTGCCAAGGCTGCTGTAAAGAAGGTGGGTTCTACTAGCATATTACTTAACATGTAAATCTGTACAAAACCATCATTTGATTACGCATGGAGTGACGTCGCTACATCTGGGCCATGTTTTGTGAGTATATGATAAATCGTGTACTTCATTATCTGATGTCACATAACCAGGTCAGTCGTAATCTGTAACGGACACTCAATTTTTTCATTATAAATATTTTAATGTGAATATTATTGATATTACTAGTTCTCTTTTGCAATTGAAAACATGAATTTCAATAAATTTTTCCGACATTGAAAGCATCTATTTCAATAACATTTATCACATCGCAGCTCAACCGGTTGCTTCCTTGTTCCGTTAGTCATCTGAGAGTATCAGAGAGTGTTGTGGAGACGCATACTAATTAACATAGGCGGGTGAGTGCGAGATATAAATGCATCAATCACTAATACCGGGGGAGTCCGGCAATGATCGTCAAATAGGCAAGACGCTTATGCTGCCTCCAGTAAGACATGCAACACGCCACCTGCCGGAATATCTTCAACTGAAGTATATCTGAAGACATGTAAATATGTATATAACTTTTCTTCCTAATATATTATTGTATACCTTTACTTTAGTGTTCTTGTTAATTATTTGTGCAGACACAACAGAGAGTTTAATATATAATGCCACAACAAGTAGCAAAATCCTGCCATACACTGTAGAAATCCCTAGAATCCAGAAAGCATTTTACCGCCATAGTTTATTTCTTCAAGCTGTTGAATTTTTGAATTCTCGCTCGGGCCCTTGCTTTCACTGATTATACTGACATGCAGAAGTGCAAGTGTAATATGAACAGACAACTTGCTGTTAATCCCTTACATAATGTATCTATATATTTAGTCTAAGAAAGTGAGTCGCTACGTCCAACTGGTATTGTGAGTTGTTCGGGGGGGCAATAATAATATGTGTATCCGACTCTAAAAAAAACTCATAATCACATCTAATCTTCACTAGTCTTATAAATAGCAATTTTATTTTGTTTTTCTCTTTATTCCTGAATCATTTAAGATTTTGTAATTATATCTTAATTTGTCTACAAATCTTCGCGTGTCTTTTTGTTCTTCTCGTGTTTTCTTTTTATAACTGTAGCAGTGTTTGTTCATAAACCTCTGACTAAATAAAATAAAACACAACAAAAAGTAAACATTATGTTGCAAAACCCGTGACGGCAGGGATGAATCGTGCATAAAGCTGTACATAGATTGATGAAATAATTTATAAATATAAATAAAATGGTGTTATAGCGATTCGTGGAAATTACAATAGTGTAAAAGTCTGGCTTTAAACTCTATTACAGAAAGAATGTTTTAATAGGGCGATAACTTGTAATGAATTTCAAAATGGCGTCACTATATTGTTCATCTGATTTAGTTAAATATATATAAATATATATATATATATATTTGTTAAATAACACTACTTGGTCAATTTGCGTGATTTATTATTGTACGCGTTTGTCTTTCCGTTGCGAGTAAGTACATCATAAAGGGTGGGTTATGAATAATCACCAGTGCAGTTTCCGTTACCGTTGCAGTCAATAATGATTAATCGATATATCATTTTGATGAATTTTCTTTTTTTATCTTTCGGAATTTTACGCGTTTCATTGTTTTGTTTTCATATAAAAGGCGAAAAGGCAATCGGAGATTAAGATTAACGAAATTGGAAGTATTTCCAGATGAAAGTTGAAGAACGTTATGGAAATAGCGTCATTGATCAATGGGATGAAATGCAGTTACATATATATGAGGCGTGATTTCACAAGAATGTTTTTATATTTTATTTAAGACGACGACATGGTAATCGAATTATGAGCAGTACTACTGTAATATGTTATATAGACTAAAAACTCGTGCAAAGAAACTCTGTCTATGGAAATTCCGCCTCATGCAAATAATATTATCTTCACGTTTTCTTGTGAAAATAAGTATTTTTTTTACTTTTATAAATTTTAATATCATATCCTTTCCAATTTTGTATATTTTGTTAGAAACCTATGTCTGACTAAATTGCTTTAAATTCTTATTCACAAATAAAATCCATAATACTTTCTACAAGCCAACTCTACCTGATAGAATATTTAAAAAAAATTTCTAAACATTACGAAGCGCCTTTAATAATTGCCCAGACTTTTCTTTTCATATGTACACGTTTATCGAAAATACGCACATGAAATTTCACCCCCCCCCATTCGAAGTAATCTCCTCCGCCTGCAATGCACTTGTTATACTGTTCTCACAACTTCTGGAAGGGCCAAGGAAACGTCTCTTCTGTGAATGACCCTCACCACAGCCATTTTCATCACGTCAATAGTCGCATAACGACACCTTATAAGGATTCCCTTGATGTTGCTGAATAAACAAAAGTCACATGGAGCAAGGTCTCGATTATAAGGAGGGTGAGGAACTATTTTTATGCCTATATTGATCGAACAGTTTCTGACAAGGATTGAGGCGTTGACTGTACACTCGTGAGAAAAACTCGTACAAATCTTCCGCATCTTCAGTTCTTCGCGAATTATTGTGTGTACCATTCTCACCCAGGCATCAATCTGTGCATTTATTATCTCTATAGACACATAGTAGTTATTATCTATTAAATTCTTTATTTTGGCCTATCAGCTTAGGTCTTCTGACTTACTTACTTTCCCACTCCTCCTCATACCTTTCAGACTCGTCTTTCTTGGCTATAGTATGACACTCAGAAACTGAGGTCCGATGCATGCAAGATGGTCCAAAAGCAGTCTGAAGAATCTCATACGTTTCTCTGGAAGTTCAACACTGAATTTTATTGCATATCGTTCTTCTAAAGTGTTCTCAGCCCCAGATTGTATTATTTTAAGATTCACTAGCTGTTTCAATTCTGCTCTAATTATTTTTGGACTGTTAGTTCTGGTGATATAGCCGATTAAAGGACACACCTCCTAAATGTGGCTTCCGGTCACCTTTCTAATTGTGGCGGGAATAGCGTCACTTATCAATTACTGTTTTGGATTTTTAAATTCTTATGTTTATAACTAAGTACAGCAACATTTATAAATATAAGACTTAACTATTAGTTAGTGGAGTGTAATCCATTTCCTGCTGTGGCTTTCCATTGAATCTGAACTTATAAAAATTAACAATAACACACTGAATTTTCAATAGTCTGTAACAATTTAAAATGCCGATATAACAAAGTCTTATTGAAGCCACTTAAAAAAAAAATTCCATTTAAGATTGTAACGCTGGGTATGAGGCCTCCAAACCAGCTGTCAATATTGCTCTGCTTTTTGTTGAAACCAACTGAGAGCTATTTTTAGTATCCTCTTTGTTCCCTTAAATGCAATTATCTGAATCTCTTTTGCACTTGGTTCACCAGGTATATTAGGTAGGACTTAAGGTTCTTCTTCATAAGCCCTGTGGCACCAATAATAATTGGTATGATTGATATCTGCCTAAGATTCCAATACTATTGCTACACTATCCCATTGATTAGTGGACACACAATAACCCTTATCCCGGAGTGGCCATCGGGCCTTGATAAGTGGTGAACTCCATGTAAAAAAAAAAGAAAAAAACGCTTCCCAGCCTTCTTGGAGCACAGCCACACACTTTGGTGACAAAACCTAAACTCTCTGCTCTAATCTTTTTGAACTGTCAGTTTTGGCGATATAGTCGATTAAAGGACACGCCTCTTACCCGTGGCTTCCGGTCACCTTTCTAATTGTGGCGGGAATAGCGTCACATATCAATTATTGTTTTGGATTTTTTAATTCTTATGTTTATAGCTAAGTACAGCAACATTTATAAACATACTACTTAATTATTATTTAGTAGAGCGTAATCCGATTAACATATTCGACAAAAACCATATTTCTCTTCTTAGCCTAGCAAGGTTGCTGGTTTTGCCCGCTTATCACTAGATAGATAGATAGATAGATAGATAGATAGATAGATAATAGCTAATTAAAACTTTTAGCCTTGCTAGTATCTTATATTTAGTCTTTGTTTGATGTGTTAAGCTAGTCTCAGTAATGAATGTTTAATAGTTATTATTTTAACGCCGTTCAAAAATATGACGGGAAAGTTTGTTTTATTCGTAGAAAATATAATGCTGAATGTGTTTCACACACATCGAACCTGACTTTAATCTCCAGCGTTATCTTATCAACCATCTCTTTCGAAGAAATCGTGATCAGAAAAATTGTAAAATCTAAAATACAAGATAACCTTTGGATTTTTTCTGGTCTGTTAATAGATTGGTTACAGAGAATTCCTAAATACAAAACAGTAAATTCATTATGTTTGATATCGATGTGAGATTGAGAAAGCACTAAAAGTAGCAAAAATGGGAAACAGGTGTAACTAGATCAGAAATAAAGATTATAAAAAACGCGAGTAAAACACAAATTAGACATGATAATGAATTATGGACAATAGAGGATGGGGTAAGCCATTTTGGTGTTACGATGTAATCGACGATTTTTAGTTAATTCCAGCGACCGAATTATAGAAAATAATAGAAAAAATAAAACAATTTTTAATGAACTTATATTTGAAATTAAACTAGCTTGTAATTGTAAAAAGTGATTTTGTGTTTAGATATAACTATAAACTATAGATCTTAACGACAATATGTAATAACCGTATCACACACCGGACAAAACAGTATTTTAAATGTATAAAAAGACTATTATAAACAGTATATCAACAGGTATATCTGGGTAATCAAAACATGAGAATATATTAATATTAAATAAAAATAAGGATTATAATAATGAATCTTTAATTAGATTAGGATATCAAGGTAAAATTAAATATATTAAGGAAGTGGATATAAAATACGAGAACAAACTACACAATATCAATTGCAATGAAAGGAAAGGGGAATGTAAGGAATAAAAATAGATATATAATAATAATAATAATAAGAAGAAGAAGAAGAAGACGAAAAAAAGAAGAATAAGAAGAATTAAATTGAAATAATGGAAAAACATATAATAGTAATATAATAGTAATAATACCGTGAATTATGAGAGAAATAGTGGCAAACGCAAGTATGGTTTAACCCCCCTTTCAGTGGATATATACAAAATAATACCCATTCAGAGTTTTACAAAATAATTGATGAGAACTTTTCCCCAGAAAATAGATTAAGTAAAATAATTAATGAGAATACAGTTAAACTTTCAGACTCAACCAATGCAAATCTAGGGGATACTATAATAGGTTTTAATAATGGTAAAATACACAAGATAGTCTATATTAGTAGGATTGAATGAAGTGAACTAAGTTTATTAAGAAAATGTTATTGTAGAATAACTAAGAGATGTTCATTCTTAATTTCTGAAATTGTATAGTTAATGAGTGGTGTGAGCTGTAAATACAGAGAGAGTAAAACTCGTTGCTACCTTCTTTGTGTGAATGCATTATGTAGTCAAATGAAGTTAAGGTGGATAATGGTAAACCTATGTACATAGAACCAAGCTGCATTCTTTGGCATTTCTACCAAAGAATGAACTACATCGGTAGAACAGAATAATTATAAAACAAGAAAAGCAACACAACTGGTGATTATGTTAGGAAACTACCTAATAATAAAAACGATATGAATTAAAATGGGCAATAGTAGATAAAGCCAGAAATTTGTCCTTAATGTTTACTTGAGGTATAATACATAATGAATTTTAAAATTAAAATTTTAAACAAAAGGTTTGATGCTACACAAAGATTTCTTTATAGGTATACGTTCCTGTTGTTACGCCTAAAAACTGATAAAAATAAATTTTAAAAAGAGAAAAACTTACTGAATATGTTGAGTGTGAAATATAAAGAAGGATGTTAAATTAAATATTATGGGGCTAAAGCGGTGTAATAAATAAATAAATTATAAAAACTAAAATACTTATAACTTAGATAGGAGAAATAACTTTTAACACGGCCGATAGCAATTAATCGCGTGCTCTCCTGTAATAAATAAATGCGTGAATGTAGGATTGACATAAAATTCTTAAAGATAAACTAAAATGACCGAAAAATGGGCTGAAGTGACTTGAATAAATAAAAAATAAATTACTTAGAATGACTTTAATGAACTTAAGAATGAATTAAATGACACTAAGAAGGACTTGAATGCTTAAAAATAGCTGGAATCCTTCAAACACAAATTGAATCATTTGGAGAATGACTTGAATGGATTTGAGACTGACTGGTTGTAAAGTAGGTGATCATTTTACATTAAATTAATACAAAAAAGTGATCCTCCTACTTTATATCACACTAATATATAGATGAACATTGCTGGTTTTGTAATATACTAAAATGTTGGTTAAGAAAATAATTATAAGGTATATATATATATATATATATATATATACTTATACTTATATATATATATTCATATATATATGTGTGTGCGTGAATGTTTCTATATATTTTATATATGTTATTGCGTTTTTTTTAACGATAATACGGTTATTAGTGTCTCAAAACTAAGAGATCTATGAAAATATTTTCCTTACGAATATCGCCCATATCTTTTGGACGTAAACAAGTAGGCAATGTATTATTTTCGTTAAAAACTAGAAATCTTAAAATAAAATAAATAACATATATATATATATATATATATATATATATATATATATATATATATATATACGTCTCTGTGTGTAATACCCCCACAGCGGCGACTTAATGCATGCATCTACATGCAAAATACAAAAAAGGTATCATTTAGCTCAATGAGTTTGATTTGTTGGTTGGTTGGTTGGTTGTTTTTGTTTTTCGGGATATCAAGCCTTTCCGGGTTATTTAATACCGAATCCAAAGATTTTGAAGAAATTTTTTTTAATAGTTGTTTTCAAGTCGGTTTCTATTTGATCCATAGTCGGAACCCTAACAGGTACTACCACTCAGAGTCAGAGTGGACCTGGGAGCAACGGTAATTAAAGGGTGGCTACACACTCCACAAAGCCCGCAAGCTGGGGCCTCACCACTGGATTTAGTTTAAGGTCATATCCAGGACCCCCATTGAGGGACTTTTACCTTCTGCAGCGGGGCAGTCGGTGTATTCTAATGCCCCACCGATGGGGCCCTAAATGAGTTTGAATACTACCGCGCCGTTCCCACTAATAAAACTGACCCCAAAATAACTATATAAACTAAATTAAATATTTTAAAAAGGGGGCATTTTTACAGCTCTGACACTTGTCAGAGAAAAAATATAAACTTTTTATGCGTTTGCGAAAATTTACTAAGACCTTTTCGTTACTGCGGAACGATGAAGCTGATGAGTTACTAAAAAAAAGTGATACCAAAATGTCTAAATGCGAAAATCAGATAAAACGCTTCGATACCAACAACTTCAAACTGTTTTCTTTCTGGATCATTCGGTTAATTCGATTTGCGACGAACTCAAGTTATTTTTGACAGACGACATTTAATTAGATAAGCGGAATAAAAAAAACACAATCTGATGTGTGAGAAAATCTGTTAAAGGTTTTAAACTA
Organism: Euprymna scolopes; assembly: GCF_053919585.1. Classification (NCBI taxonomy): domain Eukaryota; kingdom Metazoa; phylum Mollusca; class Cephalopoda; order Sepiida; family Sepiolidae; genus Euprymna; species Euprymna scolopes. The sequence goes on from NC_136505.1 coordinate 96,410,906, forward strand.
CGCAGTGTTTTCTTTCTTACTGGCATTAGGAGTTCTCGTTAAAACGACAAAGAAATTAATACAAGATTACTAGGGATATGCAAAGAGCATATTCTTTTCAGTGTTTTGACTCTTGAGTATATATTCAACACGGTTAGACACAGTTAATCAACCGAGAACCACACCACTCTATATAAAAGCGTATAAGATATCAACGGATACACATCCAAGAGTAAAAATAATGGAATAACCATACTGTTGTCTTAGCCGTAAAGATATACAACAGAACTATTCAAGGAAGCCTCTCAGGATCGTTTTGGTCATCTTATATTTTCATTATGTATGTTCCCATGCATTAATGATAGACGTAGGCAACGGAAGGAGGAAGTAAGTATTTTTTGACGGTGTCTCTCTTACAGAATCTACCAAAAATCAAGTAATTATCTTATTAATACGAAGTTTTCAACGAGAATTAAGTGAAGAATAAACTATATAACGGTCTACTTTTTCATAATTGATATATTTATATATATATATATATATATAAATATATACATATATATATATATATATATATATTGCCTACAACACCTTTCTTTACGTGTGGTTACAAAGATGCTTAAAATAATCAGCCGAAACTGAACAAAATATAGTGTATTGTGGAGGGGGGAGTGAGGATTGTGAATTAAACAGAGAAAACAAATATGCACTTATTAGAGTTTTAGGTTGAACCTCCGAGTTTTTAATGTGTTTAATTGTTCATCTTTTGTGTTTTAAAGTTTGAAATTATTTGAATATGTTAATAATTATCATTATTCGGATTATCAAATAAGAAATCATATATTTTCATCATTTTTACGAAAGACACTATTTTGAAAAATAAATTAATAATTTTCTTTTAGTGAGACCAATATTGATAATTAATCAATAAAAAAACGCTTTGAAGAATCAAACACACACAAAAAAATTTAAAAATAATTGAGCATTTTGCTAAAATGCGATAATATGTTTTGACATTTTGTTGTAACGTGATATTGCCTCACCTATGGTAGACCATAAGGCGTACACACAGTTGTTCGTATTTACAAACAGTAGTTATCTTCCCTTTTTCTTTTTCTGCTTTGACTTGCGCTTGACTTAGTTTAAAGAGTGGGGTTCATGCATCTACTCCACCATTTCGTCCAGAAACACTTGGTCCTAATGGCAAGATAGGGTAAAAACGACCAAGCGTTATACTAGCTGGAGTAGTTGTCTCCAACCCGTAAGGCGCCAAACATTATCAAAATAGTAACTCATCTGGCACTGACCAGTGTCATCGTTGCTTAACTTCGGGGATTATGTAGGCACGAAACACACGCACACACACATACACACACACACGCACACACACGCACACACCCACAGCCATATATATATATATATATATATATATATATATATATGCAAATACTTTAATGGTGAATGCACTGACGAATTGCAAACACTTGTACATCCTCGACGTAACTACCCCCGACAAACCCGACAAGCTACTAAGTCCCACCCCTTTACAGTAGAGATCCCTAGGTGCAAGAAAGCCTTTAACTCCAATAGTTTCTTCCCCATAACTGCAGGTCTTTGGAACTCCCCTCCGGGAGTCTGCTTTCCCAACTGTACTGATATGCAGAAATGCAAGTGCAATGGGAACAAACATCTTTCTACTCATCTCCCTTCATAATGACCCTACAAATTATGTCCCCGATAGTAGCCTCATACTTCAAAGAGGCACCGTGCCTTGTTTGGGGTGAAAATTGAATAATATACACACACACACACACACACACACACACACACACACACACACACACACACACACACACATACACACACACACACACACCCACACACACACATATATATATATATATATATATATATATATATATATATATATATATATATATCGCTTACGATAGAAATTTACAGGACAAAAATGAACTTATTTTATCTTGTAAACGCTACTGCAGTTTCTTCCAAACTATCATTACATTTTTTCTTTTGTAATTTTGAGACGCGAAATCCATACAGTAAGAGAAAATATAGAATTATTTGCAATTCAGGTATTTATGTTTATTTTATTTTTCCTTAATCTTAGATCAAATCATACTAATTCTTTTTAGATAAAAACAATGAATTAATCCAAAAAAAAGTTTTTAAATGATATTAAAATGTTATATACATCGAGACTAAAATGACGGTGAATGGTGTTCTTTTTGGTGGGAGGGATTTAAAATTTATAATTCTATTAAAAATATTTGAAAAAGGTTTATATTATTCTTTTGTGTATATGACAAAATCCAAACTTTTATCTTTCTGGAAACAAAAGTTGCGCAATAATAATGGATTTTAATAGATTTTATATGGTTAAAAAAACAACTTGTTTTTTTTTCTTTAATTAGTTGGCCGTGCCTTGATAGAATCATCAAAAAACTAACGTCAGCGAAAAATTCGATCAGCCTTTTAATAGACACGAACAGAGAGACCCAATGTTGTCCGGAATTGAAGGATGATAAACTATTTTTTCTTTCATCGAAATCAGTGTAATCATACACCTTTCCATCAATTCGATTGGTTGTTTGCTTTAGGTGGGGACCCATCCTGGTGCACCAGGAGGAAGCTTCGCATGCTTCCCCACTCGGCTTCGTCAGCAGTATATTGTATTCACTGTATCGACCCTACTGTTAATTTTATAAATGATCATTTATATAAATTATTATTTATATGAATTATTATTCATATAAATTATTATTTATATACATTATTATTTATATACATTATTATTTATATAAGTTATTATTTATATAAATTATTATATATATGAGTTATTATTTATATACATTATTATTTATATGAATTATTATTTCTATATTATTATTTATATAAATTATTATTTATATAAATTATTATTTGTATAAATTAATATTTATATACATTATTATTTAAATGAATTATTATTTATATACATTACTATTTATATGAATTATTATTTATATACATTGTTATTTATATAAGTTATTATTTATATAAATTATTAATCAGAAAAAATTATTATTTATATACATTATTATTTATATACATTATAATTTATATAACTTATTATTAATATAAACTATTATTTATATAAATTATTATTTATACAAATTATTATTTATACAAGTTATTATTTTTATACATCATTATTTATATGAATTATTATTTATATATATTATTATTTATATGAATTACTATTTATATAAGTATTTTATATATACGTTATTATTTATATAAGTATTTATATACATTATTATTTATATAAATTACAATCTCTATATATTATTATTTATGTAAATTATTATTTATATGAATTATTATTTATATACATTATAATTTATATATGTTATTATTTATGTACATTATTATTTGTATGAGTTATTATTGATATACATTATTATTTATATAAATTATTATTTATATAAGTTATTATTCAATATGAATTATTATTATATACATTATTATTTATATAAATCTTTATTTATATACATTGTTATTTATATACATTTTTATTTATATAAGTTATTCCTAATATAAATAACTATTTATATATATTATTATTAATATAAATTATTATTTATATAAATTAGTATTTATATAAGTTATTATTTATATACATTACAAATTATATACATTAATTTTCATATAAATTATTAATTATATGAATTATTATTTATATAACTTATTATTCATATATATTATTATTTATATACATTATTTTTATATACATTATTTGTATAAAATTCTTATTTATATACATCATTATCTATATAAATTATTATGTATATGCATTATTATTTATATTATTTATTATTTATATACATAATTATTCATATGAATTAGTATTTACATACATTATTATTTATATACGTTAATATTTATATAAGTTATAATTTATATACATTTTTTTATTTAAATTATTATTCATATAAATTATTATTTATATACATTATAATTTATATACATTATAATTTATATAAATTATAATTTATATATCATATAAATTGTATGAATTAGTATTAATATACATTATTATATAGATTATTATTTATATGAATTATTATTTATATACATTTTTATTTATATGAATTATTATTTAAGTTTTTATTTATATGAAAAATTATTTATATACATTATTATTTATATACATTATTATTAATGCACATTATTATTTATATAAATTATTATTTATATAAGTTATTAATTATATCAATTATTATTTATATAAAATATTATTTCTATAAGTTAATATTTATATACATTATTATTTATATACATTATTATTTATATAAATTATTATTTATATACATTATTATTTATATAACTTATTATTTATATACATTGTTATTTACATAAATTATTTTTATATACATTATTATTTATATAAATTATTTTCATATAAACTATTATTTATATACATGATTTTTTATGTAGATGATTATTTATATAAGTTATTATTTATATAAAATATTATTTATATAAATAATTATTTATATACATTATTATTTATATGAATTATTATAAATATACATTTTTATTTATATTCATTATTATTTATATGAATTATCATTTATATAAATATTTATTTGCATGAATTATTATTTATGAAGTTATTTTTATATGAATATTAATATACATTATTATTTATATACATTTTTATTTATATACATTTTTTTCATAAGTTATTATTTATATTAATTTTTTTGTATGAATTATTATTTATATGAGTTATTATTTATATACATTATTATTTACGTACATTATTATTTATATCAATTATTATTTATATAAATTATTATTTATATGCATTAATATTTATATGAATTATTATTTATATACATTATTATTTATATAAGTTATTATTTATATACATTATTATGTATATAAATTGTATTTTATATACATCATTATTTATATACATGATATACATCATCTACGGCAATACATCAAAGGCTGTAAATGACAAAGTTCTCTCTGATTCTCTCTCCTCTGATCTCGATCGCGTGGTTCAGTGGGGGAAGATGTGGCTGGTTACCTGTAATGCATCCAAAACCAAACTCCTATCCTTACATCATCAACGCTCTGATCCCCAGCTGGAATCTATTGTGATGGATGGCTCTCGTCTGGGTGAGGCCCGTGTTTTGACAAGCTTCTGGGTTTGACCTTTACTCCTGATCTGAAATGGAACACGTACATCAAGTCTGTTACCAAGGTTGCTGGAAAGATGATGGGATCCTTCTACCGCTCCAGAAGATATCTCACTACTGATGCAATTCTCTATCTATATAAAAGCGAAGTACGTCCAAGGATGGAATACTGTTGCCATATCTGGGCAGGAACTGTTAAAATAGCCTATCCTTCCATGACAGAGTACAAAAATAGACTTCGTGGTTCATTGGGGGATGCCCTTTTCTCTACCCTGCAACCTCTCTTCCACAGAAGAGACGTTGCGAGCCTATCCTTGTATTATCGTTATTTCCATAGCAGGTGCTCGTCTGATCTCCAATCTCTGGTTCCCCCTCGCCAATCTTTCACGAAAAACATCTGTCTAGCTGAATCCACTGTCAAAAGTTTCCCCCACTCTTTATCTGTGCCTAAATCAAAACGCGGATTCCATGAACAAAGCTTCTTTCTAAGAACTGCACGCCTGTGGAACTCTGTTCCGTCTGCCTGCTTCCCACCGGACTACAACTTGGATGTCTTCAAGTCCAACGTTAACAAATTCCTAATAAACCGGCTCCTTAAGTAAACACTTCATCAAATCTCCACACTAACGTAATGTACTTGCAATAATCCTTATCCCTGAGTGGCTTCCGGGCCTTGGTAAGTGGTGATCACTGTAAAAAAAATATTTTCTATGTACTTTATCATTTACATAAATTATTTTTTATATAAATTATTATTTATATACATTATTTTTATGTACATTATTATTCATATAAATTATTATTTATATAAATTATTATTTTTATAAATTATTATTTTATACATTATTTTTATATACATTATAATTTATATGAATTATTCTTTGTATAAATTATTATATACACATTATTATTTATATAAATTATTATTTATATAATTATTTATATAAATTATTATTTATACACATTATTATTCATATAAATTATTGTTTATATAAATTATTATTTATATACATTATTAGTCATATAACATATTTTATATACATTATAATTTATATAAATTATTATTTATATACATTAATATTTATATAAAGTATCATTTATATACATTATTATTTATATGACTTATTATTTATATAAAATATTATTTATATACATTATTATGTATATAAAGTGTTATTTATATAAATTATTATATAGATACATTGTTATTTATATACATTATTGTGTATATCATTTTTTATACACATTGTTATTTATATAAGTTATTTTTATATAAATTATTATTTATATTAATTCTTCTTTATATACATAATTTTTCTATGAGTTATTCTTTATATACATTGTTATTTATATGAATTATAATCTATATACATTATTATTTATATAAATTATTATTCATATACATTATTATTTATATGAGATATCATTTATATACATTGTTATTTATATAAATTATTATTTATATAAATTATCAGTTATATACATTATTATTTGTATACATTATTATTTATATACATTATTATTTATATACATTATTATTTATATAAATTATTATTCATATGAATTATTATTTATATAACTTATTATTTATATACATTATTATTTATATACATTTTATTTATATCAATTATTATTTATATACATTATTATGTATATAAATTAATATTTATATACACTATTATTTATAATAATTATTATTTATATACATTAATGTTTATATACATTATTATTCATATAATTATAATTTATATACATTATTTTTAATATAAATAAATAGTTATATAGATTTTTGTTTATATACATTATTATTTATATACAATATTATGTTTATACATTATTATTGATATAATTTATTATTTATATACAATATTATTTATATACATTATTATTGATATAATTTATTTTTTATATACATTATTTTTTATAAAAATTATTATTTATATAACGTATTATTTACATGCAGTATTATTTATATACATTACTATTTATAGTAATGTATATAAATAATAACTTATATAAAAATAATGTATATAAATAATAATTTATATAAATAATAATTTATATATATAATAATGTATATTAATAATAATGTATTTAAATCATAATGTATATAAACAATAATGTATATAAATATTAATGTATATTAATAATAATTCATATAAATAATATTGTATATAAATAATAACTTGTGTAAATAATTATGTACATAAATAATAATGTATATAAATAATAATTTATATAAATAATAATTTATATAAATAATAATTTATATAAATCATAGTTTTTTATAAATAATAATGCATATAAAAAGGTATTATAATAATAATGTATATGAATAATAACACTGGTCAACAAATTTTTTTTTTTTTCTTTGGCAGACCATCTAGGAGTGTTTTCTGGGGTTTTGAAGGTCGCTGATTACGAATATAACATTGGTTTTGCCAGATTGGCTCTAGTTTAGAAGATACTGATAGCCCCAAATAAGCCTAAACTGCTAAAATTCTCCCTGAAATACTTCAATATAGAAGCAGTAAATAATAATTTTCTGATATTATTGAATCATTATAATGATTATGTATATATTGAAGTATTTCAGGGAGAATTTTTATATAATTATTTATATAGGGAGAATTTTTATATAATTATATACTGTAATTACTTTATAACATGTTCCATAAATATAGTTGCAGTATAAATTAAACAGTAATTAAGAATTTTCTTTTTAATTCCACAGTAGAAAATGAGTTCTAGAGAAAAAATGAGTTCTTCTAGAAGATGTTGCAGATATGAACCGGATGTCTTTTGTTACATCTGTGGACAGTATATGATGGCACAACAAAAGAGGAATATTACAGACTTTGTCAAGAGGGCGTACAAAGCATACTTCGATATGATACTTGGTGACCAAGACAAGTCTTGGGCCCCACACATGGTGTGCAAAACCTGTGTAGAAATCTCCGCGGTTGGACCAACGGTAAGCTGAAGTTGAAGTTTGCTGTACCAATGGTGTGGAGAGAGCCCAACAATCATTTTGATGACTGCTACTTCTGTCTCAATGACATGACAGGGTTTAACAAGCACAAGAAAGCAAATTGGCAGTATCCGAGCCTGGATTCTGCTATCCGTCCTGTTGCACACTCTGAGGATCTACCTGTGCCTGTTTTCACCAGTTTGCCTGAAATCGATGAAACCGAAGAGATTCCAGCTGATCTTTCAATATCAAGTGATGATAGCTGTAGTGACTATGAAGAACCCTCAAATGGCCCTCAGCTTTTCAATCAATCTGAACTTAATGACCTAGTGCGAGACCTTTGTTTGTCGAAGGAGCAGTCTGAAGTTCTTGCATCACGACTCCAAGAGAAAAACATTCTTGATTCTGGCACAAAAGTAACATACTATAGGACAAGGGAAGGCAGCTTGCTTCGTTTCTTTTCTAAAGAAGACGACCTGGTCTTTTGTAATGACGTTTCTGCACTTCTTAACTGCATGGGGATCTCATCATATGACCCAGCAGATTGGCGTCTCTTCATAGATAGCTCGAAAGCAAGTCTAAAAATTGTACTTTTGCACAATGGCAATAAGTTTGCGCCTGTACCAATTGGCCATTCTACCAAGAGGAAAGAAGAGTATGATGCTATCAAATTTGTTCTTGAAAAGCTGAATTACAACACTCATAAATGGCTGATTTGTGTGGACTTGAAAATGGTGAATTTTCTGATTGGTCAGCAAAGTGGGTACACAAAGTATCCCTGCTTTCTTTGTTTGTGGGATAGCAGAGCAAGAATCCAGCACGGGAGAAGGGAGAACTGGCCAGAACGAGAAAGTCTCGAAGTCGGCACAGCCAACATCATCAATGAGCCTTTGGTACCCAGGGATAGAATCATCTTCCCTCCATTGCACATAAAACTAGGGCTCATGAAGCAATTTGTTAAGGCGTTGAACAAGGATGGGGATTACTTCAAGTACATATGCAGGCAATTTCCAAGTCTTTCCATCGAAAAAGCTAAAGGTGGCATCTTCGATGGACCTCAGATTCGAACGCTCATGAGGGATTCTGACTTGACTAATCATATGAACACGGTTGAGTTAAATGCTTGGGTGTCCTTCACAGATGTAGTGACAAACGTTTTGGGAAATCACAAAGCTGACAATTACAAGCAATTGGTCCGTAAGATGCTTACTGCATACGGAAAACTAGTGGCAAATATGAGCATTAAAGTTCATTTCTTGTTTAGCCACCTCGACAGATTTCCTGGTAATCTTGGTGATTACAGTGAGAAGCAGGGAGAGAGATTCCATCAAGACATCAAAACAATGGAAGAGAGGTATCAAGGCAAATGGGATGAGCACATGATGGCAGACTACTGCTGAAACCTTTTGAGAGACTGCCCAAAAGTTGCTCACAAGCGAAAATCGTATAAATGTCAATTTTAGTTTTGTGAATAAAATATTGTTTCGTGTGTTCATTGTAACTAAGAATCTAGTGTATAATGCTTTGCATTAATTTATGATATATAACTGATTATGTAAATGTTTTTTTTCACTTGGAGAATTAAAATTCAGCAAATTTTTAGCAAATTTTTTGTATATCCTTGAAATCTATGAAAAGTGTTCAGTTATAGGATAAATGAAATGATGTTATATCTAACTTAACTTGTTAGATTGAGATTTTACACTGTCTTTGTGGTTTAAGATTATCATAAAAATCAATATCTGACATTTATGCACTATTTAGCCGTTTTTTGTACGTTTAGCTATAGTCGCGAATGGGTGATTTCAGACAAATGACCCCCCTGTGATATCTCAAAAACTAGAGCCAATTTGAAAAAACTAATGTCAGATTCGGATTCAGCGCCCTTGAAAACCCCAGAAACCAGTCTTACTTTGCCTGCCAAAAATATTGTGTTGACCAGTGTAATTCATATAAATAAAATGTATATAAATGATACTTTATATAAATAATAATGTATATGAATAATAATTGATACAAATAATAGAATATATTTATAATAATTTGTATAAATTATAATGTAAATAAATAATAATGTATATACATAATAACTTATATAAATAATCATGAATATAAATATTAATTTATATAATTTTTTATATAAATAATAATGTATATAAAAATAATGTATATAAATGATTATGTATATAAATGCAAATTTATATAAATAATTATTTATATAAATATTTATTCATATAACTAATAATTGATATAAATAATAATGTATATAAATAATAGTTAATATAAATAATAATGTATATAAATAATAATTTATATAAATCATCATGTATATAAATAATAACTTTTCCAAAAAGTAATGTATATACATAATAATGTATATAAATAATAATTTATATAAATTATAATTCATATAAATGATGATGTATATAAATAATAATTTATATAAATAATAATGTATACAAATAATAATTTAAAGAAATAATAATGTATATGAAAATAATATATATAAATAATAATGTGTATATAATAATTTATGTAAATAATAATTTATATAAATTATAATGTATATAAATAATAATTTATATAAATAATAATTATATAAATAATAATTTATATAAATAATAATTTATGTAAAGAATAATGTATATAAATATTAATTTATATAAATAATAATTCATATAAGATGTAATGTATATAAAAATTATGTATATAAATTATAATGTATATAAATAATAATGCATATAAATAATAATTTATATGAATAATAATGTAAATAAATAATAATTTATGTAAATAATTATGTATATAAAATAATGTATATAAATAATAATGTATATAAATAATAATTTATATAAATAATAATTTATATAAATAATAATGTATATAAAATATTATGTATATTAATAATGATTTATATGAATAATAATTTTTATAAATAATAATGTATATAAATAATAGTGTATATAAATAATAGCGTATATAAAAATAAGGTATATAAATAATAATGTATATAAATAATAATTTATATAAGTAATAATGTATATAAATAATAAGTCAAATAAATAATAATGTATATAAATAATAATGTATATAAATAATAAATATTGAAGGGATTTAGGTCAGGTTACAACTTAGGCCAATGTAGAACACTAATCACATTAGACTTAAACCATTTTATAGTTATTGTAGCCTGGTTGATAGGATTATTGTCTTGTTGTAAGATTAAAATCATGGCACGATCCTAAATCTGTGGCACTCGTGAACAGTTACCTTGACAAAATCTGCGAGTATTTTTCTGCATTCATTTTCTCTTCTATATGTACAATTCCTCCAACTCCATTTGCAGAAAAGCAGTCCAAATCATCACACCTATACCTCCAAATTTTACAGCGGGAATGGTATACGGTCATTTTTAAATATGCGTCCTTATTCCTCCATACACGGGTTGCATGTTTCTTTCGAACAGCTCAATTTTAGTTTCATCTGACGAAATAACTTTGATCCAGAGGTCATCCGATTCACATTGACATTCATAAACAAATTTCAGAGGATCTTTCACATATTTAGAACTTAACAATGGAGTCTTTCTCGGTGATCTAGAATACAGGCCTGTACGATACAATGATCTCTTGATTGTGTCCTTACTTACGTAAATACCTGCTTTCTGCAAATTCTTCTGAATTTCTGAACGAGTCAGAAATGTTTCTTTTTTCATATCACGAGCACTTTAACGAGCAGTAACATCATTTAATTTAGGTGGACAATCGCTTCCTTAGAAGATGTTAAGTATTACCACTCATTTGTTTCCACTTTCTAACGATAGACTCCAACTGTACTCACCAACAAATTTAGTTCTAAATCTATTTTTCTGTACACCTTTCCATCTTTATGCCATGCGCATATCATTAGTTAATTCGTTTGTTTTAACCATTTTGAAGCACTAATAAAAGAATAAAATCTGCATAGTGTCTGAGAGGTGTTATGAACTTACCAAACCCTGGGATACCTTCTGATTGGGTGAAAGTATTGTAGCAAGATGAAATGACTGTTTAAGAATGAAATTTGACTGTGTGCTAAATACTTTTGCATATAGGTAATTTGATTTTTTGTTAATAAATATTTGTCAACTCAGAATATTTTTATTTTCGTTTTATTTTTCAATTAGAAAGTATCTGTTCAAAAATTGAGTGCAAATTTCATTTAAATTAATTTGATATTTTTTGAGTAACATATTTAGCTTTCCACTGTAAGTTTAAAACGAATAAGTCACGTACCATAATGCAATCGTGCTTTATAGAGAAACGGCTTTTTTGAATGTGCCCCTGTTATATCAAAGAACATTCTGTTGATTTTATATTTAGGCCATTTGACTTTTATGTTAATAAAATTTCTCAAATGCACTCGTGATGTTAGGCTGTGTAAGGTGTCGATTTGGTTCTAATCCCCATTTTTTCCTCATTAGACTATATCCTTTATCGATTATCGATTATAATCGAAGACATTCTGATTCAAAACCTATCTAAAATCGCTGCTGGTCAAAGAAAGTGCGTTCGTATATAATTTATAAAAATCGACAAAGCCGTTTTCGAGTCCATAAAAATAATAACACAAATAATAATACAATAATAATGACAAAGATATTTAAAGACACACACGAATAATGTACCTATTATATAACACTAGCAGGCCTTTCTGTATTGCCCAGTCGTAAAATACGCTTAATATGATATTTTGACTTATGTAGACTTCGTATTTATTATTATATCATATTGGATCCGATATATAGTAATTATTAAAAATGTAAAAATCGAAAACAATAACTCGTACGAGATTAATTTTATGTAATGTTATTACCTAGTATTTTTACATAAAGTATATTTTCATCAAGTGTAAAGTGTTAAGGGGTCAAAGTTCAACGAAAAAACTAATTACATATAATGATAGAATATGTACCGAGACACAGGAATGGGTATCTTTGAACTGGCAGAACGGTGGTTAATTGAAATTGTGGGGTGTGCGTTCGCGCCTTGTCCACAAATTATGGAAATAAAAAAAAATTAAAAAGAAAAAAAGAAACCTTTACAAGTGGTTTTTATATAGATGTACATAAGAATACTTTGATAAGCATGTTTTAACTTAAATAGGGATGGTATAATAAAATTATGGGGTCTACGTTCGCGCCGGGCCTCCATAGAATGGAAATAGCCACAGACATTAATAAAGACTTTTCATATCTATCTGCGTAAGTATACATTGATAATTATGTTTCAGTTTGAAGAAATGGTATAATAAAATTATGGGATGTTCGTTCGCGCCTGACCTTCATAGAATGGAAATATGTCACAAAGTTTAACAATTTTTTTTAATATAGATCCACAGAATATTATGATAAGTGTTTTAGTGTGAACAGGTATGGTATAATAAATTATGAGGTTTATCTATTTTATTTTTACTTTCATCATATTTTGCTTTGGTTTTGATACCCCCAAGTTCGACACTATCTCTTTACAACCCTTCCTTTTCATAACCTATCATACTTTCATAAATCAGAATCCATTTTCTGTAGGCTGTTAAAAACCCAGTAACCGACGGGTACTTTTGCTAGTATATATATATATATATATATATATATATATATATATATATATATATATATATATATTGATTTTGATTTTGATTTTGATTTTGTTGTTGTTCCTTCTTGTGAAACGGATTTTTTATTTAATTCTAATTTGAATTTTAAATTATCAATCACATTACTGAATATATATATATATATATATATATATATATATATATATATATATATATAGCCAGTAGAGTTTCCTAGAAGTACATCCAATGAAACAACATGTGTCTACCAAAGAGTGCACAATGAGTGAACAGAGCAGGTATATTAAATTTATTTATACAAACATTAAGAGTTTTCGACGGTAATTCTTGGCCTGAAGACGTAATCCCTCAACGCGGGTGATTACAGACACGTGTATGTGCAGATGTAGCCATTAATGTTTGTATAAATAAATTTAATATGTATATATATATATATATATATATATATATATATATATATATATATATATCTTAATATAAACACTTGCAATTAAACCTATAAATCTACGAACGCTAATTTACAAAGAAAAATGCTGTCTTATAGTAAGCATATGAATGTTCTTTACGGTCATGATTAATTCATTTTTAAAGCTATTAAAAATGTTTAAAATACCAATGATTTTGAAGAAATGTTTTTAATAGAATATATTTTTTTCAAGTCGGTTTCTATTTAACCCATAGTTGGAACCCTAACAGCTACTACCACTTCGGATTAAGAGCACTTGGGAGCAATGGCAATTAAAGGGTGGCTCCACACTCCCCAAAGCCCGCAAGCCTCATCATCGGATATAGTTTAAGTTTATATCCAGGACCGGTCAGCCTTGTTAATATGTACATGTGGCAGACCTCCCCTATTCACCCTATCTTTGTCTATATGTACATTTGTCTGTCTGTCTGTGCTGTCCTTTCTCACCCACTTTCACTTCGATTTATCCATTCACTAAAACTATATCTCAACGAACTGCACGCCCTGCACGAGCCGTTAACTTTGTTTGACGTAAATCCATCCCTTCTCATTGAACGAGGGAGATTTCAATTTGTCCAACTTCGCATAATACATAAGAAAGCGTCCCAAAATAAACTCATCTCCGCCATTTTCAATTGCTATCAATGCGCATGCGTAGAACGGCATATAAACGAATGGAAGTAATAAGAGGCGAACGGAGTTATTACAAATATAAAGAATTATGGTAGAAATTAATGATCGAATTCCGTGCGCTTCATAGAGAAATATGAAAAATGGAGAGAAATAACAATACAAAACGAATCAGACATTTAACTCATTTGTTATATTTCCAATTCTTCCATTTTGTCTTTAGCAAATTCATGAACGTGATATATCAAGTTGCCATCAAAGTTCGTTTTCTTTTTATCATGTACATGGAGAATAAAATAATAATGTCCGCCACCATAATAGTCGAATATGCTCAGGTATATGTGGAGCGTATAAATATGTCCGCGTTTTCATCACGTATACAGAGTGAGGCATTAATCCTGCTATCAAAGTTTCGGAGTTATTTTCATGATAATATTTAAATAAATTTACAAATTTATTGTCATTATATGATAATGTAATATATGGTTTCTTACTTTTCAGAAACAAAAGATACTAATATTTTACAATGTCTGTAGAATTGAAGAGAAGGCTCGTTATAGTATGGTAAGTAATCTACAGATATCACCCTATAAGCTCCAATAGCGAAAGCTTCTCTCTGCACCCACAATTGCAAAGAGATTCATCAGAAGCCATAGCTCAGAACAACGAGATATTATAAAAAGGCTCTCTGGGAAGCCATCAGGTATCTCATCAGAGATGCCACACGGGGAAATATTTATTCTTCTCCTGCTGAACCGTGCGCAAATGAGACCACTGAATAGTTCAAAACGGCAATCGAAGCATATGTTCCCATGCGAAAATTTTATAGTAAGCCCCACTCTCCCCAATGGTTTACTTCTACTTGCGCAACTGCCATTACTCAAAGGCAGCATACATACCGCAGATTTAACCGACATAAGTCCAGTACAAACAAACAGAAGTATATAGAAGCTAGAATTAACTGTAATAAAGAAATAGCGACAGCTAAGAGAGACTTTACTGAAACCACTAAAAACGCATCGAAGCACAAAAATTAGGAACCCTGACTTCTGGAAAATCTACAACAGTGTAGTAAATAATGGACAATCAACAATTCCCCCACTAACCAACAATCACGAGCTTTCATCAACCAAATTATTACTATGAGGGAAAAATGTAAAAATTAATAGCATGTTCACAAAAAGGACGATTGGTTATAACAGAGAAACTTTGTCGGGCAAAGATAACCAATGATTAGGCCGTCCCCGCATCCTCAAGACAACTAAACTCATCAAAAATATTAGAGATAAAGTAGGTAAAATACAAGAAAATCCATGAGACAAATGGCAAAGGAAGTACAACCATCACCAAGGAGTATGCGAAAATATATCGAAGTGATCTGCAGATGTCACCTTATAAGTTCCGAAAGCGAGAGTTTCTTTCTTCACTCAAAATTGCAAAGAAACTCAGAGTTCAAAATAGATGTCGTAGCCTCGTAGGGGCTGCTCTTTTCTCTTCCCTGCAACATCTTTCTCACAGAAGAGATTCTGCTAGTCTGTCTCTGCTTTCTCGTTATTTTCATGGCAAGTGCCTGTCTGAGCTCCAATCTATGGCCCCCTCACAAAACTTTCACGAGAAACACTCGTCTAGCTGAAAGCACTATCAATAATCCCCCACTCTTTATCTGTGCCTAAATCTAAACGTAGATTCCATGAACGAAGTTTCTTTTCTTAGAAATGCATGCCTGTGGAACTGTCTTCCTTTTGGCTGCTTTCCAGTTAACTTCAATATGCTCGTCTTTAAGTCTAACGTAAACAAATTCTTGATGAGCCGTTCCACTTAAGTGAAGAAATTTACCGAATTTCTATAACTAACGATTACTATATTGTCAAATTGACTACTGCACACTTTTTAACCCTTACCCTCGAGTGGCCTTTGGTCCTTGCTACGTGGTTAGTCAACTCTTATTAAACCGTATCAAAGAGGAAATACACAATACCATCCTCTTCACAGATGAATAGTTAATCACTTTAACGGTTTCACAATCATCAAAATGATATAGTTCTTGCGAGAAGTCCTGAGGCAATACCTAATACTACAGGAAAGGTTTCCGAATGCAGAGAACAGCGCCAGTGATGGTCTGAATAGCCATTCCTGAGAGAGGAAAACCTGCACTTGTTTTTCTCCCTTAAGGTGTGTATTATTAAAGAATATGGCATTAAAGACATTCTTGAAGGTGCACTAACTCCATGGTGTTGTTCTGTATACGATGATGAAGTTTGGACTCTCCAATAGGATGGTGCGACAAGTCAAACTACTCATGTAACATAGACGTGGTACAGAGACAGCTGTTTGGCATTGGTCAGCAACGGATAGTGGTCATCAGCTGATCTTGACACTCTTGATTTTTCTTTTTGGTCAATCATGAAGAATGTTGCCTGCTCTACACTTTGTCAAGATATTGAAAATTTAAGATAAAAGTTAACAAATGCTGGGAGAAAATATCTGCAAAACTTAGTCGTGCTGTTGTAAATGATTCCCCCCCCTCAAAAAAAAGACTTCGTAGTGCAGCGAAGGGCCGAGGAAAATATCTGTTTTCTAATCATTTTCCGAAACTCTGTTTTTGTTGTGGAGACGCCAACTAATTAACATAGGCGGGTGAGTGAGATATACAAAGTATCGATCACCAATACCAGGAGAGTTCGGCAACGACCGCAAAATAGGCAAGACGCCTATGTTGCCTCCAGTAAAACATGCAACACTCCACCTGCCGGAATATCTCCAACTGAAGTATATCCGAAGACATGTAAATATGTATATAACTTTTCTTCCTAATATATTATTGTATAACTTTACTTTCCGTGTTCTTGTTAATTATTTGTGCAGACACAACACTCACCTCCTTACGTTGTTTACGATTTTGAACAGTTTTGTAATAAATTAGTTCGTTGGAATACATTTTTTTAACAGTATTTTTGACCCACCTTGTAGGTTTCCAAACTATTTTATAGAATTAATTTATTTATTGCGGACTATTATCCTAATTTTCCTTAATTCTTGTTTCACGACGTTTCGGCCAAACAACAACTAAAAAAGATGAGGATAATAGTCCGCAATAAATAACTTAATAAATAATACTCATCTCAATAATGAATTTCAATTAAATAATAGAATTGTATTAATTTAAACAGGGCGCGTGCTGGAGACGCCCGGTCTGTAATTAGGCGATAAATATAATTTTCCGCCAATTCTAACTTCTCTTGCATCATTCCTTTCTTACTACTACTATTGTTACTATTACTACTACTACTGCTGCTACTGCTATTATTATTATTATTATTATTATTATTATTATTATTACTAATAGTAATAGTACGGATACTCCCGAAAAAAAACTCGAATAATGAAACTCGCATGATGTCCTTCAGAACGTTGAAGTTATGTTTCTTTAACGTCGATTAGGGATTAACTAAAAAATGCTGCATCTTATTCTTTGTAAAAACTTTAATAAATAGAAAAGGTAAAAATGTTAAACTAATAAACAGGTCTTTAGTCCCCAGATAAAAAGAGGGCGAACCTGTAAATTAACACTTGTCCGTTCGTCCGTTTCTCTGTCCGCACGTTTCTCAAAATCTTTGCCTTGGAAGTTTTTGAAATTTTGCACCAGCATGAAAGATGATATGAGTGAAAAGTAACAGAATTGATTTTCCAGGAAAACTCCGGTTGTTTCTCTAGGGGTGCGTTTCGGATTAAAGTGGCTAAAATTGACTATTTTGTGCTTATTTTAAAAAAATTTGATGCCTTGGAGTTTTATTTAACTTTCTGAAAAGTTGTAAATAACTAGTTTCTATAAAATTTTGTTTGTTTATACTTCGCGATAACTCTTGGGTCTGCCCCAGGGGGCTCTTTTATGGCTAATAAATACACTCCATTTTTGAGACTATTTTACTATATTTGTCCAAAATTTTCTGTGCATGTCTATTTAGCAGTTTTGCATAGTGCTGAACTTCAATTTAAATATGTTAAGGCTTAGGGGACTTTTGGGGCTAAATGGGGGGGTTGATAAACTTAGTCATTTCTTTTTTTTTGCAGGGTGCAATACTCAAATTCATATATGTTAAGGCTTAATATTGGCCCGTTTATTCATTTTCATCAGGATTTTGAGGCAAAATGGGGAGGGGCAAATGCTGAACCTAGTCAATTTTTATGCCTCATTCACTGTGCATGTTTCACTTGTATTTCTAAAAATCTTAGAAATATGAATACGTTATATTTTTAACACAATGTTTGTGCTGCAACATAGTATATACATATTATTAGAAAATATATTGTCTTTTGTATTTAGAAGAGGGGAACTTAAATATATTATAAAAAATATTAAAAAAATTATATTATGTAGATACTTTATATATTGAACTTAAAAATCTTGTGGGTTGATATTTTCCCTAATGTGTGTCTGACATTGCCTTCTGAAAATGGGAAATAAATACTTTCTTGTAAAAGGACGATAAATAAATTAAATGTGGGATTGTGTTTGCAACCCCAAAACATTGACATAAAAAGGGAACGTTGTTACAAACATAGAATTTGCAATGGAAATCAAACAGAATCAGAAAAAAAAACGGATTGAACCATATTTTTACATTTAACTACACAGTAAAAATGGGACTCGTAAGGGGCTCTCAGTATACCACTATATTAGAAGAAGATCAGACCCTTTGGGAGGCTTATTGGCCCCAAATTTAAATGAAGACTAATGATTATTGCTAGCGAGAAATTAACGGCATGCGGTTACTACGATAACGCAAATTTATTAACAAAGCTTATCAAGTAGTAGAGATTATTGAAAATCTGGAGAGACGTGTTGTTACCTTAAATCCAGGGAATCTCCCTTTTATGTCAACGAAAAGAATCCCCGATGATGACATGTGAAATAACAGCTAGTTAGTACACATGCCTATTAAGATATTATTAAGTTAGTATACATGCCTATTAAGATATTATTAAGTTAGTACACATGCTTATTTAGATATTATTAAGTTAGTACACATGCTTATTAAGATATTGTTGTTTAAAGTCCAGCAGGGTTAACTAAAATCTACGTAATCTAGGACTTTGTTTGATTTCAAATTAAAACATAAACTAATAGCTCAGTCTTAACATCGAATATCCGTAGCTATTTTATAAAGAAAAGGTTGATATTTTCGTATTCCTTGAGTTGCCTCTATTTTATTGTTATTGTTTCGTACTTGTGAAAAAATTTGTCGAAAGATCACAAGAGCTAATCTCCTTTCCATCGCAGAAATTTTAAGAGTGTACAATGTTGTTTTTTTCTACAATCT
Source organism: Euprymna scolopes (assembly GCF_053919585.1). Classification (NCBI taxonomy): domain Eukaryota; kingdom Metazoa; phylum Mollusca; class Cephalopoda; order Sepiida; family Sepiolidae; genus Euprymna; species Euprymna scolopes. Next base: position 96,431,099 of record NC_136505.1, read on the forward strand.
CTAAACTTAGTCTGCTTATTAATTATTTTTTCTTTAGATCATGTGCTTCACCTCGCATCCCTGTTTATTATTTTGACTTTGTTCCAGAACGGAAAGTGAGTTTCTCTTTTCTTTCTATATGTGATCAGCTAGTCCCGAATTTTCGACCTCTCTGTGTGTTACGGCTTTACGATATCTTTCTAGCCTTACCTTTAGGGGCGACCGGTTTCACCTTTGCACGACCAGAACGTTGAGCAAATAACACTCAAGATGTAATCAATAATCAAGTAATATAAACAGTAATCCCTCTTCTAAAAAAATCAGGACTCTAATTCAATTCTTCATAAAAATTCAAGTGCTTTTTAAGAGGTCAATTTTAAAATCATTTATTCACTTGCATTTATATTGAGGCCAGTAAGAAGAAATACACCTTGTGATGCTCCTCTTCTGCATAAAAACACATTGGAGTTATCGTTCTGGAACGTTTAGTAAACTGAATATAGGATACGGCAAGTTAAGCTTTGTTAATACGTTTTTAAATTTAAAAAAATTGAAATTTATAACTAGGGCTGGGAAAACAATATATTCTTCTCATTGTTTTTACGCTCGAGTATATATCAGACATAGTTAAACACAATTAACCAACCGAGAACCACATTATTCTACATAAATACATATGACACCAATGAAAAACACACTTTGGAGTTATTGTTTTTTAACAGTGATTAAAGGTAAACTGCAAAACTGATGCTAGTTAAGCTTTTTAATTTTTTTTAATGAAACTAATAACTAGGGCTGTGGCAACAGCATCTTTTTTTCATTGTTTTTACTCTCGAGTATATATCCGACACAGTTAAACACAATTAACCAACCGAGAATCACATCATTCTACATAAAAAAAACATATAAGACACCAATGGATATATACTTCAGAATTAAAACAAGGAAAAGAATATGCGGTTGTCATAGCCCTACTAATAACTCAATCTTAAACTAATCTTATTCTAGAAATCTTAGAAAGATGAATACGTTACATGTTTTTTTACACGGTGATCACCACTTATCAAGGCCTGGAAGCCACTCAGGGATAAGGGTTATTGCATGTACAGTACGTTAGTGTGGGGGTTTAATAATAATGTCTACTTAAGGGGGCGGTTTTAACACAGTATTTCTGTTTACCCAACGCTTCAGGTTAACATGTAAATATAGTTGTGGAAAATATCGTATTTTCTTTTATTTAAAAGAGAGAAACATGAACAAACTTATATTAAGTAGATACTTAATGTATATAGGAATACATTTCGAGAAATAACACGAAGAGAAAACTGGGGCCGATTGTTCCCTATCTCTCCTCTCGTAACACACGTAATTATTTTCTTCCGACTGACTCTTCTGATCTGTCTTTCTGCCCTTCCCTAGTAGTTGTTATAACTATCTTTCATAACATAAGGACATACAGACATAATGGTTCTATTATTTATTCTTTCATTATTTATTTTTCTAAGCACTTAAACATAAGAGATGTTATTAGCTCTTCTATCGATATGAAGAGAGCGTAGCGTTGTTCAAGTTATCGTTTGTTCGCAGCATCTCGCCTTTAGAGAAAGCATCTTCATCAATTCATATATACCATCTTCCTCCATAGATTTTTAGCTTTTCTCCAATTTCAGTTCCTCTTGACATGGTTACGTTATGCCTTTATCTCTACTATTATATAAATATTGCATTGTGTGTGAGTTCCTCATAGATTCCGAAACGGCTCAGCCAATTTTTTGAAAATTTCACACAACGCTAATTTATATGTCTGGCAGTGTTCTTAGATATAAGAGATTCATCGTATAAGTATCGAAAATCGAGTAAAATCCGATCTTAAAAATAGCTTTTTTTCTCTCTAATAGATAAAAATATAATTTATACAAGGGATTATTTACGTTACACTGCTGGAGGGAGATAAAAAAATTCAGCAAATTATTTCCTCTTAAAAAACATTTATTACAATGTGGAGATATAGCGAGTTGTAGAGCTGTCGACTACATGTGGAATGATTTCCTGTTCAAGCCCAGTTGTACATCACCATTACATGTTAATGCTTTATTTACTAATGAGTTCAATTCACGTAAAAAGAAAAAAAAACATTTATAATCGCTGCAAATCATTTCTTCGTTTCCTTATTTTAAAACAAAACATTAATCAGAAATGACTTTTCCAGGGAACTCGTCGTCAGGCCCAAATATCAGCTGACATGATATTGCAAGCAAACAAGATGGGACGTAGGTATAGGTAGATGACAATCCTATAGACCAAGGCATCTCCGATTGTAATCAATTGAAAATTTCTAAGTCCAAACAAGAGGGGATGTAGGTATAGGTAGATGACAATCCTATAGACAACGGCCTCTCAGATTGTATTCAATTGAAAAATTCTAAGTCTAAACAAGAGGGGATGTAGGTATAGGTAGATGACAATCCTATAGACCAAGGCATATCCGATTGTAATCAATTGAAAATTTCTAAGTCCAAACAAGAGGCGATGTAGGTATACGTAGATGAGAATCCTATAGACCAAGTTTTAGTTTCTGAGAATCAGTCCACGGAGAAAATCATTCCTCGTAACATATAATAATGAATAGACGATAGCTTATTTAATAATACATACACAATCTGAATGAATTAACATATTATTTTTAAGCTTATTGCACGACCGAGCAACGACGGGCTGCTAGCTAGGTTTATTTATAATATTAGGAAGCCCTTAAGCAATCCTTCCCGCGTACAAAAAAAAGGCGAAGGAGTTTACCGGCATTTGTTTGAGTCGCTCTTGCTGGAGAACGTCAAAGAATTCAATCAGAGCGAAACTATGTGCCTAAGTTTAAAAGGATTTTTTTTTAACGTTGGCATTTATATTGCACAAAATATGATTTTAGATTTTTCATGGAAGATTTGCGTTTACTAGAATACGGGTATATTGACAATTGTTTGACACCTAACATATGCGACATAAGTGTCTATTTTTATAGTGTTTATGCAGAATAAGATCAGTGTGATGGTCGGAGCTTTCCAGGATATTTACGTATAACGCCGACAGATGACAAAATGATGTATTAATAAAAGTCTTTTAAGAAAGCATTTATTTCCTAGTATAATATTTATAATGTATATTATATATATATATATACATAATATACACATTATATATATATATATATATATATATATATATATATATATATATTATATCTACTTTGTAAAACTGGTAATTAGTAAAAACCTGAAGAGTGTGCTCAATATTATTTCAGAGCAAATATGTGTTTTTTTATTACCATTTTATCTGTTTGGTTACATATGTTTCGGATGCTGGACCATGTTTACAATGTAACAGCCTCGTCAAACCTTACAGATTTCTGTAAGGTCTGACGAGGCTGTTAGATCGTAAACATGGTCAAGCATCCGAAACATATGTAACCAAACAGATAAAACGGTAATAAAAAATAAAACATATATATATATATATATATATATATATATATATTATAATATTTATGATAATAAATAAATAATCATATTGATTTGAACCAAAAACACATCATAAAAGCTGCCACAGAAAAAAATTAAAAAATCTTGTCTTTCTATCCGTTTTTTGTTATTCACAAATAACTATTAGTGCATTAAACTTTCCTTACAATGAGTACTTTTTTTTTAAATTGATTTTCTTAAGGTTTCCTAACATTGTCCAATAGGTATTTATGCTATTTTCTTTTTAACAAAAAACTATAGGTTTGGGTTTTTATTACTGTTTATTTTAATTATTATCATAATAACGGAAAGTATATATTATTTATTGAAAATAATTCTCAGCGTTTGTGCTAAAACATTAACCGGCAGGTTTCGGTGTTTTACGTAAACGCACCCGGAAAATTCCGACGATAGTACGACCTATATTCTATATTACTTTAAAAATATTTTGGCCAACATGTATACGATCTAACACAGAATGGATTGTGTAAATCACGCGGATAGCTGCACAAATAAATATGTTCGCAACTCTACCGACGAACTGCGCAGTTCTATCTTTCCGTAGCTTTAGTTGCTTTTGTTATTTAGTCGGATAACTGTTGTCTAATATTTTTGTAACGTCTATATAATTTCTGGTTGCAGCTTTGTCGAATGTGTGTGAAATCATATACACGCTGTTAGTTTCAATATGACATCAAATGAACGAATAACATAAAAAAATTAGCTTTATTGACAAATACACAGACAACAGTAAAATGAGGAGTGGTCGGCATTAAGGTGTGTGGGCAGTGGTGTCTTCCCCGTATTTCTTCTCGTAATCAGCCTAATTTTATTCACATTTCATAAATCGGAATTCGATTGATCATTTGTATTGCGATTTACACCATTTTAATCCAGGTTAAAATATAGGACGGCCATTGATTCCTTTATCAATCATTTTCAATGACCCCCCCCCCAACGCTCGATCGGAATGTAAGTTGCCGCAATCGCTCAGCAATCGGCCGATTTCTGATATTGCGCCGATGCACCTACGTCTGATATTTTCCGGCGTATCGCCTTACCTATCTAATGCTTTGAGGCTATGGGCTGTTAAATAACAATTGAATATTTTTTTTCGCAACAGTACAACAGAAACTAGACTATTTCGATACTGTTTTATCTGTAGTTCAGTGTTAATGATGTTGGGTATTTTTAAGAGGTCAACTATGTTAGTTTGTCTTCCTTATTTTTGGGTGAAACAAGTTTATTCCTGACTACCTCAGGTGCCAAACTAGGTTATACACAGACTCGGCAACTGAAACACTTTTAATAAACCTGGGTACTTTTACGAGTACTAGTTGGGTTCTCCCCAACTTCCAATATTGTGTCAGAAATTACTACCATTACCTTTACCGGTAATTCAGCTGCTGACCCCCCAGCCCAGGCGCCCATCCCTTTTATCGGATATAACTAACACTAGTTTTATTAGAACACAGATGAGTTAGAAATTACACTTTAAAAGATAGACGTTCTTTTGCAGATATCATTGTAAGATAGAAGTGCGATGAAATATGACGGGCGTAATCTGAGCCAATATATGCATGGACAGTGGATGTGAGGACGCACGGGGGACACATTAAAGAGAAACCCATTTAAATTAAGACACCACGGATATTCGCAAGATGTAAGTTATGTATGCGGTGAGTCATAAAAAAAACAGACAGTCAAAATTAATTCAAACTAAAATGCGCTGGTTAATATATTTTTAAAATATAGACGATTTTTTTTTTAGATTATTTCTACTAGAGAAAGTGAGTTTGCAAAGCCAGATACTTATAACACATGACGAGACGATATTATTCAATATTGTTTGAGGAATTCGAATGACTGTTGTTATCTTGAGTGTTATTTTCACCCTGGGTCCCTTTGACATACCAGTTCCCCTTAGACCACCGAAGTTAAGCAACGTTACTCCTGGTCAATACTAAAATGGGTGACCATTTGGGAATTACATCTTATATCAATATTGTTTCCAATCGTCTATCACTTCTCCTTGCCATTGAAATCACGCAGCGCCGAGGAGAGGCGTGGTTGGATATTGCGCAACCCTTGCTACACAATTACAAGCGTAGTTATCCGTACAGGGCGTATCCATTGCCAATTAAGACTGAACGGGGGAATCGCTTTTCATAACGTTTGAATTGACGTCAGCTGAACGCTTCTCCAGTTTCATATTGTTGACAACGGAAATGTTTTTGTCGAACTCTGGTCGAATTTTGTCGAAATCGGGAATTTCGAACGGAATCTTTTATTTATAAAAATTCAAAATTAAGGACAAATTCCGAAGTTGAGCAGAAAAATTCCTGAAGTCCAAAGGCCAGAGATTACATCGACCGAAACGTTGTGAAAATAGCATTCAACATGAGAACAGTAGTATTCAAACAAGACAAATTATAAATTCTAATCTCAAATGTTCATAAAAAGTATAGAAATACTACTACTACTACTACTACTACTACTACTACTACTACTACTAACAATACCTTTGGGGAGGCTTATTGCACATTTCAGTGAAGACCAATTGTTGTTAGCAACGAGAAATCAATGGTAAGCGGCTGTTGTGATAACGCGAAATATTTTGCAAAGGTTATCGAAAGAGTTGGAGAGTACTGGAAATCTGGGGAGACTTCTTGCCACTCAGACTCCCGGGAACACCACAAGTTGTTCTCAAAGACTAATCTTTGATGATGGCTTGTGTGAATACTCCTAATGAGTTAATAATGATAATGATAAAGTGTTTCTATCTCGTCAACAAGTTATCGCTTTATATTATTTAATTATTGGAATTCTTTTGAGACGAGTAATTTTGTATATTTTACGTTACAGTGGACTATTCTTTTGACCTTCGTCAAAAAAAAAAAAAATTACAGCTATCGCTTTGTTTATTTTCTGCTCTAAATACTGCATATTAGTGCACCCGAGGTGTTCCCACATAATCTTAGCCAGAAGATTATTATTATTATTATTATTATTATTATTATTATTATTATTATTATTATTATTATTATTATCGTGTAGATTGAATTATGTTTGTTTTAAAGAGAAAGATGCGATTCAAGGAACAAACATAGTTTAATGACCTTTAAGGAATTTAACTTGACTAGATTCTGCAAACAATAACAAGAAGCAATTTTAGATAAATAAAATTGATATGTTTTAATAGACAGGAATGCTAGAATATGAAGAAAATACGCGACGAGGATAATTCATTCGATTTATGTCTTTGGTCATGTGGAGTTATAGGGACGTAACGGGAGAGTTTGGCAATATACGTAAAAGTTAGTTAAGAGTTAGTTGAGAGTCGTGGGCGAACGAGTATGTGAGGGTAGACGGGATAGGCAAGTTCTCAGTTGATTGGGAAGTGGGTAAATATGTATTACTACTTTATCACTATCTCATTACGGCAATATAGAAAGAAGGGATATGGATGACTTAGAGAGTAAAAGAAAAGTATAACGGGGAAAGGCAGTTATTAATGATGACACACAGGAAGAAAGAGACACATTGAGGAATCCAGAAAGTACAAAGTGATCAAATAACCTATGCATGTATCGACAAAAAAAAAACAAAAATCGAAAATTAATCCCGTCTGCTATCTCTTTTTTTCTCGCTAAAACTTTAGATGAAGTAATAATACATGTAATAGAGATACTCGGATTTATTTACAACTAGCGAGGCGTACCCGGCGTTGCCCGGGTGTTTGGAGGTGTGTGTGGTTTTGGGTAAATCAAAACTCCATGGGGGGGGGGTGAAATTTAAAAAAATGTTTTGGTAGGTAAGTAAGAGGATCGAATCCGAACTCTTGAGGCAAAGTTGGAAATTAAAATGTGAAAAAGAAAGAGTGCGACGTTAACCATTGGGCCACCGCGAAATGCTAACGGAAACACGTTTGAATTTATTTAATTACTTAAATTAGCAAGTGCACGTTTTAATTACTTAATGAGGTCAACTTTTGACTGCGACGTATCATTTAGTGCGGAACGCTTTTTTCCCAAGATGTTGGGGGTAGGGGGAAACAGCTCCACTTGTCGAAATTGAATAGCAATTGTCTTCTGATATGAGGAAATAATATTTCCACATTGAGTAAAGCTCATTGCTTTTGGACATTTCCGGCGATCGAGACCGGAAAAATACCTAGACAATTAGTAGTATCGCTTTTATTATAGGAAAAGGCATAACCCACATGCGGCGAGCGAAAACTGTTGAATATTAATCTTCCCGAAGTTGAACAAATTAAATAGACAGACGAGCTCCGTTGTTAACTCTGAGATATTACGATTTATATGTGATATAAAAAGTTTTAAAAAGTTGTAGGCGACCGACCGCTTCTCTGAAAAAAAAGCCTTTCTTGGACATACACAAAAAGCGAACATACATTTTCGCTTTTATATATATAGATTAACTTTTATAAAAAATATATTCTTTTATCCATTGACTTATATCGTTAGAAAACAGGGAGACCGTAACAGAAATGAAGGTCGTAAATGATGTAAAAATAACAGCGATTGGCTAGTCAGAAACCATACAGTGAAAGTGCATGACAGCCCTAGCGTAAGTATTAACAATTTAATGAACAGAAGATATCATAAAAATTAAATTCATTTTGTAAAAAGTATGTACTGTGACTGAGAGTGTAAAATGTTACTGAAAACTTGGGTTCGACAGGCCAACATGCTATTTCAAATCTGTGTGTTATCAACAGACTATTAGGGTTTCTAACTGGGGGTACTATATCACAGAGCGGTCCAGACAGTGCAGACACTCTTCACGTGTTATCTTTGCTTTAAGTCATGTAAGTCGACTGTTGGTTTGAAGAGTCACTTACGTAGCCATTGAAGATGAACTGGAGCGGATAGTAGGGATTTTGTTGGGCAAGAGAGCGATCATCTTCAAAGATGAAGTAATCATAACCAAGGTTTCTTATAAGTATACATAAAAACTGTTATTTGGCTTCTCAACCTATACACGCCTCGATGAGTTCTTGTATGATTATTTCCCCCACATTTTTTTAAAATGATTTTTTGTTTTTATTTCATAGGCTTTCTTTATTTGTTTTCTATGCAGCCAAGCATTTCGCATGTGCTGGTATTTACATAGAATATTCGCAAACAGAGCAGGTGTCCTTGAGGACTTCATTATTCACGCTATTAATTATGTCTTCCTTGATTTGTAATTATAAGCGGAGGGTAATATATGAATCACTTGGGAAGTTACAAAATTATGTTAGTTGTAAAATTAAAATAGATATTTTGTAAACGTAACTCAATCTTAAAACTGATGCATATTATAATATATATATATATATACATATATATATATATATATATATATATATATATATATATATATATATATATATATATATATATATATGGTGCGATGAAAAGTACAAGAAAGCGATTTTATTCGCCTCAGATTTAGTATAATGATCAAAGGATTTTTAAATAAATAAATTGAACTGATCATTTAGACATTGTACACTTGCATTTTGCAAACGTAACTGAATCTTAAAACTGATGCATATTATAATATATATTTTGTGCGATAAAAATATATAGGTACAATACCTAAAAAGGCGATTTGATTCACCTCAGATTTTGTATAATGATCAAACGATTTATAAATAAATAAATAAATAAATAAGTCGAACTGATCATTTAGACAGTGTACACTTTAGACACTTCCGGAAATAATGTGTATTTTGTTGTGGCAGAATTACGTGTTTTTATTTCCGAATGAATTGGTCCATACAATAAATACCGGAAGGCAAACACGTAAGGCGGAAGTCGATGTCAGATGAACAAACCAAGGTTAATTAGGCGGGATACACAGCCCTCAATTTTGTATGTTCTAGCCAAAACATTTTCTTAATCCATTCCCGTGTTGTATTTTTCTTTGTTTTCTATTATACGGGGATATAACAAATTAAATATGTGCTATAAACTTGAGTGTGATAAACGAGTGAGTATGCTATTTTAAACTTGAGCGTGACAAAATAATGAAAAAGAAATTTCAAAGTTGAGGGAAACGCACGAGTTGCCTTCAATAAGTTTCCAGACTTTTTCATATGGACCCTTTTGTTGATAGTACATGAAAGAAACTCTGGTCATCTTTGCAGTAATCTCCTCCGGTTGCAATTCCCTCGCTGTATAGTTTCAACAAATCCTGGAAAGTCCCATGGAAATCCTCCAGTGTGAGCATGGTGATTACCCTCGTCACGGCCTTTTTCATCTCTTCAGTTAAAGTTTTACTTGGGCATAGAGAATAACAAAAAAAATCACAGTAAGCAAGGTCTTGATAATAGGGAGGGTGATGAACTGTTATGGGGCCCATCTTGCTAACATAGTCTGTTACAAGACGGAGCTTTGGACTGGTGTATTCGCGCAAATCTTCCTCTCGAATAGTTCCCACACTGACACAAAGCAGTCCACTTATTGTCTCTATAGATACACGACGGTCCTTATCCATGAAAGTCTTTATTTCGCCAATCAACCCTGGTGTGCTGACTTTCTTACCCCCCCTGCACTTCTGATCACTCACAGGTACCCTGCCTTCCTAGAATCTCTTATGCTAATCCAAAACTGATGTCCGATTCATGCAAAATGGTCAAAAAGCAGTCTAAAAGATTTCGTACGTTTTAGTAACATTTTTTTTCAAGTTTTAATCAGAATTATATTTCATATCACTTTTTCTAAAGAATACTAACATTCAAATTGCATTTTCGAAATTCACCAGCTGTGAAAATCATGCTTTAATAAGGTGAATGCCAGTATCCATGCATGCTGTAGCTGTTAATTTGAACCTGAAATCATCAAAAAATTGGTTAGTCATCTCATAAGATGTACAGCAATAATTGGTTGAATTTTCAAGTGTCTTCGATAAATTTTAGATACTTATACGACAAAGTTTGGACTTATTGAAGGCACTTCGTATAATTTATTTCAAACTCGAAAATGACACTGAAATCATTATTTAGACATTGTACACTTAAGACCTTCCGAATAAAACTCTATTTACGGTATGGTGGAAGTGCCTGTGTTATCTACAAATAGGCAGATCCATCTATTATATAAATATCAGTTGTCTGTTTAAATGGGTGTACGTATGTATGCATGTATGCATGTATGCATGTATGTATGTATGTATGTATGCATGCATGTATGCATGTATGTATGTATGTATGCATGTATGTATGCATGTATGTATGTATGCATGTATGTATGTATGCATGTATGTATGTATGCATGCATGTATGCATGTATGCACGTATGTATGTATGCATGTATGTATGTATGCATGTATGTATGCATGCATGTATGCATGTATGTATGTAGGTATGCATGTATGTATGTATGTATGCATGTATGTATGTATGCATGTATGTATGCATGTATGTATGCATGTATGTATGTATGTATGCATGTATGTATGTCTGTCTGTATGTATGTATGCATGTATGTATGTATGTATGCATGCATGTATGCATGCATGTATGTATGTATGTATGTATGCATGTATGTATGTCGGTATGTATGTATGTATGCATGTATGTATGTATGTTTGTTTGTTTGTTTGCCTGTCTAAAACTTTCGACAGAGGCGACGGATTTCCACGAGATCGGCATCATGCTGACGCTCGACCCTTCGAACGAAAAATATGGAATGATAGGCTAAATACATTAATTCCTTCACCCTTAACTGGCCACTTTTCCACAAGTAGGGGTCGCTTTTTTCGTCGATATTTTAAACATCACCCCCTCTGTTCGATCGACTACCCTTAATTTAAAACTTGGCTACTTCCGATTTTGCGATAGACGTAACGGCAAAGATTTCACGTTTTTATTTTCATATTCTTTTCCTCCCTTGCTGTATGGGTTCGAGCCTGCCTGCCTACCTACTACCACTTTTTCCCCTCAACACACTCCTCCAAAAACCCAGGCAACGCGGGCACACAGGCCAGTACACATTAAATACAGGAAAATAAAGCAGTAAGGCGGAAGTCGATATTAGATTGAACAACCAAGATTGTATTTAGGCTGAGCGAACAACCCACAATGTTGTATGTTTTAGTCAGTATATTTTTTTTACTCTATTCACGCGTCCTGTTTTCGCTGTTAGATATTAAACAGGGGCATAACAATTTCAAACTTCAGTGTTACAGAATTAAATATGTTATCAATTCCGGTATGATAAACGAGTGAAAATGCTAGTTAAAACTTGCGTGTCCCTCACAAATAAAAATGATATTTCACATTTGAGTGTGACACACTAGAAATAAATTTACGACTTTAGTGTGACACACGAATGGTAAAGCTATTCAACAACTGACTGTAACAGAGTTATGCAAATACTATTTCAAGTTTGAGTGTGGCACATGAATTGAAGTGCTATTTCAATCTGTGAGTGATACACAAATCAAAATGATATTTCAATCCGAAGTGTGACACACGAAAGAAAATACTATTTCACATTTGAGTGTGACATACTATGGAAATGCTATTTCACTGTTGAGTGTGAAACATAAATGAAAACGCTTTTCCAGCCTAATGTTTGACATCTGCATAGAAAAGCTTTTTAAGATTTATCTAATTTTCATGTCTTGGGGTGAAAAGAGAACTTCAAGATATATATCTTTGAACCGAACGGACGAATTTACGAGGTGGCTTCGCTAGTTTCCAAATATTTTTGTGCAGGTATTTAAGATTGACATAGACCCTTGGAAATTCAGCATATTGTTGCTATACATCTTATTAAATGACTGACGAATATTTACGATTTAAGGTTCAAATTAACAGCGATAGCAGGAATTGGCATACACCCTGCTACAGCCTGATTGTCACAGCTGGTGAATTTCAAAGACGCAATCTGGACCTTAGGACCTTTAGAAGAACGATATGCAATGGAATTCTGTTTTAAACTTGAATAACATGTCACAGAAACGTATAAAATACTTCAGACTACGTTTGGACCATCTTGCATGAATCGGACATCAGTCTTTGAGTTGCATAAGAAATTCAAGTATGTGAAGGATGATTAGAGGTGTTTTTTACATGGAGGTCACTAGTTATCAAGGCCCGGAGGCCACTCAGGGATAAGGGTTACTGCGTGTAAAGTAATCAATGAGATAGTACTGTAGTAATCATTAGTATTAGAGATTTGATAGAGTGTCTGACTTAAGAGGGCGGTTTGTAAGGAATTTGTTTATGTTGAACTTGAAGACATCCAAGTTGTAGTCAGGTGGGAAACATGCAAACGGAAGAGAGTTCCACAGTCGTGCACTTCTAAGAAAGAATCTCTGCTCATGGAATCTACGTTTGGATTTTAGCACATATAAAGAGCGGGGAAAATTATTGACAGTAGTTTCAGCCAGACAGGCGTTTCTCGTGAAAGATTGGCGATGAGGGACGAGAGATTGGGGCTCAGACGAGCACTTGCCATGGAAATAACGATAAAACAAAGACAGGCTCGCAACGTCTCTTCTGTGGGAGAGAGGCTACAGGGAAGAGAAAAGGGCATTCCCCACTAAGCTACGAAGTCTATTTTGTACTCTGTCAAGGCAGGATATGCTGTTTTTTGTAGCTCCTGCCCAGATGTGGCAGCAGTACTTCATCCTTGGACGTACTTGGGTTTTATACAGATCGAAAATTGCATCAGTAGTGAGATATCTTTTGGAGCGTCCTTGGCAACAGACCTGATGTACGTGTTCCATTTCAGATCAGGAGTAAAGGTCAAACCAAAAAGCTTCTCAAAACATGGAGCCTCCCCAAGATGAGGGCCATCCATTTCAATTGATGCCAGATGGAGATCAGAGCGTTGATGATGTAAAGATAGAAGCTTGGTTTTGGATGCATTAAAAGTAACCAGCCACCTATTACCCCACTGTACCACGTGCTCAAGATCAGAAAAGAGAGAATTAGAGAGAACATTGTCATTTACGGCCTTTGATGTGTTGCCATAAATGATCGTGTCATCAGCATAGATGCCAGCGAATGATTTAAGTTTGTGTTTTAGGAGATCAGGAAGAGAGTTGGGCCCAGGATGGACCCCTGAGGGACTCCAGCATTAATACTGTGAGCCCCTGATTTCTTCCCATCAACCACTACTCTTATGAATCTGTCGGAGAGAAATGATTTAATGATTGAGAAAACATTACCAGTGATACGGTAGCTGGAAATCTTGTGAAATAGGCTCTTGTGCCATACCTTATCGAAGGCCTTCGATGTGTCAAGAGCAATTGCCCTTGAAAAGAAACCTTTGTCAAGAGCTTCACTAATCATATGAGATATAACCGTTAGCACATCTGCTGTAGATCTTGCTTTGCAGAAACCATATTGCATGTCACTAAGAAGTTTGTTTTTGCTGAGGTGGTTGACTACTTCTTTATTTAATAGGGATTCCAACAACTTACTCATGACACACAGGAGACTTATTGGTCTGTACTGAGAGGGAGATGACTTATCACCTGAATTCTTAAATATAGGGCATACTGATGAGGTTTTCCAGGGTGTTGGAAAGCACTTCTCCTTAAGGTAACGCTTAAACAATGTTGTAAGTATGGGGGTAAGTTCTAGTTGGAGCTTTTTCAGCACTATAACTCAATTGCCGTCAGGGCCAGTTGCTTTACTGGAGGCAAGGTTCTTGATTAGCTTGGCGACCGCACGCACAGATATTTGTATGTTGCATAGCGTGTTGTCTGCTATAGGAGGAAATACGGGTAGTTGATGGTCTCCGTCGAATAGGGTAGTATTAGCTGCAAAGTTCTTGGCAAATAGTTTGGCTTTGTCTGATGCTGACGAGATGACTTCAGGTTAATTGATGATAGTTGGGATAGAAAGCATGCTTCTGTTCAGGATCCTGTTTGCTATTTGCCAAAGCTGGTGGGAACCAAACCGCTGCTCAGCTACTTTGGAATTAACGGACTACGCATATAGCTCTCTTGCATTTCTTATTACTCTTTTGCAGTGGTTGCTGGAAGTCCTGACAGCATCTTTAGTCTCAGTACATCTATTACGTTGGTAGCTATGGAGAAAGTGATTTCTGTGCGCGATGGCAGTAGCACATTCTTGAGAGAACCATGGCTGGCTGTTAGGTTTTTGTTGGAATTTTTTGGGTGGTATGAATCGGTCTATGCCTACAATTTACCATTCTGTCAGGTCTGATACTATAGAGGACACATCCTTTTTATAGAGGGAATGCAGAGGTAGATCCGATATGAATGTAAGGAAGCTATCCACGTCAGTCATAGAGTATCGATATAAAGTACGATGGAGAGATACGCCTGAAGACTTATTGCATTTCATTTTTATCTTAACTGCTACAACGTAGTGGTCGGAGGATCTCAGAGGAGATAGAACGGAACATGAACATGGCTCAGGGGAAGTTCTGAGGGAAAGATCTAGAAGGCTTGCATATTGACCAGTAGTATCGGGCACAGGGGTGGGTTCGTGAACAATCTGAGTGAGGTCATAGGCACTAGCAAAACTCCCCTCATAAACGGTCTTATTTGAGTGGGTCAGCCATTCCACATTATGGACATTGAAATCACCGCAAATGTGACTGTTAGTCGAAGGATGAGCAGACAGGATGTGTGCAGTTTTCTCAGATATGCTTTTAAAGATAGTAACCCCACTGTTGTGAGGACGATAGAGGGCAAATATAAATGCAATGGTGTAAGCTAGTGCAACCCGGAAGAGAAGAGTAAGGACGTCAGAACACAAGAGGTGATTGACCAAATAAAGAATTTCATGAATAAGAACGGTCGTGGGTCTATAGAGACAATAGGTCCACTTGGTGCGTAGTTTATTTTATTAAAATGAAAACAAGGTTTCTATTAAACTCTCATTCTTGATTTTCGCGTTATCTCCGCACAGTCTAAACATTTCAAAATACAACCGCCAGATACAACGCGGGTTTCTATACAAACAGACTTCTTTCTCCAAATTTACAACAGAGCAAGGAAGAAGAAAAAAAAAGAAACAAAACAACATACTGAAGATGGAGTCTACCTCTAAAATATATTTGTGATAAATTTCAAACAAGTAAAATATTTGTTTGTTTTCCTAATATTACGTCGTGATTTGGTTTCAAGCACACTAGATACGTATTTTATTTTGTTCAAATAAGAACAACGTTTCTATTGAACACTCATTCTTAATAAGTCCACTGTTTGATATCGGTTTCGGAACGGTAAACACAACTATTCGTGAGGAACTGGAGATGCGGAAGATGTGTGGGAATACACCAGTCGACAACTCCATCCTTGTCACAGACGATCTGATCAACATGGATATCAAGACATTGATGCAATTCTCTATCTATATAAGAGCCAGGTACGTCCAAGGATGGAATACTGTTGCCACATATGGGCAGGAGCTGCTAGAAAAGACTTGTCCTGCCTTGATAGGGTACAAAATAGACTTCGTGGGAGATGTCCTTTTCTCTTTAACCCTTATCCTTGAGTGGCCTATCGGCCTTGATAAGTGGTGGCGCCTATGTAAAAAAAAAAAAAAAAGACAGTCCTTCATCTTCCCTAAAGTCAAAACCTTACTCACTGTGATTTTTTGTTATTTTCTAATCACACAGAAAAGGCCAGGGGCTGTCGTTATGAGACAATTGAGGAGGTTAAAGAGGCTATGACGAGGGTCATTGACACGATCACACAAGAGGATTTCTATCGCACCTTCCAGAATCTGTTGAGACGGTAAAATAAGTGCATTACAGCCGGAGGAAGTTACTTCGAAGAGGACTAGAGTTTCATGTGTGTACTGTCAATAAAAGTGCCCATATAAAAAAAAAGCTTAGAAACTTTTGAAGGCACCTCGTTACCGAAGCCATAACATCTGATTCAGATGGGTATTCGTATCTGAAGTCAATGTCAAATCTAAAAATTGATTACATAGTTGTCGCCTGAAGTCATAAATCGTGAGTTAAAAAAAAAATAGCTCGTCGGACATTTTAATAAAACTTGTATCGAATATATGAGTCCCACGGTGGTCATCATACTCGCCAATAGAATCATTGCTAATTTGAAACATGACATTTTTTATCAGATATTGAGGACAGTTTTGTATTCTGTCAAGACAGGAAATAATGCTCTGAGCGGATCTTTTCGGATGTTAAATACTGGCTGAACTTTGACTTTTATAGGTACCGTCACAATCATGATAAAGCATTAGCCTGGTCTAAATTTAATGATTACATATGGACAAATGTGTATTTGATGACTACTGGATCGAGTACTTATGATAAAGACAGACCGTACTGAAATAATGTTATTATTAGTGTTTGGGAGATTAAAATAATTTGGAATCTGGATTCTGAAAAAATGGGAACATTTGAGGGTATCGGAATTAGACCAAAATGTGCATAACTTCCAATGCCAAAATAGATTATTATTTTAATTGTTATTTTTCATTCGATTTTGTTTAAAAAAATCTTCTACTGCAATTCGTAATAATAAAACAATACATATTTATTGATTGTTAAATTAACAGCAAAATTAACATTATATAGATACCCCCCACCAAGAGTCTATCTTTACGTTTAAGAAAATATCTGCGTCTTTAACATATGTTTTGACCGTAATCGGGGAAAAAATATCTCTCTAGTTAAATGTATAGACATTTATTAAGAGTCGAGTCGGAATCGGAAATTTATTGGAATCGGGAAGTTATCGGAATCGGGAAGTTATCGGAATCGGGAATTTAGTATGACATCGATAGTTTTATCGGAACCAGGAAAAATATTGGAATCATTCCATCACTAGTAATTATATAAAAAAACAAAAACAAACTATTATTAAGATGTGTCTATTATTTTTTTTATCTAATCTGTACTTTCACCTAATAATTCAATTAATCTGTTAAATTTGCTGAATATTGCATGTATATTATAGTTTGGAATTTTTTTTCATTCATTTATTGCTGACTATTATCCCCATCTGTTTTTAGTTGTTTCACGACGTTTTGGCCAAGAGACGGCAGAAACTATGGAAGGCAATAATTGCTTAGGATGCAGTTAGGAGATTCGGAGTTCTTATCCCGTCGCGGCTACCACCTGACGAAGGCCAGAGGAATACTTGGTCGAAACGTCGTGAAACAACAACTAAGAAAAGATGAGCATAACAGCCCGCAATAAATAAATTAATAAGTAACATTTTATGTATTATTTTATGCAAAACTAAATGTAATACGGATATTTTTTTACTTACTTAAATGACTTTTGTAGGCTTTCGGATATGCTGAAAACGAATATCACATTAAAAATTTTCTGCAAACAAGTACTTTTCCGGATATTGAGCAAGCAAGTCCTTCTGGTAAAAGCAGTGGCCATTATTGTACGCGCGAGCGCGCATATTTTTGGCTTGCGCGTACAACAATAGCCATTACTTGAAGCATAAAGAATAAGATTGCGTGATATCCGGAAAATTTCGTTTGCGCGAAATTTAAATACGATATTCGTTTTCAGCATACCGTTAAAAGTCATCATTTTAAAGGCGGTTGTTAAGATGGAAACTAAGTAAAAAGTTTACCATGATGCGAATATTTTTATCTGACACTGTTTGCTGCCGACGGCATTATATTTACTTTTGCATAAAATGTTACTTATTTATTGCGGACTATTATCCTTATCTTTTTTAGTTGTCTCGATGTTTAGGCCAACTATTCATCTGGCCTTTGTCAGATGATAACCGCGACGGGATAGGAACTCCGAATATCCTAACTGCATCCGCAGTAATTACTGTCTTCCACAGTTGCTGCGGTCGTGAAGCAACTAAAAAAAGATGGGGATAAAATAGTCCGCAATAAATAAATGAATAAATAATACTCATCTCAATAATGAATTCCCATTAAATTTTATATATACCATTCGGTGCAGACTCAACCATTGAAGATCAGCTCATAAATAAACGTGGATTTATAAGCCCCAAAAATACAACCTTGATCGCCCTTCGGGGCCCGTAGTGCAGTGGATAGAGACGTTGAGCATTGTCTTAAAGTAGCGGTTTCGATCCTACCAAAAGCCGGCCAGAGGGTTACTTGGCAAAAATGAATTCCAATTAATTAAGTAATGGAAACTTCTTTTACAGCTGCTCAAGTTATTGTGTTATAATTTGGGCTATAACAGCAGAATATTGGACTCTCAAGTATCCGATACAGTTAGACAACGTGTGGTTAATTACTAGGGCTATGGCAACAGCACACTCTTTTCCTTGTATTACTTTCGAGTGTATATCCGACACGCTTAGACACAATCAACCAAGAACCACATCACTCTATATAAAAGCATATAACATATAAACAATGGAAAGACTATGCTGTTGTCATAGTCCTAGTTATAACTAGAAGACTCATGAGTAAAGGAAGAAGTATTTTAGTCATATATATTTACTCCAACCGCCCGTGAAAAATAATTCTGAAAACTGACTATCTATATAAAAGCCAAGTACGTTCAAGGATGGAATACTGCTGCCATATCTGGGCAGGAGCTGCTAAAAACAGCCTATCTTGCCTTGACAGAGTACAAAATAGACTTCGTGGCTTAGTGGGGGGTGCTCTTTTCTCTAGCCTGCAACCTCTCTCCCACAGAAGAGACGTTGCGAGCCTATCCTTGTTTCATCGTTATTTCCATGGCAGGTGCTCGTCTGAACTCCAATCTCTGGTCCCCCCTCGCCAATCTTTCACGAAAAACACCTGTCTAGCTGAATCCACTGTGAAAAATTTCCCCCACTCTATATCTGTGCCTAAATCAAAACGCGGATTCCACGGACAAAGCTTCTTTCTTAGAACTGCACGCCTGTGGAACTCTGTTCCGTCTGCCTGCTTCCCACCAGACTACAACTTGGATGTGTTCAAGTCCAATGTTAACAAATTCCTGATGAATCGCCCCCTTTAGTAAACACTTCATCAAATCTCCACACTAACGTAATGTACTTGCAATAATCCTTATCCCTGAGTGGCTTCCGGGCCTTGATAAGTGGTGATCACTGTGTAAAAAAAAAAACATGCTATGTAAAATTTGCGCGTTATCAACAGACGATTAAAAAATATTTTTGTCTTCTCAACGCGTTTTCTCATCACGCATAGATGATTTCTTTTATTCCTCTTCCTTAAATTATTCTCTCATTTTAATTAAGTGTTTTTTTGTTGTTTTTTTACGCCTTTCTTTTTTATTTTCGATCCAGCCACACACCTGTTTGGCTTCGCGTGTGTTTATATTCATGGAATATTCACAAACAGTGCGGATTTCTTTGAGGCCTTCCTTGTTTCACGCGAGCAATATTATCGATAGGATCGCTCCAACTTGCTTAATTTGGTATTTTGAGTTAATGGTGAGAGAATCGTTTAACACATGTGTGAGTGTTCGCATACGCACACATACATACACAAGCGTTCGCATATATACATACATACAACCGCGTTCGCATGCACACATGTATATATACAAGCGTTCGCATACACATACGTACACAAGCGTTCACATAAATATACAAACGTAAAATACGCACACATAAATACGCACAAATAAATCCACACAACTTAGCATACACACACACAAGCGTTCGCATACACACATACACATACAAGCGTCCGCATACATATATGCATACGCAAGTATTCGCATACACACACAAACATACACAAGCGTTCGCATACGAGGAAAGAAACACAAGTTACGTTAAAAAAGCAAACATTCACATGCATAACTTTCTAACATACATAAACCCACAAATACAAAAGAACAAGCAAGGAGATCCGACATTGCCCGGGATTGAATAATGATTAATGAATGCTCACGCCTCCATATTTTTAAAAATATATTCGAAATCGGTGAAAACGCTGTATTTTTCAATCAAATCGATTTATAGCCTGTTCTAGTTAGGGAACCATCGCGGTGCACCACGGCTACCAAGAAAGTAAGCCGGTGAAGATGACAGCGTGACGTCATTACCAGATCGACATGTAGGTAAGGGTTCCTAAAGTTTCCGGTGTTCAACCACGTGGCCATAAAACAATATTAGATTGTGGATGTGGTAATTTTATGCCACGTGCATATTTTTTTTATTCTCCTAAAGAGAAAAAAAACAACTCTCCATTTGGATAATTATTACAATTCCACATTGGGATTATTTTAATCTAACAAAATGCAGCAGTAAGTTGATTGCTTTTGAACTTTTATATCTATCGAAGGATATCGAAAAGAAGTCGAATATTTCATTTTATTTATTTGTTTAAACTGTTAAACAAACAACTTTTATATGAGAATATTTTCTAGTCTGTTCTTTTAATAATAAATAAAACTTTTCATTGAGTATTTCCAAATAGTTTTAAGTTAGAAGCATTTTTCACGACATTTTTAAAATGTTTGTTTAATTTTTTTTTTTTTAAACTAAAACGATCGATGAATTCCATATTTTAGAACCGGGCGTAATGAATTTCTTTGAAACCTCCGCAACTTCCTTCGTAAAGAATAGACGTTGCGAGCCTGTTTAGTGGTAATTTTAATGGAAAGTGTTCGTCTGAGCTCCAATCTATGGTCCTCCCTCGCTAAACTTTCACAAGAAGCACTCGTCTATCTGAAAACACTATCAGTAATACCCCTAACTCTTCATCGGGACCTAAGCCTAAACGTAGATTCCATGAACAAAGCATACTTTCTTAAAACTGCACACCTGTGGAACTCTATTCCGTTTGTCTGTTTCCAGCTGACTACAATATGATCGTCTTCAAGTCCAATGTAAACAAGTTCTTGATGAGCCGTTCCCGTTAAGTAATCTAATTGACCAAATTTCCACTACTAACGATTACTACGGTATTGTCCGATTGACCACTGTACACTCTTTAACCCTTTATCCTCGAGTGGTTTTTAAGCCTTGATAAGTGATGGCTTCTATGTAAAAAAAAAAAAAAAAGTAAAAACGCCCGGTCGGTTCACAGAGTTTTATAATTATTAAGATTGCAGGCTCCTTCAGTCTTGGACAGACTAAGGATACCCACGAAGGGTTGCCTGCGCGTGAAATTTTTGTAGCACGAGGTGCGCAATCTCCAACGACACCTCTCTTAAGACGACATTGTGCACATATTGAAAGTAAAGTACATATTGAAAGTAAAGTACAGGACGACTGGAAACAAATGCCGAGATAAGCGGAGAGCACATATAGCGCCTAGAATTTCCGAATGGCCATCCATCTGATACTAACCAGGCTCAACGTTGCTTAACTTCGGTGATCTGACGAGAACCGGTGTGTCAACGCGATTATGACGTATCTTACTTATTAAGATTGCAAAGACAAAAAAAAAAGTTAATAAATTGCGTCACGTAACCATAAAAAAATGTTGACCAAAATAGATTCCGGATATTAATTCTTTAAAAAAAATCTATAATTTTAGACTAAAATGTAAAAGATTAAAAGAAGACACTGCATGGCAGGAAATATCTATCTTTTGATCATTATGACAATAAATCTTATATATGTAAGGTTTTAAATGGGAGGCTGTGCACATATTGCAATCCTAAAATTTTCACCCCAAACTGAAATTTACTTAATATATATAAATTGTTCTCTCATCCATGTTTCATAAAAAAAGCTGATGTGTTGTGTTTTTTTTGTCTTCATTAAAAGACTAAACCAACATTGACTGGTATTAAACGTAAAATTTCTTTAAGCAAATGAAGTACAAATAAGAAAAAAAAAAACAAAAAAAACGGAATGAAACTGAGACAAGTGCATCCGTATACATATATATTTTTTATACAGTCCATTTCTTGTAAATAAAAATTAATACTCGAGCAAAGGTCGAAACTGAAACGAAAAGACAGTGAGTCAGTTACGATAACCATTAGATCAGCTTGCCACATTCTTTAAAATGTCTTTTAAAACCTACTTACTCTTAACAGCAGAAAGCTGTATGTTTTACGATCACGGATGCGCAGTCGTGAAACAGTTGATAAACAGATAAAAAACCCATGACACCCAAGTACCAATTTTTACATTTTGATCAGGTTTTTCGAGATGGAAACTGATTACAATGTTTTCAACACGCCTGCCTACCCTCTATATCCAATTCCCAGTCTTTAATCCTAAAATACGTAGAGTATATAGGTTGAGAAGTGTCCTCACAGGCATATTCTCACTTCTCTCACTCTCTCGCTTTCTCACTTCTCTCTCTCTCTCTCTCTCTCTCTCTCTCTCTCTCTCTATATATATATATATATATATATATATATATATATATATATAGGTAGGGAGAGAGAGATATAAGCATAGATGGATATATATATATATATATATATATAGATAGAGAGAGAGAGAGAGAGAGAGAGAGAGAGAGAGAGGGGGAGAGAGAACAAAATAGGTGACCCGTTGTTTCACCCATTGTGTTCTGTGTATAATTCTTAAACCTGAGTTAAAAAAAAGGCAATTAAATGTAAAGAAAATACAGTTCAACCCCAGTTTTCAAATTAAATTCCTCATCAAAACCTGTTTGCAAACTGACTTGTTTAAAAACCGAACATATGTTCACGTTAAATTTCATGCAACATTGTTTAATTCGATAGAGGGCGTTTCTCAATAGGGTTCGATAACTCGTATTTTCTAAAAGGTCGTGCAAAAACCTCTATGAATGTTTTGTTCTTTTTAATTATATTTTGCTACATTGACATACTAAAATTATATTTTGATATATTTTTATACACTCAAAAAAAAAAAAATAAAAATAAAAACAAAAACAAAATTAAAACAAATAATTATATATTGCTACATTTCATGCAATCTTACAGGGCCCCCCACCCCCAAATAATTCTAAAAAAAATCAATCTATAAATGTTTTGCTTTTCCTGTATTATTGTGTTACCTATTTCGTTATTATATATTTTTGGGTTTTTGGAGACACTTGTGTATATTTGACGTTCACAGAATGGCCGGTAGAGGGCGTTTCTCATTCAAAAGACAAGGGTCGATAACTTCTCTCAGTCGACTGATGCCACTGTCCTACAGATGTGCCAGAAGTTTAAATACGAACTTGCATATCTCTACTTTTAGCTAAAACGTACTTCGTTTGTACGTCTGCGTGCGTAGCGTCGTGTGCGTAAGTTCGTTTCTTAAGAACTTGGAAAACAGCTGGACCAATATTTTAAAATTTCACACAAATATACACCATGTATCTTGGGGTTCTTAAATAGGTTTTGCATCGGAACACAGCCGTTAAATATCGAAAAATCAATAGGTGAAAGTCAATAATAAAAAAATTCATCGATTAAAAAGGGAAAAGTCGAATTTTGACTGAAGTATACATCATTTTTCAGCCTAAAACCACAGCTGTTTTTGAAAAAGTGTTTTCACCTTACAAACAGAACAATATCGCATAAAATAACCGATAGGTTCTTTGATGTTACATGACGTATCTATATATATTATTTTATTGGAACTCATTGTTGAGATGAGCATTATTTATTAATGTATTTGTTGCGGACTATTATCCTAATCTTAATTGTTGTTTTACGACGTTTCGGCCAACTATTCCTTTTGCCTTCCTCAGGTGGTAAACGCGATGGGATAGGAAATCCGGATCTTCTAACTTAATCCTCAGCAATTACCACCTTCCATATTTCTTGTCGACTCACCACGTTTTTGGCTAATGAATCCTATGGTTTGGTTTGGGTAGGATTGAAACCGTTATCTTCAGACAATTCTAACCTAGGAAGTTTCAAATTTGAAACACAATTGAATCACGATACTTAACTTTTCTATTTTAAACTTTCATTCAAAGTATTATTTAAAAATAATTTTATGGGATCAGTATTGGGTTCTCTGTAGTGAAAGATAGACATAAATGTAATTTGGACTAATTCACTATGAGGACGCTGTGAAGCTTCCTCATAGTACAGTGCGGTGAGTTCCTGACTAGAGCGGCCCTATCTGTAGGGCATTAGAGTACGCCGACTGCCTCCCCCCGGCAGAGGGTAAAAGTCGCTCAATGGAAGTCCTGGATATGACCTTAAACTATATCCAGTAGTGAGGCCCGAGACTGTGGGCTTTGTGGAGTGTGAATCCACCCTTTAATTACCATGGCTCCCAGGTCCACTCTGACCCGGAGTGGTAGTACCTGTTAGGGTTCCAACTATGGATTAAATACGTGAAAAGAACTAATATATTCTATTAAAAAAATCATTGGATTCGGCATAAAATAACCCGAAAAGGATTGATATGCCGTAAAACAACCAACCAACCAACGAACCAACCAACCAACCTACTAGAGCAGTAAACTAATTATGTTCAAAATTTGGCGCTTTAATCGATTTTGATGACAATAAAACGATCAAACGTGCTGAACATAGTCATTCCATCCTGTGAAACGCTATTTATTTATATTGGTATAATCTGATCCTTTGTGGTTAAAACAATCATGTGTTAACCGTTTACTCCTGACTATTCTGAGCAGCCATTTTCGGAGTTAAACTCAACATACTACTGTCAGAATTCGCTACTCAAATTCGACACACTGCTACAAAACCTCGTAAATCCAACGCTTGACGCTCTGTCGTCAACTTTCTCAACACCAAAACGCTGCGCCTTGCGGTCAATAATGCTCAACCCCAAAATTCGACACTCTGCTAGTGAAATTCTTAACTAAAAAAACACTGTCTCTTTTGTTTGCAGCGGACGTTGCACAAAAACAGGTTTGTTACAATTTTAAGGTTTTTCATCACAGTAGAGTAATTTATTTTGTGGTAGATAGAATTTCACACCACACACTTCAATATGGAAACACATATTCTTTGAAAATTTTTGGAGTTAGGGTTAGGTTTAGGGTAAAATGTTGTAAATTAAAATCTCAAACTGAAGGTACACAAATTTTCTGCGGTTTATCCCTGTAAAGACTCTGATATATATATATATATATATATATATATATATATATATATATATATATATATATATATATATATATATATATAACATTTCAATTCGACGAGCGAATGTAGCGATCGAAAGCGTTTAGGAATAATATGGACATACTACAACTACTGGAGGTCGTAATATATATACAACATGACAGTCGAAATAAAAAAGACCGTTCAGCGAATTAAAAAGCTATCCAACCTAATCGGAAAGAAGGGGGTGAGTCCAATCAGACGTGCTTTAATAATAAATAAACAAACATATATATATATATATATACATATATATATATATAATAAGTTAAGAAAGATTTATATTTAAATAAGGGAGTAGTCACCAACAATGTGTATTTTTTAACATTATTTTATTATTCCGTGTCTTGGTTTTTCATTGAGAATTATGTTTGGATCATTGTAATAATGTTTTTAAGTCATTGAAATCGTTTTTACGCGCGTTTCAGACGTGCTGTGAAGCGTCCTCGTCAGAAATTATTTTCAAATGTGTTCGAGATGTAAAAATGGCAATTTTCGTAGTCAATTTGAAGTTTTACCAAGGGGAAAGGATTGTAAGTGTTTATTATTTATTGGCATGCTCAATTTTTATTACTCTTTTGTTGGGCTAGTCGAGGGAGGCCGCTGACCTGGTTGTAGTCGCTGTCTCTTTCTGCTAATGGTTTTTTTTCTTTTCTTTTAGGGTGGGGTAGGGTGTGTGTGTGTGTTTGTGTGTGTGTGCGCGTGTGTGTGCATGTGTGTGTTTGCTTTTATTGGTTTGGGAATGTCTATATTGTTTTATAGTGTTATGAGGTTATTTGCTTCCTTAGGAAGGCGACCGTGATCTGAGGTCGTTACTAATGTGTATGTGTGATGGGGGGGGCAGCTCTTCTGAAATAAGGGTAGAGGTGCTTTCATTCTATTTTGATATTTATTTTTTGGATTCTTGGATTTTAGTATTGTGATTTTTCGTTTTAGCCTTTTCGGGTATTCCTTATATTATGTTTGTTTAGAAAGAGGGTGTATTTAAAATATGTATAGGGAACTTTTTAATGTTTCTATTTATTTGTCTCCCCATGTGGGTATGGCTAGACCCAGGATCGGTTCCTAGAGTGGGGAAGATTTTGTTACCCAGAGGGGGGCATTGGAGGGGGTATAGGTATGGTAGGGGGATTATAGAAGGGATGATAGTTGTTTCAGTCATGTGGGGGTCCTCCTCCACTGATTGAGGAGGGAGCGGGGTGTTGGAACAGATATTATATTATGGTTCTAGGTGTTTCCTTGTGTTGTTGGTTTCGAGGTTAAGTAGGGTTGGTATTGTTCAGTGTGTTGTATTAGAGATAGGGGTGTTATGTCTGTGTGTGGTTGTATGCGCGCACGTGTGTGTGTTTTAATGTGTTGATTGTGATTTATGTGTGGGTGTGTATATGTGTATGTGCATGGATGTGCATGCGAGTGTACCTTGCATTTCATGTTTTTGTGTGATGATATAAGGCTCTGTTCAGTTCAGGAGTGAATCTGGTGATGAAGTTTTTTTTCCTGTGTAAGTAAATAAAAACAACACTTACAACACTTACAAGCCTCACCCCTTGGTAAAACTACGAAAATTGCCGTTTTTACATCTCGAACACATTTGAAAGTAATTTCTGACGAGGACGCTTCACAGAACGTCTGAAACGCGCATAAGAACGATTTCAATGACTTAAAAACATTATTACAATGATCCAAACATAATTCTCAATGAAAAACTAAGACACGGAATAATAAAATAATGTTAAAAAATACATATTGTTGGTGACTACTCCCTTATATATATATATATATATATATATATATATATATATATATATATATAGTTTTAAATACGGATGTATGTTTAATAAAGGCTATTGAGAAACATTTTAGCAACATATTTCTTCTTTGGAAAGAAGACAAAAATAGAGGTGAAAGTCCTTAATCGGTTTTAATATGTGTTCATCAGATTATTTGTTTATCTACCTCTCAATCAGTTTTCGGTTGATTTATCACTTAACTCAATTCATTTTGGATAAATCTGTAAAATCGATGCCCGAATGAATCATCCGCGATGAATAAAAACAAACAAACAAACAAACAAACAAAAACGATTGCGACGTATGAAGCGAAAAATCGTTCCGTTTATTTGTTCAAAACATATTCATGCACTTGGCCACCATGTTTACACCGATATTAACAGTCGGTGAGCATGTCCAAATAAATTCTCATATCCGGAACGTTTGTCATCAGTGCCACCATGTCAGAAACCATTTGGATAATTGCCGAGGTTTTATTTCATGTTTCTATAGATGTGTCCGTAATATTCAACAGTAGTTGGACATATTCAGCGATGGAAGGGAGTTTTGTACTTTTATTTTTATGTTGAGATTTGTGTATGACATTCTTTACAAATTAAGTAGTTTCATTTAAATAGGTTTATCTCGTGCTACCAGATCAGGCTGTCTGAAGATATTGGCTTCCTGAGCCGAAATGCACCCGTTCTACAAAAGCAAAATCTAAAAAAATAGTCCAACTTTTCCCCCTTTTCCATTCTTCCTATTTCCCCTTTCTCTTTCTATCTCCCCTACTTCTTGACTGGTTCCCTTACCTTTTCCCATTGCCCTTGTTCCTGATCTGAAATGGAACACGAACATCAAGTTTGTTGCCAAGGTCGCTGGAAGAATGGTAGGATCCTTCTACCGCTTCAAAAGATATCTCACTGCTGATGCAATTCTCTAACTACATAAAATTCAAATACATCCAAGGATGGAGTATTGCTTGACACATCGGGGCAGGAGCTGCTAAAAACAGCCTATCCTGCCTTGACAAATTACAAAGTAGACTTCGTGGCTTAGTAGGGATGCCCTTTTCTCTTCCCTGCCACCTCTCTCCCACAGAAGAGACTTTGCGAGCCTATCTTTATTTTATCATTATTTCTATGGCAAGTGCTCGTCCGAACAATTGGTCCCCCTCGCCAATCATTCAGGATAAACACCGGTCTAGCTGAAACTACTGTCAATAATTCTCCTACTTTTTATCTGTACCTAAATCAAAACGTAGATTCAATGAACAATGCTTCTTTCTTAGAAGTGCGCGCCTGTGGAACTCTCTTCCGTTTGCCTTTTACCCACCTGACTACAACTTGGATGTCGTCAAGTTCAACACAAACAAATTCCTGATGAACCGCCCCTTTAAGAATGACACTTTGTCAAATCTCCAATAGTAACGATTAATACGATACTATCTCATTGATTACTGTACACGCAATAACCCTTACTCCTGAGTGGATTCAGGGTTTTGATAATTGGTGACTACCATGTAAAAGAAACAAAAAACTCATTCATGTTCTGCAGAGCAGGGAACAAAAACGATAAAATCCACTGTAAAACAACAAAACAAATCACTACAAACTCGTGATTGAAGATACAAAGCACTTGAAGAATAAAAACCTTCTATATAAAAACTGAATGCAACATGAATACTATTTCCCAAATGACTGGAGTCGGCATTAAATGACCTGAAAACGGTTGATATGCCGTAAAACAACAACAACAACAACAAAAAAAAACAAACGAAGCAAAGTGATTTATCGAATTATAATGCAGTTATAACAGTCAGTCAACTAAGTCATTATATCATTAATCAGACCAAAACTTTACAGAACCGTAACAATTTTTACGCTAATTTTCCGTAAATCTTAAAAACAAAAAATAATTTGAGTTTAATTTCTGCATCTTCATTACTCTCACTGTCCTTATTTGCTTATTTAGTTCTAAGATTTTTCCCACATGCACATTTTACTCAGTAGTTAGCCGACATTTTTGAACCCATAAAAATGACCGGAATTGTAATTAAAACGAAAACAAAAAGAAAACCGTTTATATCCCAAATTTAAATATGAATTACTCAATACAAAACAAAACAACAAAAAAGAATGAATACCATGACTTGATGTTTACAATTCCAGTCGATTTGTGAATGCATAAGAAAAAAAATAAACAGCAGAAAAAGGAGAAAGCAAACACAGCGGCGAACGAAGGGTGACACCTTGACACCTATTCGTCGACGTGCC
Source organism: Euprymna scolopes (assembly GCF_053919585.1). Classification (NCBI taxonomy): domain Eukaryota; kingdom Metazoa; phylum Mollusca; class Cephalopoda; order Sepiida; family Sepiolidae; genus Euprymna; species Euprymna scolopes. Next base: position 96,460,606 of record NC_136505.1, read on the forward strand.
ACAAACTAACCAATCCTATTCAAATACCGTCCCTCTCCTTTTTTTCAATGAACTAGACACTTTCTTGTAAATAAAACTTATACTTTGAAATTCGTCTCCGTGTTCATTTGAAGAATTGTGACAAAAGAATCGTCAGTGTGTATGCATTATATAAAGTGTATATATATATATATATATATATATATATATATATATATATATATATATATATATATATATATACATTCAACTAACCAACAAGAGTATATACTAATATGGCAGATATCGCGTGTTAGTTTTTGATTTTGATATAAAACTAATATCAAGTGGTTTAATGCCTTGTCTGGAGCGATTTTCATAAAGAATCCTTGTTTATGAGATTATTTGTTCTGTCGATCTTGTAAAGCACAAGCATTTGCGTGGAATTGTAAAGAGGTGTTTTCTACTCGACACTGTAAATACCTCGAACTTTATTGCCAAATTTAAAAATGTAATAAACGTGTCGTCAGCTAGAATCGAAACTGAAACTGTAGCATTACAAAGCTGGTGACGTTACCACTGTGCCAACTTGAAACGCATATGAACTGATTAAAAATTTTAAAAATAATAAAATGAATGTACAAAATGTCAGACGATTTTTTTTTTTTAATTTTGACTCATTTTTGAACACTTAAAAACTATTGTAACCAGCTAAAATCCAATGAAAGAACGGTCCGTATAAATTCAATCATTCGAAGGTCTTTGCGCCGTTCTGCGACTTTTAGTTTCAGAAGAGATAGAGTTTAGAAAATATAGAGACAAACAGACAGACACAGATATAGCCGTTCATATATATATATATATATATATATATATATATATATATATATATATATGCCATCCCTCTTGAAGAAGCCCGCATAAATCGGGCGAAACGTTGAGTATCCAGGTCCTTCCACCTCCATTTTATTTCATATCGTCGGATTTAATCCAGCTCAACAATCATATATATATATATATATATATATATATATATATATATATATATATATATATATATATAATTAATAAATTAAAAAAAATAACTATATTCCAAAATTCATGATTTTGACCATGCTATAATTTATTCCTTTCATTACGTTGGTATTTACAATTCTTGACAGTATCTGTTTCGTAGCGCAAAATCAATCACTTAATTATTATATCAATCAGTGAATTTATTATGCCCTTAACTCATCAGAAGAAATAGCAACACTCAATCTGTCAAAAGGAAATAAAGTATGATTTGACATGATTAAAATCCGAAAATTGGAAGAGAAGCTTCAAATAGCTTAAATATATTAACATTACGCCATTTTGAATTGAATTGAATGAAAATTCAAAATGGCGTAATTTAAACATATTACAGCACGTGGTAAAATGGGGAAAGAGGTGGCTGTTTACTTTTAATGCATCTAAAATCAAGCTTATATCTGAATATCATCAACGCTCTGGTGCGAATCTGGCGTCAATTGAAATCAACAGCTCTCGTTTTGGGGAGGCTTCATGTTTTGACAAGCTTCTGAGGTTGACCTTTACCCCCGACCTGTAATGGAACGCGTATATCACTTCTATCGCAAAGGTCGCTAGAAAAATTGTGGGATCCTTCTACCGCTCTAGTAAATATCTCACTCCTGATGAAATTCTCTACATATATAAAAGCCCGGTACCACCAACGATGGAGTTTTTCTTGCCACATCTGGGCGGGAATTGCTAGAAGCAGCTTATCCTGCCCTGAAAAAGTTCAAAATAGACTTCGTAGCTTAGTGGGGGATGACCTTTTCTTTCTCTCCCACCTGTTTCCCACCGAAGAGACGTAGCGAGCCTGTCTCTGCTTTATCGTTATTTTCATGGCAAGTGCTCATCTGAGCTTCAATCTATGCCCCCCTCTCGCAAAACTTTCACGAAAAACACGTGTCTAGCCAAAACCACTATAAATAATTTCTAACCCTCTTTATCTGTGCCTAGACCTAATTGTATATTCCACGACAAAAAGCTTATTCTCAGAACTGCGCGCCTGTTGAATTCTCTTCCGATTGCCTGCTTCCCATCTGATTGTCTTCAAGTCCAACGTAAACAAGTTCTTGATGAACTGCCCCCTTAGTAATTCAATTTACAAAATAAACACTACTTATGTTTGCTACGCTATAATCACATTGACTAATGAATAGCCATTAAACCTTATCCTCGAGTGACCTCCGAGCCTTAATATGTGATGATTACTGCGTAAAAACAAAACAAAAACTCTATATTTATAAATTACACAAATAAGCTCTTCATTTATCGATCGTACTCAATAATCGAGCTTTATAAATATAGAAAAATCCATAATTGCGCTCAGTAAATATTATATAATTGAAATATAACTTGTAGCCACTGAGCTTTTTTTTCTTGTATATTTGTTGATCTAAATAAACAAAAAAATAATACATAGCCAAATGCCACAAAGCGCGTGATGGGATCAATTTACTGAGAGAAATATTTGGTGAGGGAATAATTTCAGGAAATGGACCTGTCAACTGGTCATCGCGTTCTTTCGTTTTAATCCCTATTAGATTATTTCGATTCGGGATAAGTAAGACTCCATGTCGCTGCTAATAAACCAAACACAATAGATAACTTAGAAGACAATATTTGACGCGTTATTGCCTAATTGAATTTGTAGAGCTTGTACAAATTAGACTATCAAAGTATGGCATACGCTTGCGAGTCGCAAAGACCATATACCTGGAAGTGTATATAATTCATAAACGCCCAAAACGAATATTAGGAATAATATATATATTGGTATATCAAACATATTTTTTTCTGTGATTCATATTAAAAGTTTAAGAAATGCCAAGTGAATCACTTCTAACGAATCTCTATCTCTACAACTATATAAATGCAATCTGGTCTGTGTGTGTGTTCGTTTCTTATAGACTCCGAAACAACTGAACATATTTTCTGTTACAATTTACTTAACTTTTGAGTATGAATCTGCGAGTGATCCTTTTTAAGTTTTGTTTCAGAACACCCTCGATGATAATCGATAATCGATAATCGATAACCGATAATCGATAATCGAAACCGTTATTTTAATTTATCATCCGTAAGACAGTTTTCTCCGTAATGTCGCTTAACGACAATGATAGAACAACGGGCCGTGAAAATTCTACTGTGGGTAACTTATTAGCGTGTTTTTTTTAAGTGGCTGGGGGTTGCATGCCATGGTCTGTACGTTCAAACTCTGAACATAAATTTCTTAATTTTTTTTTTCATTAACTGCAAAAGACATCTATAAGACAGGTTTTTAAAAAATTGTATTGCTTGACAGCTTCAACCCAAACACGTAAGTTTCTTAATTATTTCGATTTCGCTAACTGAAATGAAGTTATATAAAATAACTTTATAAAAGAAACAGTAGGTTATCTAGGGTTCAATGTAGAAAAACGTATATTTTAGACTGCATGGAGGCATGTGAAGCTTCCTCCGGGTCGATTTCACGGATTTCGATGGCATTAAACACATAGGAGTTTGAAATATTCGTTGATAATCATTTAATCTCGGGCAACGTCGGGTTTCCCTGCTAGTAGAATTACAATGCTGCAGTCATATTGGATTTACAAATATAAAAAAATCTGAATATCAATATGTTTGGGGGGATGTATCATCTTGTAGTTGACCATAAATTTGACCATCAATTTGTTTGGGGGGATGTATCATCTTGTAGTTGTCCATCAATTTGACCATCAATATGTTTGGGGGGATGTATCATCTTGTAGTTGTCCATCAATTTGACCATCAATTTGACCATCAATGTGTTTGGGGGGATGTATCATCTTGTAGTATTCCATCAATTTGACCATCAATTTGACCAGCAATTTGAGCATCAATATGTTTGGGGGGATGTATAATCTTGTAGTTGTCCATCAATTTGACCATCAATTTGACCATCAATGTGTTTGGGGGGATGTATCATCTTGTAGTTGTCCATCAATTTGACCATCAATTTGACCAGCAATATGTTTGGGGGGATGTATCATCTTGTAGTTGTCCATCAATTTGACCATCAATTTGACCATACATATGTTTGGGGAGATGTATCATCTTGTAGTTGTCCATCAATTTGACCATCAATTTGACCATCAATATGTATGGGGGGATGTATCATCTTGTAGTTGTCCATAAATTTGACCATCAATTTGGCCATCAATATGTTTTGGGGGATGTATCATCTTGTAGTTGTCCATCAATTTGACCATCAATATGTTTGGGGGGATGTATCATCTTGTAGCTTTCCATCAATTTGACCATCAATTTGACCATCAATATGTTTGGGGGGATGTATCATCTTGTAGTTGTCCATCAATTTGACCATCAATTTGACCATCAATATGATTGGGGGGATGTATCATCTTGTAGTTGTCCATCAATTTGACCATCAATTTGATCATCAATATGTTTGGGGGGATATATCATCTTGTAGTTGTCCATCAATTTGACCATCAATTTGACCATCAATATGATTGGGGGGATGTATCATCTTGTAGTTGTCCATCAATTTGACCATCAATTTGACCATCAATATGTTTGGGGGGATGTATCATCTTGTAGTTGTCCATCAATTTGACCATCAATTTGATCATCAATATGTTTGGGGGGATATATCATCTTGTAGTTGTCCATCAATTTGACCATCAATTTGACCATCAATATGATTGGGGGGATGTATCATCTTGTAGTTGTCCATCAATTTGACCATCAATTTGACCATCAATATGTTTGGGGGGATGTATCATCTTGTAGTTGTCCATCAATTTGACCATCAATTTGACCAGCAATATGTTTGGGGGGATGTATCATCTTGTAGTTGTCCATCAATTTGACCATCAATTTGACCATCAATATGTTTGGGGGGATGTATCATCCTGTAGTTGTCCATCAATTTGACCATCAATTTGACCATCAATATGTTTGGAGGGATGTATCATCTTGTAGTTGTCCATCAATTTGACCATCAATTTGACCATCAATATGTTTGGGGGGATGTATCATCCTGTAGTTGTCCATCAATTTGACCATCAATTTGACCAGCAATATGTTTGGGGGGATGTATCATCTTGTAGTTGTCCATCAATTTGACCATCAATTTGACCATCAATATGTTTGGGGGGATGTATCATCTTGTAGTTGTCCATCAATTTGACCATCAATTTGACCATCAATATGATTGGGGGGATGTATCATCTTGTAGTTGTCCATCAATTTGACCATCAATTTGATCATCAATATGTTTGGGGGGATATATCATCTTGTAGTTGTCCATCAATTTGACCATCAATTTGACCATCAATATGATTGGGGGGATGTATCATCTTGTAGTTGTCCATCAATTTGACCATCAATTTGACCATCAATATGTTTGGGGGGATGTATCATCTTGTAGTTGTCCATCAATTTGACCATCAATTTGACCAGCAATATGTTTGGGGGGATGTATCATCTTGTAGTTGTCCATCAATTTGACCATCAATTTGACCATCAATATGTTTGGGGGGATGTATCATCCTGTAGTTGTCCATCAATTTGACCATCAATTTGACCATCAATATGTTTGGGGGGATGTATCATCTTGTAGTTGTCCATCAATTTGACCATCAATTTGACCATCAATATGTTTGGTGGGATGTATCATCCTGTAGTTGTCCATCAATTTGACCATCAATTTGACCAGCAATATGTTTGGGGGGATGTATCATCTTGTAGTTGTCCATCAATTTGACCATCAATTTGACCATCAATATGTTTGGGGGGATGTATCATCTTGTAGTTGTCCATCGATTTAACCATCAATTTACCATCAATATGTTTGGGGGGATGTATCATCTTGTAGTTGTCCATCAATTTGACCATCAATTTGACCATCAATATGTTTGGGGGGACGTATCATCTTGTAGTTGTCCATCAATTTGACCATCAATTTGACCATCAATATGTTTGGGGGATGTATCATCTTGTAGTTGTCCATCAATTTGACCATCAATTTGACCATCAATTTGGCCATCAATATGTTTGGGGGGATGTATCATCTTGTAGTTGTCCATCAATTTGACCATCAATTTGACCATCAATATGTTTGGGGGGATGTATCATCTTGTAGTTGTCCATGAATTTTACCATCAATTTGACCATCAATGTGTTTGGGGGGATGTATCATCTTGTAGTTGTCCATCAATTTGACCATCAATTTGACCATCAATATGTTTGGGGGGATGTATCATCATATATTTGACCATCAAACATTTTCTCTAGAAATTTATTCAATGCCTTTTTTTTGTTATATCTTTTCAACCTTCTTTTTTATATTTTGTCAAGTTTTCATACATTTATGATTTATCTCCAATTTTTAGTATTCAATTTAGAGACTACAAATGAATGTTTCCTCTGGGGATATGTGGCATCCATTGAAACTCCATTGAATAAAGTAAAACCTTTTTTTTCCTTTGTACTCCTTGCCCCCCCCCCAAACGTTGTAATATTTGATTTATATAATTTAAATCCAGTTTCTCTTCTATTTTTGCTCAATCTTGAATACTGAGGGTTTTTTTTAAAATCTGTTTTGGATTAACCTGTAAATATTAATACTAATATCTATGTACTTTAAATTTACAATTTATTTCATTTTTGAATTAAAATTATTAATGTTATTCTTATATATATATATATATATATATATATATATATATGTATATATATATATATGTGTGTGTGTGTGTATAAACACATACACGTATATATTTATAAGAAATATTTGCTATAATAATTATTATATACCTACAGACATTAAGGTTTCATCCTTTCGGGAGTACAGGTTGTCACCGGTCGATAGATTCGAACCCGGTAACGGACGCCATCTCTTAACTTAACACGAGAAATACTGTTGAAATTTAAACATTTATTTTTAAATGTTATTAATGTCTGTCACAGTGAATATCTTTTCTGTGTACGTATTTACATTCATATAAAAATACCTTTTTCTATTTCTTTAAAAAGAAAGTAAAACTTTATTATATCTGGGCCGTGGAAAAACATTAATCTGCAAAAGATCTAAATAATTTGCATATTCTTTTACGCATTTATTTTAATTAATTTCCTATTACTTTTTTTTTTTTTGGTTTTCTTGTGAGATGATCATTTTAGTTAACTATTACGTGTAATTACATTCATGCCGATATTGTACATGGCTTGCGTAAAAAGGTTATAGTAAACCAAGCCTCTTCCTATCAATGTATGTGAGTATATATATATATATATATATATATATATATATATATATATATATATATTTGTTTAACCAACTTCTCAGTCTGTTTTTTTATCTACAGACATGGAACGTTATATAGAGAGTATTCGAACCCATACGAAACATTTTATTTGGGTTTTAGCCAGGGAAAATCGGCGAACAAGTGTGTAAATAAAAAGAAATGGAATCGTCCAGGTGATGGTCGAACGACGGCATTATAAATATGCATGCGTAACGTAATAGCTTTCGGTTCATGTTTTTATGTTTACTTTGCAAGGAACATATACTCAGTGCACATGCATTTACGTCATAATATAGTAATAAATACGAAATCTGCATTAATCAATATAATATTTAAGCGTCATTTACGACCGGGCTATACCGAACGGCCTGCTAGTATATATATATATATATATATATATATATATATATATATATATATACATAGAGAGAGAGAGAAAGACAGACAGACAGAAAGAGAGAGAGATGGAGGAAGAGAGTCACACACACAGCAGTAACTTTAATCAAAGCAAATAAATGTGTGCCCCTGATAGAAATAGATCTCCACCATAACGACAATTTCCTGTTTTTTGGTATTTGCCTCAAGCAACACAGGTTTACGAGATGTTGTAGATTATGCAATACTTGCTTTACATGCATTTTCTGTGAATATCAAATTG
>NC_136505.1:96473567-96583567 GCF_053919585.1 Euprymna scolopes
ACACATGCCTCTGTAGTTAAACATTTCACAAAAATTCTGTTTACATTAGGAGGCGGTCAAGCACCTGGTAAAATCTATACAAATTCTATAATTGAATACCCACTAAAAAAATGAAAAACAAAAATATATTTTTGTAAACCGCTTGTGTAAGATTACTGACAGCATTAATTACGTCCTAAATTTTGAAAAATAAACGAATCCCTTAGTAAAACAAAAAAAAAACAGCGACGGTTTTCGGTGGTGCTGAAAACGAATATCACAGTTGAATTTGTTTTATGATATGAAGAAATTATTAGGTAGTTAGAAAGTGGGTGCCCACTTTACGTTAAATTTGTATAGGAAAGTGATCCCCCACGTTTTGAAAAAGTAATTTTTCATATCATGAAAACTACTTATCTGCCCCAAATTTTAATGTGATATTTTTAGCACTATCGAAAACCATTAAAAGTTGTCATTTTCTAGTTTTTTGAGGAGTTGGAAAGAAACTTGACATTCACCGTTTTTTGTCTAGGGGTGAAACGACGCACGGTCACGTCGTAAAAATTGACCATTTTTACTTTAAGAAATAAATTATGAAGAAAATCTGTTTCGCATGTAATTAAACACACTTGCTATCGTATAATTATTATAATAAATCCTAGGCAACACCGATTAAATTTTATAAACAAAAAAACAAAAAGAGCAGGGGATGATGGATTTTGTTCACATGTGTCTCTGACTAACTCTGCCCTCGTTAGGATGCAAGTAAATGTTTAATTATCTTTCTCGTACAAATAAAAAAGGTTACTAAAAAAATAAGAATAAGTGAAAAAAATCCTCCAAATTAAAATTAAAAAAAATAATTCAGCTTAGAATAATTTTTCCAAATGAAAACACAAACATGAAATATTTAATAACGTGCTCCGTTTAAAACAATTTTTCAATTAAGCTACCACAGGTATTTCCCCTTCTGGTTTTCTGTTTTTTGGTTTGAAAATAAAACGGTTTCAGATTTTAGACAAAATAAATTTAATCAAACATAACTTGAAATTTAAATAAACTAAATAATTAAAAAAAAATAATTAGTTCAGTTGAAACAAAGCTATTATGTCGAATAAGTAATGTCACCGAGGTAGTTATTTAAATAGATTGTATTGTGTGATATGTTACTGACCGTAAATCACTAGTGAAAAAGTGGTTTAAAGAATGCTATTGATTGAACGTCCGTATACAATATAATGTCTCCTTTGACAGAAGTATCCTAATATGGGTATTAATATTTCTTGACCAGGGGAGGTGAAGACACATATGGCCTTTATATTTCTTTGGTGATTGGTAGTTGTACACACACACACACACACACACACACACACACACACACACACACACACACACACACACACACACACACACATACACATACGCACAAACGAACGCTACTACTTTATATATAGAGAGAGATGTAGTCATCCTCATACGGTACTGTTTCGCTGTTTCACAACTTATCAATGCAGCCAGACAAGCAAATACCTCAAGCCAGGATCGAAATCCGACCGCCACAACGACAGTCTAAGCTTCTAACGGCTGCGCTATTAAGCTGCTGCTATGCAGGCAGTGTATTAACAATGTTTTCACATTGCCCAAATACCTAAGCTCAATGTGTTTCTCCAAGGAGCATCGCTTATATATATATATATATATATATATATATATATATATATATATATATATATACTCGGGTTTTTTATATTCAAAAGTAATGAACTAATGAATTCAACGAGGTTGTTAGATAGTGCTCAATAAAAAGAGCTGATAATACTTGTTTATTGTATGAGCATGTTTATATAACAATAAACAAGTATATATATATATATATATATATATATATATATATATACAGAGAGACACTTTTAGCTTTCTTATACTGTCAGTTCTTTTTAACACATTGTAAGTTGATGGAAGGTTTACCAATCGGCATCGCTATAAATTACACAATAGCACAAACGATATTAATGTAATATGACTAGAAAAAGCAAATAAGTTGAGTTTACCTTCAAAGAATCAAGCAATGGTTCAAGCGATTCATATTAAAAGAACTGCGAGGAAGCATTTCGCTGAACAAAGCTTTCATCTCATTCTTTGCGTCTGATTTGCTGTTCATACGTCAACGAAATTATTGAGTTGTTAGTTTATTTTGTATCCCAGCGTACATACACACAACGAATATAACTATGTTCCTTTAATCAAAATAGTGTGTTCTGATCGGATGACTTTTTCAAGTGAGTCCAAAATAAAATAAACTTTTCTTTTATCCGGTCGTAAAATACGCTTAAATATATTTTTGTACTGGCGCAGTGGCGCATATTTTAAATGCTGAGCAACAGTTCGGGTTTAGCTGCTGTCTGATGTAACACGCCGATCTAACAATTATAACACGGAGCGCTTAATTATAATGAGACGCCGAAACGACTTTTGGAATATTAGAAAATAAAAAAAAATCACATACAAATCATGGACACTACTAACATAACAGATTTGTAAAATACATTAAATTTAAAAATAAATAATTTTTTTTTAGTTCTTTAAAAAAGACTTGAAAAACAAATGTCTAGGATTCCTGGACAAAAAAAATGGCAAAATATATTTGAAATACTAAAAAAAAAAAAAAATGCTTTAAAGCGTTTTTATGAGATTTGCTTAAAATTATTTCACCAACCCCCAGCAAAGACAATTCGATTCTTCTAACTCTTATAGACCACTATTTAAAAAAAAAAAAAAATGATTAATAAAGCACCAAATTACGGTAGGTTGTTTTTTTTTTCTTTTGTTTGGTTTTGGTTTCTATATGTATTTATTTTGCTAAGCAGAAGAAGTCTTTTTTCTGATTGTGAAGATTTACGGAGAAAATTGGGTGTGAATTTGTTAGTTTATTCATTTTAGTATTTGTTTATTTACTTATTTATCGGTGACTTTGTTCATTTTCATGTTGGTGTAAGGGTTAGGGTTATAAAACCTAGTGCTATACAGATGTTATCTTTAACAGGCGAGAGGTTCCTGTTTCTGTCTGAGACCATCCAGGGTCAATGTGTCATAAAATTCCTTTTTTATTAATATATATATATATATATATATATATATATATATATATATATATATATATACAAGTACTTCATTTACTCACATAAATTAATATACGAAAGTATACATTTATGCGTAAAATTTAGGTATTTACTTTAACAGGACCCAATACGTAGGGAGAGCTAGTTAGTAAGTTAAAAATATATATGACGATTAAGCTACACTGAATATTCCACGTTTCATCCACTCTAGAATTCTTCAAGCTTATACCTGAAGAATCTAAGAGTTGATGTAACGCGGAATATTCTTCATGCTTATGACTTAAGAATCCTAGAGTGGATAGAACGCGGAATATTCAGAATAGCTTAATCACCATATATATTTTATATATATAATATATATATATATATATATATATATGTGTGTGTGTATATAATATATATATATATATGTATATAATATATATATATATATATATATATATATCGGGTTCCATTCAGTCATTGATAGACTATGGATACCCGCGAATGGATGCATGTGCGTGTAATTTATGTGACAGGACGTGTGCAATCTCCAACCACAACATTTCTAGGTCGATATGGTTTAATACCAGTGGCAAGTGAAATGTATGTACAGGACGACTCGAAACAAATGACGAGATACGCGGAGACCACATACAGCGCCTACAATTCCAAAATGGTCAGCCATCTGGTACTAATCAGGCTCAACCTTACTTAACCTCGGTTATATGACGAGAACCGGTGTGTCAACACGATTATGACCTATATATATATATATATATCGGTCATAACAATATATATATATATCGGTCATAACAATATATATATGTAAATTTGTTGAGTATATAGGTTAAGTAGTGTCCTCACACACATTCCCACTTTATAGACACATACATAGATATCAACTGATATATACTCCAGATTCAAACTATGAAAACATAGTCTTTTCTCGTCATAGTGTAGAAGTTTACTCAACGAGAATTTTAGCCACGTAAGATACCGGTTCATTAAGATATGGGGCACGTACATCAAGTATGTTGCCCAGGTCGCTGGAAAGATGGTGGGATCTTTCTACCGTTCCAAAAGATATCTCACTGCTGATGCAATTCTCTATCTATATAAAAGCTAAGTACGTCCAAGGATGGAGTACTGCTGCCATATCTGGGCAGGAGCTGCTAAAAACAGCCTATCCTGCCTTGACAGAGTACAAAATAGACTTCCTGCCTCAGTGGGGTTTGCCCTTTTCTCTTCTCTGCAACCTCTCTCCCACAGAAGAGAGGTTGCGGGCCTATCTTTGTTTTATCGCTATTTCCATGGCAGGTGCTCGTCTGAACTCCAATCTCTGGTCCCCCCTCGCCAATCTTTCACGAAAAACACCCGTCTAGCTGAATCTACAGTCAATAATTTTCCCCACTCTTTATCCGTGCCTGAATCAAAACGTAGATTCCATGAGCAAAGCTTCTTTCTTAGAACTGCACGCCTGTGAATCTCTGTTCCGTCTGCCTGCTTCCCACCTGACTACAACCTGGATGTCTTCAAGTCTAACATAAACAAATTCCTAATGAACCGCCACCTCAAGTAAACACTTCAATAAATCTCCACACTAACGTACTGTACTTGTAATAACCCTTATCCCTGAGTTGCTTCCGGGCCTTGATTAGTAGTTACCACCGTGTAAAAAAAACTGTTACCACGATATTATCCCATTGTTTACTGTACACACAATAACACTTGTCCCCGAGTGGTTTCCGGGCCTTGATAAGTGGTGATCCCCCATGTAAAAAAAAAAGCTACAAGTTTTTTTGTAATAAAATATTCCATGCAATTATCTCTTGCGTCGTTTATAGGAGTCCCAGACTTCCCGATTTCTATAAGGTCGAATAAGTGCGTTTACCTTTTCTCGGTGTCATAAGCCTGTCAGAGAACGGTCTCGCATTTATTGTGCTCCTCCGATTGCTGCAGGCTGCAGTAGTAAATTGAGAATATTTTAAAATCTGGAACGTTGACGGAAGTTAACCCTAAGAGTTCTTAGTGGTTACACATAAGGAAAAACTGCAAGGTTACTCGTTCGTCTTGCAGACGAACACGGTGAGTCTGGAAGGCCCAACCTTTCTACTTAGGTAATAACCTGACACCTGCAAATACAGTCTACAGAAACGCAATTTCAAAGTTTCTGTGCAGGCAGCAAACATCTGAATAGACCAGATTACTACTGAATTACGGCAAATTATTACACAAACACTACTCTTAGGTAATCGCGCGAGATACGACGTAAATCAACTTGCTGTAAGGATTTTACTATAACATAGTGCATGTGAGCACGTAGGAAAATATCAGCAGCAACGAAGGATAGCTGACTTGCGAAGAGATTAGTAGTAGCAGTAGCCGAGAAAATGAGCATACGCAATTTAGGAAGTGTGCGCGAGAAGAAAAAGAAAAAAAACAGAGAGAAGAAAAATGGGCCGCGAAGAAAATGGACGTTTTAAGTCGAGGACGAGAATGGGCCAGCTGTGGACGGACTACGATTGGAAGAAAGATAAAGACGAACCAGGCGACGAGAGACTTTTTAAGTTGCGTCGAGACGGGAAATAAATGTGTAAGAAGTACTTTCGCTAAAATAGAAAAAATATGCCGACCTGGATTTTTAGTTCTCTTATTTATTTTGTTTGTTTTTTACTGTATCGTTACATGACTAGAACAGAAGCTGGTTATCGCAAAGGCAAGATATGTATATTGAGGTTAGTCTTTAAAAACCTAGGCTGTAGTTAGAAGGAAAACAGTCAACGGGAAAAGAGTTCCACAGGCCTTCAGTTCTTGGAAAGAGGTTACTGGAATATAAAACTGTATTAAAACAAACAAGCCGCAGATCAGTCGCATATCTCGCTTCATTCCTGGGAGATAGGTGATAAGAAAATAGTGTAATTATCAAATGCAATATTGTCAGAATTGTTTATAATTAAATGAAACTTGTTGAGTTAATACTTGCCCAAAATTGAGGGCAAGTTGAAACCGAGTATTAAGCGTGTAGTCTTTCTGGGTTCGATAGAATGTAGCCAGCAGGAAACGTTCTTATAGCAGATACTGTAATCAAGGCTGTTTTGGCAAATGGATGGACCACTAGACCAACATAACTCTTTCTTTTTAATTTTTTATTTTTTTCTCAATATTTTCTAATGTTAAAATTAATGTTTCTAAGGGACTAAATTTCGAAAAATTGTCCAATGGCATGAAACGCTTAATTGAAAACAAGTTGGTATATTTTATATACTTTTGAATATGAGTATTGATGAAATCGACTTAATCGATTTCATAGTGCATGTCGTTTGTCATTAAAGAAATCATGCACAAATTGAGATTGAATGTCAAGTCTGTAATCCTTCTGGAATCGATCAGATGCAACTCCATAAGGAAACATTATTGTATCAAATGCATTATTCAAGGCTGTTTTAGCAAATTGATGGAGACCACTAGGCCTACGCATTTTTTTTTTTAGTAAATTATTTTTATGCTTATTTAAATGCTGATTGTCATCCTCATCTTTATAGTTGTTGTTATTTCACCACGTTTCGACTTACTATTCCTCTGGTCGTTTTCGTGTGGTTAACCAATCGTGAAAGGAATGCTGAATCTCTTAACTGTATCGCCAGTACTTACTGCCTTCCATAGTTGTTTCTTGTCTCATCACGTTTTGGTCAATTAATCCGCTGGCCTTTTTTGGCTAGGATCGAAAGTGTTAGCTTCAGATAATGCTCACCTGGAACAGAAGAAATTGAACGTCTATATCTAAAAGTCAGCATTCCCATCCCATCTCGTTAACCACCCGAAGAAGGCCAAAGGAATAGTTGGGCGAACGATGGTAAAAACAACAATGAATAAGAAGATAGGGATAACAGTCCGTTTCTAAATGAATATACAGATTACTCATCTCAAAAGATTCCAATGAAATAGTACACACATTATTTTTTTTTGTTTTTATATTTGCTAATGCTAAAAATTAATGCTTACAAGGGACTAATTAGTCCGTTGGCATGAAACGCTTCGTCGAAGACAAGTTGATATTTTACCATTACGAAATATATTTTATATATTTTGGAACGAGAGTATTATTGGAATCGGCTCAACCGACTTCATAGCGCAAGATGCTTGTCATTAAAGAATACGTGACCCATTGCACATTCATGCTTTTTTTAAAAAGTCTGTTTCTATTTGAAAGCAGGAATATAACAGGTTTGTTCTTTATTTTTTTTTATATGCCGAGGAGGGAAGGTCGGAGTGAGGAAATGACAGGATATACATCGCTGTACCGGACTTATATAATTCAACCTCCTATCCTGTTCTCTTTTGTATATTTTTAACTGCGTACTTGAACACAGACAGAGCCTGATAAAAGACAGTAAAATAGAGAGAGAGAGAGAGAGAGAGAGAGAGCAAAAGAGAGACAAAGAAAGATGTTACTGACGAGCAAGGCATAAAAAATTCCTTAAATCAATATTTCCCCAAACAGTAAGTTTTGCAAAAGAACAAAAATATCACGTTTCCATGATAAATGCATTTACGATTAGATATTATTAATAGGTTTTTGCATTTAGTTTTTTTTTTATTTATTTATTAATAGGTTACCGCACGCTGTCCTTAACTTGTAGGAACATAATCGATGCCTTCAGGATAGGAAGTAACATGTTTCAGCGAATCAATGTCCCACACACAGATCTACAGGTTTGTCCAAAAGGCGTTTTACAATTCCCTGGAAACCATTACATACAACCGTTGTTGTTTCTGCATTTAACATTGCTAAAATAGTTGGATTTGTATATAAAACTATCCGACAGTTGTCTCATATAGGCGTGTCCCGGTATTACTTTTATTGACTCTCAGAACGGTAATAATAAAAATAAACACAGTGATCAATTTTTTTTTTTTAATTAGTTTTCTAAAAATATATTACAGAAATACACGCGATCGTTCCGGGGCCATAACTGCCACGAATCGAAGTATTAACGTGTTTCCCACCACCGAAAGATGAGAGACAAGCTCGAAAGGTAAGGGAGAGTCAAGACAGCGCCCATAAAGGAGGGGCATTCTAAACTATTTGAAAGTTTCCCTTTCTTTTTGTATTCGTATTACTTGGATTCATCGGACTAGTGTTCTCATCTTGAGTGTGATTTTCACAACGTTTCGGTCGATGAAACCTCCGACCTTCTTCAGGTATATCTTGTCCAACACAGGAATGTTACTGTCGAAGTCAGAAATTTGGACGAAATTCCGAACGAAACCACTTTATTTACTCCAAGGAGGTAGCATGCTCTTGTTCCGTCAGCCATAATTGGATAAAGATTCTAAGTAATTTTCAATTGTATTTTTCGGTCGCCCACACTGGGGATTGAATCTTCAACGTAAAGGTTCAACAGAAACATTTAACTTTGTAACTTTGAGTTCCAGAGAAACATTCCCGAGTTTTACAAGATACACTTGAAGAAGGTCGACTGAAACGTTGTGAAAATCACATTCATGACGAGAACACTAGTCCGACGAATCCAAATAATATGAATAACCAATTTCCTTTGTATGTTTGTCTGTCTATCCCTTGCACTTTTATCGGAAACTACTTAGTCGAGCTGGTTGATTTTAAGAATGACTCCTTATTATGATAAGATAAAGCGAACTAATTTTTATGATATCCGTTCGTTACTCGGTTAGGAATCAACAGTATGTAAGTCAAAACAATACCACCTTTTATCCAGAAGCAATATCGGAAACTACTAAATCAATATGCCTGACATTTTGTGTGACACTTAATTATTATAATGAGCAGCGGACTAAGTATTATGGTATCTGTTGGTTGCATTGTTAAGATTAAAAAAAAAAAGATAAATAGAGATTAGTCAGCACAATAATATATTTACATTAAAAGTTTTACCGGAAACTACTTTGTCGATCTCACTGATATTTTGTATGATAGTTGAGATAACGTGCAGCGAATTAAGTATTATGGTATTCGTTCGATGCGCAATTAGAGATTAAAAGTAATGTATAGTAATTACTATGGCTATGACAACAGCATATTCTTATCATTGTTTTGACTCTCGAGTATATATCCTACACAGTTTTACACAGTTAATCAACCGACAACCACATCATTTATATAAAAGCCTATAAGATATCAACGGATACACACTCGCAAGTCAAAACCCTTAAGAGAATATGCCCTAGTGATTTCTTACTAAAGTACCACATTTACTTTAAAAGTTTTA
This sequence comes from Euprymna scolopes, assembly GCF_053919585.1. Taxonomy (NCBI): domain Eukaryota; kingdom Metazoa; phylum Mollusca; class Cephalopoda; order Sepiida; family Sepiolidae; genus Euprymna; species Euprymna scolopes. The sequence continues at coordinate 96,482,896 of NC_136505.1, forward strand.
TCAGAAACAACTGGATCGATCTGGATGATATTTTGTATGGCATTTTGTTAACCCATATGTCAGCGAACTAACTATTATGTAATCTATTCGGTGCCGTTTTGGTAATTAATAGGGATTAGTAGAGTTTAATTACCCCAGTAAAAATTTTTACTTTAGATATTTTTTGGAACTACTTTGTCGATCTAGCTGAAATTTTGTATGAAATTTTGTTCTATTAGGTGCAGCGAACTTAGCATTATGATATATAGTTGATGCATAATTAAGTTGGTTGTTTTTGTTTTACGGCATATCAACACTTTTGGGTTATTTAATGCCGAATCCAGTGATTTTGAAGAACACTTTTTTAATAGAGTATATTTGTTTTTTTTAAGTCGGTTTCTATTTAACCCATAGTTGGGACCCTAACAGGTACTACCACTCTGGGTCAGAGTGGACCTGGGAGAAATGGTAATTAAAGGGTGGCTCCACACCCCCCAAAGCACGCAAGCTGGGGCATCACCATCGAATATAGTTACAGGTCATATCCAGGACCGCATAATTAAGGTTAATATGTAATAGTAAGAATTAGCCACCATAATGACACCGTAACCTTAGAGGTATTTTGAAAACTCATGGTCGATTTGGCTTAAATTTTGTATGGACTTATATCATGATAAGATGCAAGGATGTTAGTATTTTGATATCCGTTTTACTCTCAATAAGGGTTAATAGAAAAAAAATGGGCACCCATGTATAAAATGGAAAAGAAATAAACCAAGCAAATAAAACTGGCAGTGTCAAACCGTCCTATTGTTGATACAACGCAGGAAAGTATTTTTCCTTTCTTTCTTCAACTTGCAACAAATCCTCGTGTATTCCACCGTTCGTTCTCGTTCTAAGCTGTCAAACAAAAAACTTAACCCAATTGCTATGCTTTAGAAACCGTCCCATTTAAAAGTTACCAATTGTGTACATATCCAAATTAATAGCATGTTCACCAATGAACGACCTACAAAATTATGCTTATCTTTTCTTTTCTACATTTTCTGCTGGCATTTTACAGGCTAAGAAAACACATCACCGTTTTCGAGAGTGATGATTTCTATTACATCATGTAAACACATCCAATCATCAATTTGGAATAAAGCACTCATTCCTGGTAGACGGGATACAATTTTTGCAAACGTTTAACGGGATAAAAAGTCTGGCATATACTATTATCATATACTTTTTGTACACCGAATTGCAAAGTTTTTCCATTATTCATTCAATTATTTCAGTTTATTTGTTTTCCACCATAGAAAACCGATTAATCTTATATAGTTGATTTGTTACTCGATTTCATGTTCCTATTTTTGTCGCTAGAAAACAGGAAAGGCGTACGATAATCACATTTAATTCACATTACTCTCTTCCTAGAAAAACGAGGATAGATATTTACAAGTTCTTTTCCCAACCGCTAGATGTCGTGATGAACTACTTGTTCTTTCACACGTAAAGGGTTGCTTTAGCTTTTAATTTGTTAAAATATTTTTCAGGATCTATCATTTGGATATAATCACGATTACTTATAGTGTATCATTGCAGAATTTAATGGCACAAATCAGCTGAAACAATAGTTATCTCCCTTGAGTTAGCTCATTGCATGTATTGTAATTGATAAATTGAATTTGTTCATTACGTTAGCAAATAGATGTGTTATTGAATTACTTAAGCATGCTGGATTAAAATGCAATCGTCTTATTTACGCTGTAAGACGTTTAGGATATGAATGAAGCCGTTCTTCCTCATAATAACAGAGATTGTACACACACACACACCTATATATATATATATATATATATATATATATATATATATATATATATATATATTTACTCCCCATTAAAAGCCGACATTGTCTCTAACTCTGCGCTCGTAGGGAGTTTCATTATTTTTATTTAAAACTTTCATCTTCGTAATTAATACTATGATGATTATTAATTGCATTATTTTTACCGTTTATCAATTTTGTTTCAATTTCATTATACATATTGAAATCAATTGCGTCCCTTCTTCGTCGTTTCAATTAAACGCTATTATGTTGCAACTTTTTATAAGAAATAAATAATAAAGACAAAATACAATTTTCTTCTACAAACGGCTGAAATAATTCACGAGAACACTTTCGAACATGGTTGGCAGGAATGAACGCTGTCCATACTACAAAGTTCCAGTTGTTTCAACGGCTTTAATTTTCATTTCGATACTTTTTGTGATCAAGAGCGGAGGTCCGCTTGAAATATAAAAAAATAACAATAAGAATATTAAATACAAAATGTAACATCGTTTTCATGCTTAAAAACCCTCTCATGATCTTTATATATATATATATATATATATATGTATATATGTGTGTGTGTGTATATGTATATATATATATATATATATAAATATATATATATATATATATATATATATATGTTTCATTCAAGCAGAAATATTATGCGCGGTTTGTTTTTATATTAATTTTTTACATGTCCAATATTTTTTCATTTTTTTATTTGGCAATTTATAACTACAATAAATTGCGGTTTAACTTCATGCCTTAACTAGCAAATTCTAGCATTGCTGCAAATATAATTTGCTGATTTATGTCCTGAGAATAATAATAATAATAATAATAATAGCCTTCAAGTCCAATATAAACATATTCCTTATGAACCGCCCCCTTAAAGTAAACACTTCATCAAATCTCCACACTAACGTTATGTACTTGCAATAACCCTTATCCCTGAGTGGCTTCCGGGCCTTGATAAGTGGTGATCACTGTGGAAAAAAATGTATATACATATATATAAGTATATATATAAGTATATATATAAATAAATATATATATATATATATATATAATTCAGAATAAAATTATCTAACAATCAACTTGTATAGAAATCTTTGATTATAAGTCTTACAAAATATTATTGGCGGTAATATTCTATAAGTACTATCCCACCTAAATAAAAATTGCTCAATATACAAGATAGAGCAAATAAATCTTAAGAAGTTCATGTTCTATAATCAGAAAAACGTATTAAATATATCAAATTATATGTTTATTAATAAACAGATTCACGGGACCTATATAAAAAAGGACCGAACCCATTATATAAACAAAGAAACTTTCTCCAGGAAAATGTCTACGTCGGACAATTACCTTGTGACGTGGTCTACTTAAAATACAGTTTGGATCATTTTACCACACTGCTATCAAAGACATTCACTTCGGATTTTACCCTGCAATTTGGATGTTAATTTTTATATCTTTTTCATTAACTCCCCTTACTCTATGACATTTAAATATTTAAATAACTTTTAATTGTGATTTTCCATGTCTTACTGACTTTAAAAAATAAGGTGTAAACCGTTATAATTATTTGCTAATATTTTCCCCTCTGAAGAGATGGTAGACATCGAAATCCTTTAGGATAAGGAATTATAATATTTCAAATGTATTTTTGTCTCACATAGAATGATAAACATCTTTTGATTTGAAATTTAAACAATTCACATCATAAATTTTTAAATTTATTGAATGACTAAATTTTATACATCTATATATATATATATATATATATATATATATATATATATATATATATATATATGGGAGTTGAACACTCTCAGCCTAACTCGATTATCGCCCTTTAACTCAGAAGAGCGACCTAGCTACGTCACTTCCTGTTTCTCTTAATTCACCCTCTTTTCTGCTGAACGCTCAAACAGTCAACATGTGACGAGCACAGCTCCGGTGGAGCTATGAGCCACCACCGCGTCCTGACTAGACAGTCAACCGCAAGTAACATTACTCATCTCTCAATGAACTCTTATTCTTCCTATCATTTCTATCACTCTTTCCTGTATATTTATGCAAATAAATTGCATTTGTTTCGTTGATATATAACGGTATATTTTCGTCTTCATTATGCGATCTTTCGTCTTTTCAATTTCTCTACCACCAAATATATTCATTTCACCATTATACACATGGGGACGGGATCGTCTAAAACACGGCAGACCGTCCTGTCCCCAACAGATTGGTAGACCGCCGACGTGATATTTCTTCAAATGGTGACCTAACGAACGCTGAACAATCTTCGTTCCCAAAAACGTTTAAAACGTCCTCACTGTCGCAATGAAACATACCGTTATATCTTTAAATAATCAGCGAAATATACTCAAAAAAGAAAGAAAAAACAAAACAAAAAACGTAATTTCCAAAAAAAAAAAGGAGAAAAAACTTTTTCGTTGCATTTTCAATGTTATGTCTAAACACACGTGCGTCAATTATCTATCGTCCGCCATCTTTTTTTCTTCCTACTCGTGGTCAGATACATGTAAACAAATCACCTCGAAAATACAAAAAAAATTTGTCGCAGCCTAAATAATAATAATAATAATAATAATAATAATAATAATAATAATAATAATGATAATAATAATAATAATAATAATGATGATGATGATGATGAGGAGGAGGAGGAGGATTATGATGATGATGATGATGATGATGATGATGACGACGATGATGATGATGATGATGATGATGATGATGATGATGATGATGATGGTGATGATAATAATAATAATAATGATAATAATAATAATAATAATAATAATAATAATAATAATAATAAGTTTTATTTATATTCATGCATTTAAAAAAATATATAGACATTATTATCGTCTTCACATTTTATGACCAGCCGTTTTTTTTGAACAACGATGTCTGTTAAAATTTCGACGATACCAACGGACTACTATTTTCACGAACATTTCGATTTTTTTCGCAAACGATGCACATTTCCGTTATAATCCAATCGAGAAAATAATTTTAACGACGTCCTGAATATAACAAGCTCACTGAAATATCCTTATACGTTCTTTTCGGTTCATTTAACTCAAACTTTTGTATTCTGTTCTCCGTAATAATCGAAGCAAAATGTGACCTCGAGAACCTGAAATGGCAAATTTTCCTGTTGCCTTCATTCTTAATAATCAGTTTGTTCAACAAAACTATTTTCCGAGGACTAGTTCTTGTTTACCTCAGCCGAGAAACACTTCTCACGAAGAGACATGATTACGCACATGTAACGAGCACCTGAAACGAACGAACGTCACACTATAGCACAGACGTAACTCCAGCGAGATGCATCCACTGCTACAACGAACAAAAATTACTTCCAACAACTTCAATAGCAATTTCAACGTGTTTTCAACGTATTTTCAACGCCAGATTTTATATATGAATTCTGCTGTGGACGACGAAGTCTCAAAACATTCCGTCACACACGTGTTTTACCTACGTATCAAAACTTTAAACCTTCTTCACTTTACCGAAATATTTTTTTGCCATGTGCTAATATAAAAATAATATTTCAGCTTTCAATTTCATCATGGAGAACATGTGGCAAGAAGCCACTGCAAAACTCAAATAGCAACTCTCACGCTATTTCAACTCCAGTTTTCCACAATTATGGAAAGAAAAAAGCGACAACAAGCCTCTCCAGCGTCATGTTACGCGCAACAAGCCTCTCCACGGCATATCAACCCTTTCCAGCAACACCTCACAGGATATCAACCTCTTTTAGCAACAAACGCGACAACCAAGACAAAGATGTTCACCAAACACTGTACACTCCTGGATTTCACAACGATTCACCTCACCTCACCGAAGTTCTCCAGCTGACATGAGTAAGCTGCATCATGCACACTGATACTCATCCTGGACGTTCAGACCGTACCGACCCACTGAGTACGCCCGAGCACCTGAACAACGTTGACACCGCTCTCTACGGACGGACAAATTTCCTCGCAGACTCACTTGTGACCGTAAGCGTGTAGTCGACACATTCGCAAGCAACGCGAACCAACTTCAACCCACTGTGATGACCCTTGCGCACGCTTCATAGACTCCATGGCAATACAGACTATGACCGCAACACTTGCACTCACTCATAACGTCATTCCTGTGACCATCCCACAGTTGTACAAGTTTGAACACTTTTGCCTGATATTCTTTAACGTCGCAACTCTATCATTACACCCTGCTCCTTAATAAATAAAAAATTCTTCCTTGTTCCCTATACAGTGGACACACACGCAAACACATATATGCATGCTTTTTCTCCAATTTTCTTTTCTCTAGCTTCCAGCTAACTAGGAAGGGGGTATTGTGGGAGTTGAACACTCTCAGCCTAACTCGATTATGGCCCTTTAACTCAGAAGAGCGACCTAGCTACGTCACTTTCTGTTTCTCTTAATTCACCCTCTTTTCTGCTGAACGCTCAAACAGTCAACATGTGACGAGCACAGCTCCGGTGGAGCTATGAGCCACCACCGCGTCCTGACTAGACAGTCAACCGCAAGTAACATTACTCATCTCTCAATGAACTCTTATTCTTCCTATCATTTCTATCACTCTTTCCTGTATATTTATGCAAATAAATTGCATTTGTTTCGTTGATATATAACGGTATATTTTCGTCTTCATTATGCGATCTTTCGTCTTTTCAATTTCTCTACCACCAAATATATTCATTTCACCATTATACACATGGGGACGGGATCGTCTAAAACACGGCAGACCGTCCTGTCCCCAACATATATATATATATATATATATATATATATATATATATATATATATATATATATATGGCAGCAACACATTTACTGATAACACCGTAAAAATGAAATTCAATATGTAATAGGTCGCTTATTCGCTTATGAGGGCGTGTGAAAATATTAGCAGCAGCCGAAGGATAGCTTGCTAGCTAAGGTATTAGCAGCAGCAGCAGCATTTGAGTACGTAAGCAAATTAGAAAATGGGCGCGAGATTTCGTGTAAGAAAAAAAAGGACAGCACGTGATCAGAAAAAAAGCGAAGTGATCATCAGAAAAAAATGCGCGTACAAAGTTGAAAACACGAAATGGCTAGGTCCTGATAAAGGAGAGAATAAAACCGTGTAAGATGGACGTGTTGCCATGTGTTGGCGGCGAGAGACGTTTACGTTCAAGTCAGTATGGCGGAGTTTGTTAATCTCATTGCACACATAATGAGCACACACAAAAAATGCAGCATTGTTTGGAAAGTCTCGGTAAGAAATGACTTTCCTAAAACAGAAAAAGCCAAGTCAGAATTTGTTTGTTTGTTGCTTTGCGACAGTGACGGACGTCATGGGTGTGGAGAGAACTTTTCGAGCGTAACTATATCGTATGAAATCTAAACATAAAAATAAAATCGTTAATAAAATTCCAAATCTTCTCGGTTACCAATTTTATTATCCAGCTTTATTTGGTTAAGTTATTAATGCCATCCAATCGTTTCCCGGAGGAAGTTTCTTGATCTGTTGCTACGTCTTAAGAACGACAACCATCTCGCCGAGTTTAAGAAACATGGCCGATAAAAATATGAAAAGTAAATTTCTAGAGTTGACTTGGGTCAATTTATAACAGTGATTGCTTTGCTGGAATTGAACGCTTGTACGAAATAAGCGACAATAGATCTTTTTTTACAAACAAATAAAATTATTAGAAAGTAAAAGGAGCATTTTTAATTCGACCCGACGCATGTAGCGAATGACATTCGCAGTCAAAAACTGTTATGCGTCCGTGTTGTTTGGAGTTCCAACATCAATCGTGTAAATACAATTCTCTCTTTTTAAGAGAGAGAGAGAACATGAGTGATGAGAAAAGAGAGTAGAACGAAATAATAGAGAGAGAGAGAGAGAGAGAGAGAGAGAGAGAGAGGCATACACGCTAGAAAGCGACTAATTTTGTTTATCAACTGAGAGGACATTAGCCAGGTTTGACGTTTTACTGTGGACCTTATAGCATAAACAATCTCGATTCGAACCTGTCGCCTGCCAAACTGTTGAGTTGACAGGTCCGACATTTTGGATATCTGCGCAAGCCTCTCGCTGCGCACCCCCAGTGCGTAACATATCTGGCATAAGGTACCCTCTCTAGGAATCCCCAAGGCCATCTCCCACAAAATAGCGCTTCCTCTTTGTGCCACATTATCATAGTCACGTTGACTAACAGTTTCTTATGATATCACTAAGTTCAGCTACAGTGAAAATGACAGGTACCAGATGTGTGAACATGATTGGGTACTGGGCGTTTTATGTATTCTTGTCAGCGTTTATGTATTTCATTCGTGATAGACGAATACCTCTGCATTGCTAAGTTACACATTACTCTTTTGCTGATATCCCGAAGAGTTAGGATGCGATAAGTAGATAAGATTCCTTGGCCTTGGTAAAGTAATGCATTCGGGAATGCATTTATTATAAAACAGTTGCATTTATTTATAAAACAGTTGTTTGGTTGTAAAAAGGTTTTATGTTTCAAATATTAAATTCTTTAAATATTTACTCGTAGTGTTTGCCTTTTTCATCCTTTGCTTGATTTTGTTTTACAGTATATCAACCCTTTTTCAGATTATTTCATCTCTAAAGTGCTCCTTTTTGGTAGAAAGCCTTTAGCTTGAAGTCGGTAAATATTCAAATATTTGTTCATGCGGTTTTGATTCCTTTAGTTGTTTTGTTTTGTTTCCCGTTATTTAAGGACAAATCTGTTCACTTATGTAAACATATATCTGTGTTATCTATTATATATATACGTTCGGCGGATGTTTATATAAGCGTGTATATACAATACAAAATAAACGTACGTGTGTACATAATTTAATCTTACTTGTGTTTATACGTGTTTGTGTTTGTGACGTATTTGCGTTGCCGAGGGGTTCTCTATATGTCTATACTATTTACATCGTAATGTGTTGCATAAGTAACGTGGCACTATTAAATGTTTGTGGTGTCCTTATCGTAAATAAGACACATATGTATGTATGTATGTATGTATGTATGTATGTGTGTATGTATGCATGTATGTGTGTATGTATGCACCTTGTTTAACAGATTGTTGTCCTCGGATTCTTAATGTCTATTTCACGGCCTGTGATTCATATAGGTGTTGGTGTGTGCTTGTCAGAACATATAACACATGGTAGCATACATAGTGTTTCTCCAGGAGGTTTGTCAACCGTCCTTGGGAAGCTGGAATCTGTTAGACAAACACACTCAAAACAAGACCGAAGACGATATGAGATTGTATGTATTTATTTTACCCCGATATATTCGTCATAGTAGAGGAGTGATCGACGATTTTGGTGGTTCTTAAACCGCTCCTTATGGGAGACCTATTTAATCCTTCGTCCCTCTGTATGTCTCAAATCCAACTCAATGATGCTTGCGCCAACCGGAACACGTGACAAGTTACACGTTACTTCTAGTCTATGTTTGTATCTTCCGGTGCACATTTGACCGTTCGCAGTTTGGCATGTTGTCAAAACATGAATTCAAATCTCTGGTATGCACTAATCACTAGATAGGTAGATAATTATATAGATCGATAGGTAGGTAGATAGATATATAGATAGATCGACAGATCGATAGATAAACAAATAAATAGATACACAGATAATTTGATAAACTTCTATATTGGAAGATAACCGATAATCTACTGCTACTGCCCGATCACTCTCTCACAAGTTACATTAATTGGTTGTTTTGTAAAGATAAATGATGCTAGTTTCCTGCGTTGAACAACATGATTCGGTTTTGCAAAGTGCAAGAAAATGCAATGCGTTCAACATTTCGTGCATTTAAGTCTAAAAAATATCATGATATATTAGCACGAGGATATTTATGAGGTTACATTTATATGTGTGTATATAAGTATACAACTTATACTCGTATTACAGATATTGCTTACCTGTTTAATCTGGTCTGATTGAAGGTCCATATGATATGATATTTCGGAAATAAAGCTCTTCGTCATATGTGCTTAACTTTACATGATTTAGTGTTAAACGTTCATTAATGAAGAACTTTTTTCCAAAATAAAGCACATGTCACTTAAATCAGACCATACTGACGCAAGTAGAAAATACTAATAAGAAAATTAAAACAATTACGTACGCTTGCCATAAGACAACTGGGCTGATCAATAACAAAGAAAGAAGAGGTGAGTGCAGCACATATATATATATATATATATATATATATATATATATATATATATATATATATATATAAATGCAATATATATATATTGCATTTATAAAATTGAATTTTCACAGATAATTCGACGATTATATATCTTACTTTGCTCATCTACGGTATAAAGGGAAATGTTTTCTCAATCATTAAATCATTTCTCTCCGATAAGCTCATAAGAGTAGTGGTCGATGGACAAAAATCGGAGGCCTGCAATATAAATGCTGGAGTCCCCCAGGGGTCAATCCTGGGCCCAACTCTCTTCCTGATCTACATCAATGACCTCCCTAAACACATACTTAAATCATTCGTTGACATCTATGCTGATGACACAACCATCTACGGCAACACATCACAGGCTGTAAATGACAAAGTTCTCTCTGATTCTCTATCCTCTGATCTCGAGCGCGTGGTTCAGTGGGGGAAGATGTGGCTGGTTACCTTTAATGCATCCAAAACCAAACTCCTATCCTTACATCATCAACACTCTGATCACCAGCTGGCATCAATTGTGATGGATGGCTCTCGTCTGGGTGAGGCTCCGTGTTTTGAAAAGCTTCTGGGTTTGATCTTTACTCCTGATCTGAAATGGAACACGTACATCAAGTCTGTTGCCAAGGTCGCTGGAAAGATGGTTGGATCTTTCTACCGCTCCAGAAGATATCTCACTACTGATGCAATTCTCTATCTATATAAAAGCCAAGTATGTCCAAGGATGGAATACTGTTGGAATATCTGGGCAGGAGCTGCTAAAAACAGCCTATCCTGCCTTGACAGAGTACAAAATAGACTTCGTGGCTTAGTGGGGGATGCCCTTTTCTCTACCCTGCAACCTCTCTCCCACAGAAGCGACGTTGTGAGCCTGTCCTTGTTTTATCGTTATTTCCATGGCAGATGCTCGTCTGAACTCCAGTCTCTGGTCCCCCCTCGCCAATCTTCCACGAAAAACACCCGTCTAGCTGAATCCACTGTGAAAAATTTCCCCCACTCTTTATCTGTGCCTAAATAAAAACGCGGATTCCATGAACAAAGCTTCTTTCCTAGAACTGCACGTCTGTGGAACTCTGTTCCGTCTGCCTGCTTCCCTCCGGACTACAACTTGGATGTCTTCAAGTCCAATGTTAACAAATTCCTAATGAACCGCCCCCTTAAGTAAACACTTCAGCAAATCTCCTCACTAAATTAATGTACTTGCCATAACCCTTATCCCTGAGTGGCTTCCGGGCCTTGATAAGTGGTGATCACTGTGTAAAAAAAAAAAAAAAAAATCTTTGTGTCTATTCGTTACATCTTTGCATTGTATAAATTTCTTAACAAATAAAAATTATGTTAATGTTTATTTGGTTAAAATAGCCCCTATTGCATGTTTAAACGAAATGCGAACATATATCTGACGATGGAAAATTTCCCCTAAATATTATTCGATATGGACAGTCCATCAGAGCATACTGACGAAAATATGAAAACAATGCAATATTAAATGTAATTTATTAATACACATTGAATCTGCATATCTTATTCAACCGTTTATATGTTCTTATTTGCTGCAGCTTCTGTCTATCCGTTACGCCTCTGCATTCTATATATTATACAAATGCTAAGCAATCAAACTATATACATACCTTAATAGTAAATTAAATTGAACATTAATATATAAAAGGTGGACTGATAAGTTTTTCGCCTCAAATAAAACAAGGCTTCATCTTCTTTTTTAAACTTTTATTGAAAAAATTAATTCAGGCGACTTGATTATGTTGTAGATATGATATCTCTTCAATGTAGACGGCGTCAGCCTCGATTAACACCTCGATACCAGTCCTGAACTGAGAGCATGCCGTTTCCACAAGCAGGACGAATAGTCACTATTTAGTGGGTAGCGGCGATCAGGATGGCTTTGGTGTTGTAGGTGATCACGTGGTGATGTTCTTCACGTAGGACAAAACGAAGAATTCCAGCGGGTTCAGGTGAAGGGGGGAAGGGGTCAGTGAGAGAAGAGTGCAAAATCTAAAGACGCCTTCTGAAGCCAAACCTGGATCATTGGACTTGTAGGTCAGCGTCGTGTCCTGCTGCCACAACCACGGTCTGTCAGTGGGCAACTGATCGCACAAGGGGATCACATCCAGGTACACTATTTATTGACTTCAAAACCGATTTAAAGATGTGAGGATGCATGTTGTGGCCCCCACTTGAAACCACACCAAAGCCCATAACCTTGGGGGGTACAATGCGTTGATGTGTGCTGGCAATTGTCTATCCGTCCGGAGTTGCATTTTGAGAGTGCTGGCAATGGTCCTGTTGTCATAACTTAAATCGGCAGAGAGCATGATTCATAAAACGGTGCATCTCCGATCACGCTTCTTGAACATTGTGTCACTTTCAAACAGCAGAGAAGGTTCTTATCCCTCTTGAAATTTGTACAAAAAGACCGATTTTCATTTAACGGAAATGGAATCATGTCGTCTTTTCTAATTGTATCATTCCACCATGTATCACGTGACTACATTAATAAAAGTAATAATTTCTGACGGGACAATACTATTAGGTTTTCCGATTCCAACACAAAATTCTGTAATAAATTTCCGATTCGGATATTATCTTCGATTCTGATTCCAATATGTTTTCATTTTATAAATTTAAAGTTGCTTTTTAGGGAGGCTTGTGCTACTACAGAAACGATTTAAATATGCCCATATTTTTTCACAAACTTAAGAAATATGTACTTATTGCATTGATTTATAGATTCTAGTCTTATTGGTATTTTAAAATATTTAAATAGTTGTCGTTTCCTCATTAGTATGAGCCATGGAAACGTAAGTTTTAACCAAACCATAAAAAATTGTAAAAAAATCATATTTTGGCATCGAAAAAAGTGATATACTTTTTTTCCAAATCAGATACCGACTCCGATACTCTTAAAATTTCCTTATTTTGTCGATTACGGATTCTGAGTCTTATTAATCGTCCTGGTATTAATAATAGTATAGCTCGGCTTCAGACATATATCATATTTTCGTTTATAGTAGAATCACAATAGTAAAACTCATAAGAAGTAATAGCATAGCTTCCATTTCAGATAGATACCATATTCTCGTTAATAATAGAATTACAATAGTCAAATTCGTAGAGGTTATAGTATAGTTTCGGCTTCAGACAAATATTATATTCTCGTTAATAATAGAATTACAATAGCGCGGTTCATAGAAGTTATAATACAGGTAAGACTTCACACAGATATATACCTGTTAATGATAGAAACACATTAATACAATTAATAAGAGTAATAGTAAAGTTTCGGCTTCAGACAGTGACAAAATTTATATTATTTTTTACATGTATTTTTCTGATGGATTTCTACTAACAAAGGCCCGAATTTACTCAAGTATAAACTTAAAGAGATTGTAAAGTGGACGGTAATCACTCTAAGTCAACGATTTTAACAATAGCTGGAATGAGTAGAGGATTATTCAATAAACTTGCTTGACAATTATTTGTTTACATTAGACTTGAACGCGATTATGTTGTAGTAAGTTGGGAAAACAAAAAAAACGGTTCATAAACGAAGGGGTTCTAGGATACAAACATTGTTTATCGAAGTTCATTTGTTTTTTGTCACTCCTTTCCTATATATATATATATATATATATATATATATATATATATATATATATATATATAAAATGAACTCATTTTTCCCCTATGATGTTGACCTTAATACGATTAAAAATCAATACATTTCATGCGAATGTAATATTCACATACTGCAGCACAATATCTGAGGTGTGTTATAGGCATATTACCTTTCCTCTTCCTAGATAATCGTAGATTCCTATTTTTTTCTGCTGGGAGTTAACTGGCACAATCGGTTAAAATCAATGGAAGTAGTAAATTCTTTTCTCTCTAATTAATTCCTCCTTCCCTCGCACCCATTTACACCGTTTCTGGATCGTTTATAAGGGACAGTTACGAAGGAACACCGGTTTGGTTTTCTTTAGTCCGTAGTTTCTTAAAAAACTGGAATGGAATTTTAACTTTCCTTTTCGTTCCATTCTTTCTACTGGGTGAAACGCACCATGGACTTAACCAAAACGAAGGGTTAATTATTTTTTTCGCTTTTCGCTGTGTTTTTTTTTTTGTTTTTGTTTTTCCGGCCACGTTCATCATTTTTTCTGCTTATTTTGGCTTTTTGTTCCTCCGATTTCTCTTACCCCCCCCCCATTACACACACCTCCAAACACCTGGGAAACGCCGGATACCTCCACTAGTATAGAATAATAAAGAAACTTATTTACAATGACTGTACAAGATAAGTATATTGCTGGGAATGTTTGCTGAGGTTAGAGTTTAAGAGAACGCTTGCCAAGTCTTATATTAATTAAGTTTCAGTATAATTCTTGGAGCATTTCTTCCCCACTAAGTAGCTATTGTGTAACCTTTCTATGCCATTTTGTGTAATTTCAACGCATTTATTTTTTTTTCACTACGGAGATGTTTGACTGCGGGACAACTTGGCAATAATTTTTCCTCTTTGACGTTTTAAACGCGCTCGTCACTAAAACTAATTCAACGAACAGTAATTCTTACGTCATAACGGTGGTAATTGAAATTCAGCACACCTTAATTGGCTGCCAATCATGCAGCAACAAACTGCAAATATTCAGCTATCGATTAGTTTTAAATATGACTCGTGTGAGAATAAACATTTAGAGAGAGTTCTTCGAACAAACGGTATGAAATTTTACTGATGTTCAGAGCTGATTCTACTCTCACGTTTTATCGCAAGGATCAACATGTGATACAGCCTCTTGTTAAACGTATTTATAATGGAAGGACGCAACAGACTCTCCAAGCTCTATCTAACGTTTTCTTTTGTCTCTCTATTAAATTCCACTCCCATTTAGAGATTACTTGATTCTTTTCAATTCTTAATAAACCAGGGAAAGAGTAGACAGTTTTATATTTTGAAAGGTTTGGGTGAGTCTCACTTTGATGTTTCCTTTTACACATGCCCCCTGTGTTATTCAAATGAAATATTTACGTATATATGTATATTTAGGGATCATAAAATTTGTGATCAGTTTGGGATAACTAAAGTATGAAAACCCATAATATAAATGTGGTTTGATGGTTACATAAACGATTCTTGTTGCAAACTAACGAGGGCGCCCGGCTTGGCCCGGCTTGGCCCGGTCGTAAAATACGCTTAAATATGATATTTTAATTTATTCCGATTTCGTATAAGTTATTATAGAGTCGTGATTTCAAAAGATAAAAAAAAATATTTGTGCGCAATCAGCTACAATCGAAACCGAAATAAAAACGGTAGCATTGAAAGCTGTTGACGTTACCATCGTACCAACGTGATACGCATATGAATTGATTAAAAATAAACAAAGATAAATGTACAAAATATATAAGGATTTTTCACTTTTAACCCATTTGGGATCCTTTAAAAATTATTTTAACAGGCTAAAGATCCATAAAAACGGTTCATTAAAAATCCAATCATTTGAGGCCTCTAGCCCTGCTCTGTGACTTTTTGTTTCGGGAGGGATAGATTTTGAAAATATAGAGACAAACAGACAGCAACGCAGATATAGTGACTTTATAAATTAGATATACTAGACAGTGTTATCACCATAGACTAAGGAAGAACAATCATATACATAGCCTTTAACCCTTTGATAGTTTTGAGCATAACTTGTTTAAAAATTATTTTCTGAAAATAAAACGCATGAAAGCAATACGAAACAAATAAATACCTTTTTATTCATAATACTGTTTAAAAAGACCAGCTTTCTATATAAAATTTACATAAAGTTTTTATTTATTAAGGCTGCAATGTTGAATGTAATATGCAATACATTCATTAGTCATAAAATAACAGTTACCGTGGTATTTTATTTTTAACATTACCCAGTCGTAAAATACGTTTAAATATGATATTTTGATTAATGCAGATTTCGTATTTATTATTATTATATTATAGTTGACCCAATATATAGTAAATTATAAAGTAAAAAAAAAATGATTTGTGTGCCACCATCGAGAACCAAGACCAAAACATGAAGCTTACGATTTACTTATTCCTATGAAGACATGTTTGCTGTAAGGTTAAAAAATTATAACATGGACCAAAATTTATTACCTAAAGCATACCTATCTGTAATGCCGTCGTTCGACCCTCAGCTGGAAATTCCCGTTTCTTTAATTTTCACACTTTTGCATGGATTTCCGTCTGCGAAAACCCAAATATTAAGTTTCAATCTGTTTCTAATACTCTATGTATGAAGTTTCATGCTGTAGACCAAAAACTGACAGAGGAGTTTGGTAGGCAATTTTTTAAACAAATATATATATACGTATACATAAATATATGAATAAAAACGTTTTATGTTTACTCTAAGCTTTATACGCAAATATTATACAAGTATAAATCATGTAGAATATCTACATGAATATAATTACGCGTAATAGTTAACTAAAGATGATCCTGCCATAAGAAAACCCAAAAACCTAATAGGGAATTAATTAAAATGAATGTTTAAAAGAATATGCAAATTAACTAGATCATTTGCAGATGAATGCAATTCCACGACCTATATATAACAAAGTTCTTTTGAAATAAGTAGAAAAGAAAAGTGCTTAATATGGATATTAATACACACACACACACAGATTTATAGGAACAACGATTTAATTTTTAAATATTCGATGATTATTAAATGTACTTAACACTCTTTGATTAAATCAATATTCATTACTAGGGCTATGACAACAGTTTATTCTTTTCACAGTTAGACAGAATTAATGAACCGAGAACCACACCACTTTACATAAAAACATATAAGATAGCAATAGATATATACCTGAGAATCAAAACAAGGAAAAGAATATGCTGTTGTCATAGCCCTACTCATTACTCAACGTAAACATTTTCGTTTATTTCAGTGTTCGTATATATGAGATGCTTTTCTATTTATAGTATAAGAAAGAAACAATTTTAAATATTGTATTTAGTGTGTGAGACGATTATTCGTAATTTTAATTAGGAATCGAAAATTGGAACCGTTGAGATCATCTGAATTGAAATCGAGCAAATTTTAAGCTGATTTAAGATTACAAAAACGATTATTCCAATGTTTTTGGTGGGTATGTATTAATGATGAGACGATTCCAATATTATTCTTGATTACCGCTTCCGATTCTTTAAAAATCTCAAATATTTAACTATAAAAGTGTTATTTTGTCCCGATTAATAAAAAAAAAAAAAAAAAAACACATCTTAAGCGTGATTATATTTTCTCAAACGTAAAATCACACTTGTGAGGGGGTGATCTAGAGATTTTAGTTTTACTGGAAGTTTAAATCAATAAATATTTATTAATTTATTATTACTTCAAGCAGTGGGAGATGTTTCTTAAACCAAAATCAAATAAAAAATAAATAAATTAAGCAATCAGTTTTGCCATCGGAAAAAAGGCTAAAATATTTCCGATTCCGATACCGATTCCAATACTTCAAAAAGCTTCGATTTTTTTATTCCCGATTCCGATTCAGATAATCGTCCCAACACTAGTGCGCATATAACTTAATTTCCATTGTCAGTCCGAATAAAAAATCAGAAATATTTATTACTCTCTATCTATAACTCTACTATATTTAAAAATCAGTGTGCGTCTTTGTGTGAGTTTTTTCCTCATAGGTTACGAAACAGCTTAACATACTGTTTTCAAATTTCACACAAAGCTTATCCATTCGTCTAGTAGTGTGCTTAGATATGTTTTGGGCAGAACTTAATCCGATAAGTATCGAAAATCGAAAAAAATTGATTTAACAAAAAAACAAAACTGATCACTCTTATATAGAAATATTTTTTTTACATTACATTGGCCAAAAAAAATTATAATATTTTAGCAAACAATTTCTTCTTAAATATATATTTATTATTATCTGGGGATATAGCTTCACCATTTTTAAAAATAATCTTCTTATCTTATCAGTTAGTTCAATTTACGATAACCCTATTTAAAATCGCCGCAAATCATTTCTTCGTTTGTATATTTCAAAACTAACCATTAAAAAAAGTGACTTTCCAAAGCATTCTATCATCAGGCCCAAATATCAGCTGATGTGATATTTTAAACAAATACAGATGGCATCTGAATGGACGACATTATCATTAACATTTTTTTTTTTTACGAATTACTCTACCGGGCAAATTATTCCTCGTAATATATAATAATCAATAAAATATTGATTCTATATTAATATATACGCAATCTGCATAAATTAAAATATAATGTTTGAGCGTATTTAACAACCGAGCAACGCCGGACTTCCAGCTATTTTTCTGCTAAAAGATAGACTAAATATGTGTATTACAATAACGAATAATAATATATGGGTTGCAAAAAATATCACAGGTAAAAGTTACAGAAGTAGATGATATACATTAAAGTTGCACAATAATTTTGTCAAGACATGATATGATAGCTGAAGCGAAAACATTAAAGAAGTTTGTCGAATTAAAATGAAACATAACTACATTTTTTTACATAGGCATCATCACGTATCAAGGCCAAGAGGCCACTCGAGGATAAGGGTTAAAGAGTGTACAGTAGAAATTTGACAACATAGTAATCGTTAGTAATGGAGATTCGGTGAATTTGTTAACTTATATGGAACGGCTCATCAAAAACTTGTTTACGTTAGACTTGAAGACAACCATATTATAGTCAGCGGGAAAGCAGGAAAACGGAAGACAATCCCATAGGCGTGCAGTTCTAAGAAAGAAGCTTTGTTCATGGAATCTACGCTTAGGTTTAGGCACAGATAAAGAGTGGGGGAAACTAGTGATAGTGTTTTGTGCTAGATGGGTGTTTCTTGTGAATGTTGGGCTTGAGGGGACCATAGAATAGAGCTCAGCCGAGCACTTTCCATGAAAATAACGATACAGCAGAGACAAACTCGCAACATCTCTTCTGTGAGAAAGAGGTTGTAGAGAAGAGAAAAGAACATCCCCTACAAGGCTATGAAGTCTATTTTGAACTCTATCAAGGCAAGATAAGTCCTTTCTAGCAGCTCCTGCCCAGATGTGGCAACAGTTCTCAATACCTGTCTCTTATATAGATAAAGAATTGCATCAGCAGTTAGATGTCTACTTGATCGATAGAAAGATCCCACCATTTTTCCAGCGGCCTTGGCAACGGATTTAATGTATGTGATCCATTGAAGATCAGGAGTAAAGGTCAAGCTCAGAAGCTTGTCAAAACATTTTGCAAAACTAGATAATGTCCCTAAACTTGAACCCTAATCCTCGACTCGCTACCAAAAAAATAATTCCATTTCTTTAGACGGTTATTTGTGCACACTCTGAAAAAATAAGGAGCGAGTACAAATTATTTTAGAATTTAGAATATGGGATCAGTGTTTTAATTATTACAGTAAAAAAATAATTATGACAGCCCCTTTAAGAAATTCGTTTCTTATAGTTGAGCACTTTCAGTTGAATAAAAAGTCGGTCAATTTAGCTCTTATGCATAGATCATCGTATAACGATTAGATCACTCTCTGATTGACGTAAATGAACATTTAACAAAAAATGTTTAAAAATTCGCGCGGTTAATGGTAGCCGAATGGATTAGGTCGCCGCTAAACCGAGCCAGGGATTCTCGGGATGCGGGGATCGAATCGTTCGACTGGCATTAATCGTGTCACCCTGCATTGAAGATTCCCGAAAGGATGAAACACTAGGTATTTAATTATTACAGTAAAAAATAATAATTATATATATATATATATATATATATATATATATATATATATATATATATATATATATATATAAATAAATGTAACCTAAAGTGGTTACACATGTATCAAACCAAATAGCGTTTGAAAAAAATATAACCAGATATTTTGGTTACGGAAAATAACTATTTTCTGGGTATTTTTTTTTCTTTTTTTGCGAATGGCGGTAGTGTTTATCTTTTCATACTAAATATGCCGGAAACTGAATTTATATCTTCAGAGTTTTCTATACTCATTTATTTAATTTAAATTGTGAGTCTGTAATAAAAATAAGACATGATGGTTACTACTGTATTAACAGTAAAAACGGACACAAAGTTATTCAATTTAAATGTACAATTTGCGACTGCGCATGGATGTGGGGAACATGACAGCTAAATCAGAATTGTTCCAGTATTTCTCACGAATGTAAACAAAATTTGTTATAAGTTGAGAAGGAATGTAGCAATTAAAGGAATCTGGTTATGTTGATGTTTTTAAAAGTTGACAGGAAAAGTGACACAAAAAAGATTGGTAGATTGAGATTTGATTGTACACCAAGCGAACGCAACGATATGTTCCTCTCTGTCTCTCTCCCACTCTTCTTTGCCTCCACTATATGTTTATTTGAATTCTAGAAAAAAAGGTTCATAGTATAACAATACTGCCAGATAAGAAGCGAAAATGCAGTCTATCTTGAAACAGAATGTAACATTTTTACTGTTATTTACATAGAAACAAGGCACAATACCACTTGGGTATAATGGTGCTACTATTTGGAACCAAATATACAGGGGTACATTTTAAGGAGTTGAGCAGCTAGATGTCTGGTAACACTGCACTTAAACCTTTGCACGGCAGTACAGATGGTGAAGTATGGATCCCATAAGGAATTTCAAAGTCTAGCGGGTCGAGTGTAGAAACTATTAAAATAGAAATGTTTTCCGGCATCTAGAGATCTCTACAAAGTCAGGGTGGGATTTAGCTATTGTGGCGTTAATCGGGACTATTTACGTTGAGGGAGTTCAAGTGTTTTGAGTCCCTCGAAGCACAGTCTATTAAAATACTTGTATATCAGACTGCGGACACGCGTTCGGTTGTGGTAGCAGCTGCAGAAAACATATGCAAATGACCGAGCTGTGTGTGGGATGAGGTCACAGCGGGGTAGAAAGAAAATAAAAAGAAAAAAGTAACCCGAAAAGGACAGAAATGGACATGCTACACGCTGGTCTGTGAGTTCTTATACGGCACAATCAGGTTGACACGCCGGTTCTCGCCAGATCACCGAAGTCCAGCAATGTTGAGTCTGGTCAGTATCAGATGTGTGACCATTTGGGAAGGCGAGGCGCTGTATGTGCCGTTAAGTAAAATACCAGGTTGGGAAATTCAATCCTCCTCTTTAGAGCAGATGGCCATCTCTTAAGCCGTAATAAGCAACCTATCTAGTCATGGCGTCATGATAAAAAAATACGCTTGATAGCCTGGGGAATAATCAAGTATTCGGCTACGAACAAGGTTTTGAATTACACCACAAACTCGTGTAGTAAGTTCAATCTCGGCTGCGGCCGCATGTTATATTTACGGTCCGCTAGTTACAAGGTAGAATGTGTCTTAAAGTTATCAGAGTACGGCATTGGTTTACGAGAATACTTTTAGACAAAGGAAGAGATGTTATTCTGGGAGTACCTGTAAATAAACGTCTGTTTTTGCACCTGCAAAAAGTGAGTCGTATTCTTCCTTGGTCTTGCTTTTTTTGCGACTGTTTGCATACAATGTGTGGGTTCCGGGGGTTGACATGTAACGACCATATCACGCTTGTAATACATAGATGCAACATTTCAGTAACAACTGACTGATTTAATACCCGTCCATGAAATAGCTATGCGAATTTGTTTTATTGTATAGCAACGTTTGTCTAAAACATTATATTCAGTTTATTCGAAAGAGCATAACATTTCACATTAACCCTGAAAATATCGTAAAAATAGAATCAATAGAAATTTTTTTATAGATTTTTAAAGTTTAAAAATTGAAAAATACTGAACTCGTAACATTCAATTAATTTCATTACTATTTTTATTTCTATTACTTTTTATACAACTTTAATATTTCTTTTTAAGTACAATCCATAAAGAAAATAAACAACCCACCTTTAAAAGAGAACTTACGAGTTTTTTATATTTTATTTGCAGTTTCGTGTTAGGGGTGTCAAAAATTCCTACAAAAATTCTGATACACCTAGCGCAACGCCACTCACCTCCCATGCAGTCATCAACCGGAAGGCCTCGACCACAATTCCCGTGTTGCCCCTTAATTTCAGGTACATCTAATCTAGGTCATTAAAGGTGACTTAGTTTGATGCCTGTTAAACCTAACCTTTTCTGACCTTGCTAAATCGCTGATGGGATACCAACACATGCTTATATAACTTTCTATTTCTAAAACTACCTACATAGCAATTAAGCTGCAATTCCCAATACTACAAACGTACCGTATTTTCTAGGAAACATAAACAAAGTTTTAAATCTATTCACTGATTTAATGATTTCATTGTCTGTATGTTTATGTACTGGTAAGTATTGCTAACTGATTTTAAAGCCATCCACGTAATTGCTATGCGAAATAGTTAGTTTGGTGGTATTTCGTGAAACTACAATAAAATAATTAGAAATTTGCAATACTGTCTTTCAAGGCAAAATAACCGTTTCTACTTAATTGTCATATTACAATAATTAATATATCTAAAAATTATAAAAACCATAGGGTGAAAAAAAAAACGAAAATAAAACTCACTTAACAGGAGGTAAATAAAATTTTTGCACAAACATTAAACATGATACGTGTAAAAAAGTAACAGAACGGATTTTCCGGGAAAACTTCGGTTGCCCCCCACCCCTATCGGTGCCTTTCGTGTTAAAATGGCTTGATTTGATACTTTTGTGCTTATTAAAAAAAAAAAATTAATGCCTTGCATTTTTATAAAACTTTCTGAAAAGTTGTAATTAATAGATTTCTATATAATTTTGTTTGTCTATATTTCGCGATAACTCTTTGGTGTACCACAGGGGCTCTTTTAGGGCTAAAAAAAAAAACTCCATTTTTTGGACTATTTTACCATGTTTTTACAAAATGTTTTGTGCATGTCTATTTAGCAGTTTTGCATGGTGCTGAACTCCAACTTAAATATGTTAAGGCCTAGGGGACTTTCGGGGCTAAATGGAGCGGCGACGCCAATGATTGACTTCATCATTTCTTTTTTTTGCATGGTGCATAACTCAAATTTATATATGGTAAGACCTAAAACTGCATTGTTTGTTTATGTTGACCAGAATATGACGTCCCGTTGGGGATTTGGGGCTAAATTGGAGGGGGGCAAATGCTGAACTTAGTCATTTTTTATGCCTCGTTTACTGTGAACTCACTGAGGACCTTATATTCTTCACTTGTTTTTTTTTTTTTTTAATTGAGCGTTTTGCATTTTTTTAGTATAATTTAGTCACTTTTTTCCTATCATGTCAAGTTTCTCAAACAAATATGACGATAAATTATTTTGCTGAAGATCAAAAACCTGATAATTCGGTTATATATTCTGATATGCCAATCAAGTAGATATCACTATTAATTTTAGGTGAACTTGGCACAAAGTCAGTAGGTATCATTTTTTTCTATTTATTTTTTTTTTTCGTTTTATAAATTTCGCTAATATAATATAATTGCACCAAACATTTTCATGTTAAATGTTATTTATCTCTTGAAATATTTATTGACTGTGTTTGGTTTGCTTGTTTTGTAGAAGAATAGTCACATTTTTGTTTTGACTTTTCAGAAGATGATCCAGTTTTTCAAATGCAAGGAAAACAATAACATCAATGTTTTGTGCACTTTAGGCCAGAAAACCAGTATCCTCAGACAGCCTGATCTGGTCTCACTATTGCTTACTAAATTACCATGCCGATGTATTGCTTTGTTTATAAGTCTTGCCTGCATTGTACGAACTATTAAAGCTAAGAGGAAACTGTAGTATCTGTTCTGGTACTACATGTAATATTTTCTATTTTTGGTCAGTATAGAATACATTCTCTGGATTGTGGCAATCCTCAGGGTTTATATTATGAAGCTGGGTTTAAAAGCCTGCCTTGTGTCTGGCCATTTTGGGGAGGAAAGTAAAGAAAAGTATTCATATTTCAATCTTCGTTTTTATTTTATTTTATTCCTTTTCCATTTTTTTTTTCATTTCACCTCTTTCTCTACTGAGACTAGCCTGGGTGCCCGGCGTTGCTCGAGTGTTTGAAGGTGTGTGTTGGGCAAAAAAGGGGTAGTAGGCAGCGAGGCTCGAACCCGTATCGCGAAGGAGGAAAACACCGTGAAAAAAATCGTGAAGTCTTTGCTGTTGCGCCCATCGCCAAACCGGAAATGATGTAGGTCTAAATTAAGGCGCGTACATCGAAAAGAAGGGGATCACTTTTGAAAATATCAGCGAAAAAAGTGACCCTTTCCTGTAGGGAAGTGCCCAGTATAGGGTGAAGTATTTAATGTTTTTAGCCAATTTTTCGATATTTGTCGTCCTTTCGGTCGGGCTTCAAAACTATACCGCTATCGTGAAAATCTCTCGGAAGTTTTAGGCAGACATACATTACTACATACATACATACATGATGATTGCAACGTCTTGTCAGATGAGTGCCACTCCCTCAGACATTTAAAATCCATGAGCCCAAATGTCTGAGGGAGTATCTATACAAATATGATGTTACAGAGTCTTAGCTTTGTACGACAGCTAAGTCTCTCTCTCGGTTCAAAATGTTGAGATCCAGCAACAAGCAAGAGCAAGATAGCCAGCAATAAATTAAACTGCAAACCAGCTTAATGCGGGTAATGCTCTTCCGCTTTATGGTTTTTTAAAATCAGAGATTTGCTTCTCCTAGAAAGGTTGCCTTCACCACGGCTTACCGGAGCCCTCTCCACCCCAATACACATATACATACACACACAAATATACACGGTGCTAGTTGGCCGTTGACCCAGAAAAAGAGTTCATTCGCCCTTTGAAAGGTCTTGTTTTTTATCCTTCAGGGAGACTAGCCGCCCTCCTCACCAAACAAGTCTGGTGGGGGAACCAGTTTAGTCGCCGTTGGTCGGGTCATACAATACATACATACATACATACATACAATACATACATACATACAATACATACATACATACAATACATACATACATACATACAATACATACATACATACATACAATACATACAATACATACAATACATACATACATACAATACATACATACAATACATACATACATGCAATACATACATACAATACATACATACATACAATACATACATACAATACATACATACAATACATACATACATACATACATACAATACATACATACATACATACAATACATACATACAATACATACATACATACATACATAATACATACATAGAATACACACATACATACAATACATGCATACACACAATACATACATACATTTAAACAGAAACATTAGATTTATATTCCATTATTTCTTCTCCATTTCTTTCCTTGCTCCTCCTCCACTCGCCTGAAGCCATTTTATAAAATTAGTGCAACCTTCAAAACCATTTTTTTCTAAAACCTCCATATGAAAATCGATCAATAAAGAAAATAAAAGTCCCCTCCCTCAACATCAATCCTAACCCTGGCCTAAACATTCATACCTCAGACCAGCCGAGACATGAGTAACCATTCTAAAGCGGGATTGTCAAAGGAAATACGGTTGTTGAATTTACGTGACTATGTTTTGTTGATGTCATGCTCGGAATTTGATTTCGCATATTACAATCCATTAGCAAAATTGTTCAGAATGATATCTGCGTGAAGCAAAAATATTGTTTCAAAATAATTTTAAAAAAACTGCATCTGACAACAAGCGACAACAAGTATTCCAGACTCAATTATTCTCTCTACTATTATATAAAAGGAACATAGTCTCTGTCTGTGTGTATGAGAATATGGGCTCGAAAACGACAGCCGATTTTTAGGAAATTTCCCATGGAGATGCTTTATGTGCTCGGCAGTGTTCTTAGATAGGTGGTGTATTGGAATGTCTTCAATACGTATCAATAATCGATAATCGAAATAATCTGATGAAATAAAGAACAGTCAATTATAACCGAAGTTAATCCTTACACAGTTTAAAATCACAAGTGCATTTGAGAAGCTGTATTACCGCACAAGCTGAAAGGCCCGACATACAAAATCAACAGTAGTTTATTTAATATGACAGGGACGTATTTGAAATGAATGTTTTTGTTTAGAGCACAAGTGAACCATAATACTTATAGTTTGCCTTTTCAACTTATAATTCAATCCTGTATATATGAATTTTTTTTTAAATAAAATAAACAGTAGGTTCTCTACAGTGCAATATTGACTACAAAGTACTGTGAACTGCATGTGAATCTTCCTTTCGGTGTACTGAGATGTGACCCAAACTAGAGCAGGCAGTCAATGAATCTGTTTGAAAAATGGTCGATTTCACCGATTTCGATAACAGTAAAAATATGGGAGTGTGAAACATTCGTTGATCATTATTGAATCCCGAGCAACGTCGTCTCTTCCTGCTAGTTGAAGATTTTGAGATTATCATGTTTTCACATTGCGCGAAAAATCTTTGAGAGAGAATTTCTTTAATATAATACTGGTCAACTGTTCGTTACAACGTTATTCGAAGATTGTCTTTCAGGGCCAAAGATATCCCTCTATACGGTTGGTTTTTAAAACATACTTCCCATTGCCTAGATGTTAAGGCCTTCACCATTGCTGATAAACAGATGTACATTGTGTATGGTCACCCTTTAGAATACCTAGAAGAGACTAACCGCTGCTATACCTTGGCTCAAGGGTTACCTGGAAATGTGTAATATGCGTTTATTTTCATGCGTTTTACGTAAATATATACAGCGCTTAATATTTCCAAATGGTCATCCGCTGCTTCTGGCCAGGTTCTACGTCGCTTAAATTTGAAGCAGTGTTTGAACGTGAATATATTGTATGAAAAGTCTTTTTTTTTTTTTTTACATGGGTGTCACCACTTATCAAGGCCCAGAGGCCACTCAAGGATAAGGGTTAATAGGTATACATTAATCATTGTGATTGAAATAGAGTGTTTTCTGGTATTTGTAAATGAATAAAGGTAGAGGTGAGGTTTGTTTTATGGTTGGGTTTATCTACTTGTTTACGTTGGATGGGTACAAGTGCAGTAATCTCATCGAAGCACATTCTATGAAAATGCGATGTGGTTTCAATAAGTTTCTAGACTTTATTTGTACATACATTTAAAGTTTGTGTAGACTTTTGACAATTCGGTATATCATTGCTATACATCTAATGAGATGACTGACCAATATTTATGATTTCAGGTTCAAATGAATGAAGTTTCTTTCTTAGAACTGCACACTTGTGGAGCTCTCTTCCGTTTGCCTGTTTAACTGCTGACTACAACTTTGTTGTCTTTGAGTCCAACATAAACACATTCTTGATGCACCATCTCCTTAATTAATCCAATTTCTCAAATATCAATTACTAACGATTACTACGATATTATCCCATTGGTTACTGTATACTCAATAAGCCTTATCCTATAGTGGCACCTGGGCATTGATAAGTGGTGACTCCTATTAAAAAAGAAGAAATAAAAGTACCAAAATGTCTGAGAAATGTACAATTCTTTCGTAGCAGACTTCACAGTATCTTCTAAGTATGTATTTCAATTCATTTTGTATGCGAATATTAGACCAAATAGTTTAAGAATAATGGGGTTACAGAATCTTGTCGACTGAGAACTTTTGAAAAGAAAGATATAAACAGAGAGAGAGAGAGAGGGAGAGAGAGAGAGTAGAAAGACTAAGAAAGTAAAGAATATGCTCAGCAATGAAGATATAGACCGTAATCACGTTTGTTAGCTAGCCATCTCTTTCTCTTGTATTCTTGCCTATCTGAAGAATGTGGTCATATAAACTGTTCCCCGAAGATGGTTTGCATTAAGGTTTGTATGAAATTATGCAGAAATAACCAGGCTCCTCATTGGTCGGTTTAACTGCCCATGAAATCATGGGTCGGTTTAACTGCCCATGAAATCATTGGACTCATCAGATTGATTGTTATAAACTGCTGAGGTGTAATCTTGGCGCTATTTTATGTTTCAGGGAGCGTTAGTTTTCACAAAAAAACAGGTCAAATGGACGTCAGAAAACTCATACAAGGCATGTAGCCTAAGAATCGCTTTGTCTCATTGAGACGTATTAATGCCCAAACGTGGGGCGAAATGTTATCATCATTTGACAAACACCAATGCCTTTATGTTGGACGAAATATTATATCATTATGTTGTTCGAAATATTATATCCTTATGTTGGACGAAATATTATATCATTATGTTGTTCGAAATATTATATCATTATGTTGGTCGAAATATTATATCATTATGTTGGTCGAAATATTATATCATTATGTTGGTCGAAATATTATATTCTTCGATCACTGATTGAGATTGTCGGACTGACTTCCTCGTCTAGGTTGTTATAGTCACAACGTTTCGGCCGTTTTATTCTCCGGCCTTCACCTAATGAAGGCCGGTGGGCAAAACGGCCGAAACGTTGTGACTATGACAACCAAGATCAGGAAGTGTGTCCGACAATCTCAATCAATGAAAACACTTCATCTCAAAAATGCCGACAATTACTAATCTTCGATCACTGTTGTGCTCCAAGATTGATTGACTTTCATCATTACTTATATAATGTATCTCTGATACGAATTTGAGGTCTACATTTGTACCTCTCCTTTGTCCACCATTCGGACTGTTATTGTTGTGGTTGCAAGGTTGAACAATAATTAATAAGGAAATACAATGAAGACGCAAACAACAAGATAACGCAATAATAAGTGTATTAAAGGAAAGGTATATTTACAATATGTACAAATGACGGTGTCGAGTCAGAGAGTCTTGGTGGGAGGACATGTACGCTCTTCGGCGTCACTTCCGGTGGCATTTTAGTAAGACACACCAAGGCCAACCTAGGCTTGCCATTTATAGTGTTATGTTATTCGCATATGCAAATAAGTGGTTGCTACCACAACAGTTATTTACCACGAACTCCATCATGGCTACCGGACTTGCAGCATCCTTGGAAGGCATCACTTTACTAATCGATTTGTTGCAACTATTCTTCGAAAGGCGGGGAGTCTTGGAACCTGCAAATGCGAAGTACTACCCTTACGGGTGTTACCAGCTCTGTTTCAGCAGAAAGCTAAAGATGCCACATCTTTTGAAACTTGTATCTTTTTTACCTTAATAAAATTTACGTTTAAGTTAAATGGTGAGCCTGTTGTGATTTCTGATTGCTTTCTTTCATTCTGCCAAGGACAAAAGCGAGGTGAGATAACATATCGCACGTTGTACTTTTCAAAATATCGAGTTGACAAGAAAGTTCCTGCGGTTTTTAACATAAAAATTAAGATCAAGATATCACGGCTCCAAAAAAAAAATGTACTGATCGAAAGGCGGACCGTCAGAATAAACACACTTTTACTAACGCAAAACAAATTTACTTACGCCAGTTACTTAAAAGTCTTGCGTTCTGGTGGCGATTAAGAAGCTGAAGGCGTTTTGATATCGCTTAGGTTGTTTTAAGCATTTCTCACGCAGAAAATTGTCAAGATAATTGAAAAAGTGGTAGTCAAGAAGTGAGAGGTCTGGTGATTATGGTGGATGAAGCAGAGTTTCGTAGCCCAATTCATTCAACTTCTGCAGGGTCGGTTTAGTAACGTTCGGTCGGTCATTGCCGTGGAGGTAAAGCGAGTTTTTTCTGTTGACCAATCGTGGATGTTGTTGTCGAAGTTCCTGATGCATTTCATCCATATGTTTACTTATTTTCCGTCGTAATTATTTCGCCTACATTAAAAAAAATCTATAATGGATAAGACCGGTTGAAGACCACCAAAATGTCAGCACGAATTTCTTTGGTGGAACTCTGGTTCTGCGAAATATCGTGGAGCTTTGACGGCATCTAACCACTGAGCAGAGTGTTGCCGGTTTTCGTAAACAGTCCACTTTTCATCGCAAGTCATTACCCGTCAAGGAACGTGTTGTTCTTTTTGCGTAACATAATGGAAAATTTCAGTTCATTGCGGCGTGTATTTTGATTGTCGTTTAATTCGTGAGACAGCCATTTATAAATTTTTTTTTGTCTTGCCAATCTATCTCAAGTATTTGAAAATCTTCGTATACTTCAAGTCTAATTCATAAGCAAGGTTTCGAACAGTTGTGCGTTGGTTGCCTTCAACTAAGGTTTTTAATTGATCTTTGACAAAATCCAATATCTGACTACTACGCTCATCATTTTCCATATCTCTTGACTACAACTATATCCATTAAAATGCCATTATGTTGTACGTCCAGTACTGGTTCGTGGGCCAAACAGTTGATATCGCAATTGTTTTCAGCAGAATTTTAGCATAGCTTGAATTGAAATAAGAAACAATTGCGAAGTTTCTTTTTTTCCAGCTTGTATTCAGCGTTCTGAAAAGAAGTCATAATCGTTTTAAAACGACTGAGATTTAAACGATTAGATAGAGCGGAAACCCCTCTTTAAATTGATATGTAAAGTAAAACCCTGTCAAAATATTTATACACTCTTTAACTATACCAAAACGAAAACGTACATTCCATGAACAAAGCTTCTTTCTTAGAAGTGCACGCTAGTGGAACTCCATTCTGTCTGCCTGTTTTCCACCTGATTACAACTTGGATGTCTTTCAAGTCCAACATAAACAAATTCCTGATGAACCGCCCCCTTAAGTAAGACACTTTATCAAATCTCTAATACTAACGATTACTACGATACTATCCCATTGATTACTGTGCACGCAATAACCCTTATCCCAGAGTGGCTTCCGGGCCTTGATAAGTTGTGACTTCCATGTAAACAAAAGTATCATCACGAAAACTTGCTTGAAGATACATCATTTGAAAAAAAATTAAATATTCCGCAATACCTTGTGATACCGTGATTTACTCAGCGTTGTAGCCTTGTCATCATATAAATATTTGATGACTTCATTTCCATTCTAAACCGGTTGTGCGTTTGCTGCTGGAACCAGATTTCTTTCTGAACCGAGCGAGAAGGTATTGGAAAAGGATATTCCTCAGAGGTAGAAGACCAAACTCCAGCTGTATGATTTACGGCTGGACTTTGGTGTTTTACTCGAATGTTTTTAGGGTTCCAACATTGTCATGTTTCTCTGTGACTTCAATCGTTGGACCCTTATTTCAAGTCCATGAAATGTATTACGTTCATCACTAATAGGCATTGCGATATCAAATCGGCTGGCCACCCCTGCATCACTTATGCTATATATCTATAAAATGAGAATATGTGTGAGGACATTTCTCAACCTTCTCAACCTATATACTCAACGAATGTTTGATCTACAGACTTGAAACTTTGTATATAAGGTATTCAGACATGTAGAAATTTTCATAATCAGTTTTTCTGAAAACATGGGCTGGTAAGAGGTCAAATTATTTAAAAATTATTACGTGAGAGTCATCGAATTTTTACAAATAACTTATGTAAAAATAAGTAAGTTGAAAACACGTTCTAAATATTGTAGTCAGCTGGCCTATTAGTTATCGTACTTGATTCACTCTCTTAAGGCATTGGTTTCGATCTCAGCTCGAGTAATTTTTGCTTTACCTTAAATGAAGTGAGCTGTTAAAAATACGTAATACTCACATGCACATGTCTCGTTTTCTGTATTAATTAAAATATTTATGCTTATTTTATGACCGGACAACACCGGGTAGTCTACAAGTTTCTTTATAAAATATACGTAGGATGAGCAATGCGGTTATTTCTCTAACGATTTATACAATGTTTATCAAATCGATATGTACACTTTGTGCCATATTGTTGGAGATACTGCGTCCGATCAATAATAACCGTAGGTTAAAGCTAAAAAGAATTGTGTCTCTTTATAGATATTCCGAAGAGGAACCGCTTTTGTCAGCAGAGCTTGGAAGGCTTTCTCAGATATATATTTTAGTTCACTTTAAATCTTATCAGAGAAAACTTATAAAGTGTTGTTTTTGTGTATGTGCGTGAATCTGAACCAAAATTAATTTCCGTTAAATTTCCATTTTTTTTTTTCAAATCATAAAATATAATTTATATATAATTTTTTTTATTGGAATTCATTATTGCGATGATTATTATTTATATTAATTTATTTATTGTGGACTACTATTCTCATCTTTTATGAGTTGTTGTTTCACGACGTTTCAGCCAACTATTCCTCTGGCCTTCGTCAGGTGATAACCGCGACGGATATGAACTTAAAATCTTCGAACTGTATTCTCAGCAATCACTACCATCCGTAGTGGTTGTCGTCTCACCAAGTTTTGGCCAAGTAAGCCTCTGGCCGGCTTTGGGTAGGATTGAAACCGCTATCTTCAGAAAATGCTCATCTGGAACCGTAGAGATTCAACGTCTCTATCAACTGCGCTACGGGCCCCAGATGCTTACTTGGCCAAAACGTGATGAGACGACAACAACGATGGCAGTGATTGCTGAGAATACATTTAGGAGATTCGAAGTTCCTATCCGTCGCGGTTACCCTCTGATGAAGGCCAGAAGAATAGTTGGTTGAAACGTCGTGAAACAACAACTAATAAAAGCTGAGAAGAATAGTCCGCAATAAATAAATTAATAAGAAAAATTTTATTAAAAACGCGAGGTAAACAATAATCAATATCAATAATCCCTCCACTCTTTATCCATATAAAAAACCTAAACGTAGATTCCATGAACAAAGTTTCTTTCTTAGAACTGCACGCCTTTGGAACTGTCTTCTGTTTTCTGCTTTCCAGCTGACTACAATGTGGTTTTCTTCAAGTCACACGTAGACAAGTTCTTGGTGATCTGTTCCACTTAAGTTAACACATTTACCGAATTTCCATAACTAACGATTACTATCTTTTCCAATTGACTACTGTACACTCTTTAACCCTTATCTCCGAGGGGCCTCTGGGCCTCGACAAGTTGTGATACCTATATAAAAAAGGTATTCTATGTGGGTGTCTGTGTGTGCGCGTTTGTTCTCTGTGGAAAACTAAAAAACTGGGCCGATATTTTTTTTTTACATTTTAGCTAAATGTTTTAAACAACTTTCAAATGTTGAGCTGTTCCCTGTAATACTCACATTCTACATTTGTATGAAATGCAAAAAATAAATAAATAAATAAATAAATAAAAAATAGGTCCAACCGTTTAGGAGTCTATAGGGAACGATCTCACACAGAGACACATACGCATTACTCATCTAAAAATGCTATTCAGAAAAGCTTTTATACCCTCCATGATTTAGGGCTGCTAAAAAAAGGGATATATCAGATTTTTTAAATAATTATGCATGCGGTCATTTTTAAAGAAGTGTTTAGTTTTGATTCTGTATATTTATGATTATGATTGATAACCTGGATCATCTACATTATTCGACCTAATGTTGTCTGCAAGGATCCTTGGCGTAATGGATAAAGTGCTAAGTCACAATCCTAAGCTTGTGGAAAGCACTTCCTGCTCCGTATAATGTTTTTTATTTAATTTTTCAAGACGAACATAAATAATCACATCTTATATATAGGGCTATGACAACAGCATAATTCTTTTCATTATTTCGACTCTCGAGTGTATATCCGTTGATATCTTATATGCTATTATATAGCGTGATGTGGTTGTCGGTGGATTAACTGTGTCTTACTGTGTCGGATATATACTCGAGAGTCCAAACAACTAAAAGAATCTGCTGTAGTTGGAGCTCTACTTATATCTTAGATAATTATTTGCTATTATTTTTTTTACGTAAGGTGGCTTTACTTCTTTTCTGTGTCGATTTTCAAAACAAGAACAAAGAATATGATTATCACAACGTTCTGGTCGATGTGACCTCCGATCTTCTTCAAGTGTATGTTGTCGAACTCGGGAATGTTTCTGTCGAACTCGGGAATTTGCATTGAATTACATCGATCGAAAAGTTGTGAAAATCGCACCAAAGAGGAGAACAGTAGTCCGTTGAATAATAATACAAATAACCAATCCTCATCTAAAAAAATTAGAAACGTCAAGAACAAAGAAAAAAAAAAGGAATTATCTTCGGTGAGCCTTTAGCATTTTGATATTTATATCTCTTTTAAATCCAACTATATGTGCTCAATTGATGCCGGGTGATAAACTATAAAACATATTATCTATCACCTTGCTAGAAGATTAGACACACATTAGGTGTAGTTTTGAGAATCCAATCGCACTAAGATGTCTCAGCAGATCTGTTGACATTGTATAGCAAGTGCAACTCAGGCGATATGCAATAAAATAAGCGATTCTCTGATAGGAGACAAAGCCTGGAAGCTGGAGATCCTGGGATTAAAAAGAAGCACACTACAACATGGTATAGGACTGAAGAACGTCCCAAACACTTATTATTATTTTAACAAAAAATATCACGCCTGAGTTTAACTGGAAGACTTTATTTTGTTAATGTTGCTGGAAAAAATTTTTGCATCGCTCCAGAAAGTATTTAATTCCTGTATCAGAGCAAATACATCCATATGAGAGAAGGAGCTTCTCAGCACATCTTTTCTTTCTTTTTTTTTTACATGGCGTCACCACTTATCAAGGTCCGAAGGCCACTCAGGGATAAGGGTTATTTTGTGTACAGTAATCAATGAGATAGTATTGTAGTAATCATTAGTATTGGGGGTTTTAATAGAGTGTCTTAAGGGAGCGGTTTATCAGGAGTAAGTTTATGTTGGACTTGAAGATGTCCAAGTTGTAGTCAGGTGGGAAACAGGCAAGCGGCAGAGAGTTCCACTGGCGTGCAGTTATAAGAAAGAAGCTTTGCTCATGGAATCTACGTTTGGATTTAGGCACAGATAAAGAGTGGGGAAAATTATTGACAGTAGTTTCAACCAGACGGGCGTTTCTCGTGAAAGATTGGCGATGGGGGGTGGACGAGGGATTGGAACTCAGTTACAATACCTTGCTCATAGAAGTCATTTCCTGTTCATCTCTGCCCTATTGGTATTTCCATGACAGATTCTAAACTGTGCTTCAATCAAAACCATCTACTTAAAACATTCACAGTAAACACTCATCCAGCTAATTTCTGTGCGTAAAACAAAACAAAAATTGCAAGAACAAAGTTTCTTTCCTGAATCTACATTTCTGTTGAGCACAATACAACGAAAATGTTAATAATTATCATGTTCGACGCATTTCCCAACACTACCGATTATCATAGATTTGTTTCACCGACCATCTGACACTTGTTAACCGCTGTCCTTCAGTTGCTTTTAGTCCTGGATAAGAGGTATCCTGCTGTAAAAATAGAAAATCCCCCCAAATTAGTAAAACGATGCTTTATATTTTTTAAATGTTATATATAACTAGCCTGGGTGCCTAGCGTTGCCCGGGTTTTTGTAGGTGGGTGTTGAGCAAAGCCCAAAAAAAAATGTAGTACAGAGGCAGGCTCGAACTTCTGACGTGGAGGCGGAAAAGGAACTGGAGGTGTGTTGGTTGAGAAAATAAAAAAGAAAAATTCTCTCGTGAAAATCTGTCGAAAGTTTATTGCGAGACATACATACACATACATACATACATATATACATACATACATACATACATACATACATACATACAGATATACGTACATACATTCATAAATACATACATACATTTAAACAGACAGGTAAGATTTATATTATAGATAACCTCAAGCAAGACTTATGGTTAGCTCTGTATATTCAACTTATCTATTCCTAGATCCAACTCTGAGCTGTAGAAGATATCTCGTGATAGTGGTGACTGGGAAAAATTGATCGTCATTAACTTATATCAGACCCGAGAATAGGGACATGTTCTGAAAAATCAATATTTTGCTTTGTGCCATATTATTTTATATAGTGTCTGATCGATCCTAAAATTGCAGCCACTTATGGATTCCTTGTCTTTTCGGTTATCGTTAAAGGACTTGCATGTACATTAACGCTGACCTCCGACCCTAAACTAAAATGTGTATCGTTCATGTATACTTAATCGATAGACATTGTATCATATTTGGTTTATTCTCTCGGTTCTACGCATTCCCCCCCCCCTTTTATATGACAATGGCGCTCATAACTAAAGGCAAAAAAGGCAGCGAATAATGTACTTTAAATTACTTTTTGTCACTTTGTTTTGAATCCTATCAACATATGTATTACAAGTGGTGGGGTTCTACAATTCTTGAACCCGTTTATTTATTAACTAGCATTTCGGCCCGGCGTTGCCAGGGTGTTTGGAGGTGTATGTTGAGCAAAAAAAAAAAAGCGGTCAATTTTTTAAAAATTTGACCGCTATTATGACCCCTTAACATTTATTGTTTTGGGCTCGAATTAAGTTATTAAGTTACACCTTGTCCAAGGAACCTATATCTAAAATTTCAAGTGTTTAGATAAAATATTGTCGGAGGAGTTTGGTAGAGTTCTCAAACGTCAAATCGTTGAACATTGACCGCTTAACAGCCAAATTTCTGGCCGAAAACAATCACAAAGATTTTCTCAAATCTCAGTACCCTGTATATCAAATTTCGTGTCTATAGACTTTAAATTGACAGAGTTATTGCGTAGGAAAATGTACACAGACACACACACAGCCACACACAGAGACACACACATACGCGGCCACTTATATATATATATAGAGAGAGAGAGAGAGAGAGAGAAAGAGAGAGAGAGACAGACAGAGAGAGACAGAGAGAGAGATTTAAGCAACGTAATACACTTTCATATTAAAATAAATTCCTTACAAATACGAGGTGCCTTATATAGTTTCCACACTTATTTTTATACACGCATTTAAATTTGGCGTAAACTCTTGAAAATTTAGTATGTTATTACTATGCATCTCATGAGATAACTGACCGGTTGTTATGATTTCAGGTTCAAAGCAACAGCTACAGCAGGAATTATAATACACCCTACTATAACCTTCAATAATGCGACCTGGACATGAAAAGCTTTTAGGAGAACTATATGCAATAAAATTATATTTTAACCTTGGAAAAAATGCCGTAGAAACGTATGGGATTATCCACGCGGCTTTTTGGACCATACTGCATAAATCGAGCATCAGTTTGTAAGTGGCATAAGGGAATCAATGAAGACGGGAAATATGTGTGCAGGGAGAAAGGTGGGAGGAGTAAGGAAGTCAGAATACTAGAGTATTGGTTAAATAAAGAATTTCATGGACAAAGACTGTCATCGCGTGTCTAAGGTGACAATAACTGCACAAGTTTTATCTTAGTGTGAGGTTTGTACGCACAATTATTTTCGAGTAATTGAAGATGCTGAAGATCTGCGGAAAGTTTATCCCAAGTGTGCTCAGACAAGATCAGGCTAATTGACCAAAATGTGCATGAAGAAATTTCTCGCCCTCCCTATAGTTCAGATTTGTACCCCGTAAACTTTGGTTATTTCGTAAACTCAAGGAAAGCCTTATAGGCTCTCAGTAGATTGAGGAGATAAAAAGGCTGTGACGTGGGTCATTGATATGCTCACACAAAAGGACTTCCATGCGGTCTTGCAGAAGTTGTTGTAATAATACAAATGCATTGAAGCCGGGGGAGATTACTTCGAAGGAGACTACGATTTCATGTATGTGCTCACAATAAAAGTACCCACATAAAAAGTCTGGAAACTTATTTAAGACACCTCGTGTTTGTGACATGTTTACGTCTACCAAAGTTCGTTAGAAATATTCATACGTGTGACACACCTTAGTAAGCTGTTGTTTCTTTCTTTTTTGGCCGTATGCCTCTCAGGTTGACTTGCGACTGCACTGTTGGTGCTTCTGCCGATTCTCGCTTTTCATAATGCGCAAATATTTTTGTAGCACGTAATAAACGAGAAGCTGGGTACTGCATGTCAGTGGGGGGTTGTTTGCAGAGAAGATAGGCTGATGATCGAACGTATTACAAATACATTTCAGCATTTTATCTAGAACCAGAATATGTTTGTCCTATTCCTTCCATGGTTTAATTCAATTAACATGCCTCAAGAATATATTTTTGAGGATCCGGATTTGTTGCTTAAAGGTCATCGACAAATTAGGTTCTACAATGGTTAGTTTTAACATTACGATGCAATAAATTCCCAAATGGCCACCCATCTGGTACTAACCAGGATCGACGTTACTTAACTTCGGTGTTCTGACGAGAACTGGTCTTTCCACGCGATTGTGTCGTATATATACTTACCTTATTGAACAAACGAAAAATTAAGTTATAATGGTTTCTTTTTCTATATCCCCCATGAGGAAAGAGTAGTCAGTGCGTTTTTTTTATACAAGTCTCTATCTTTTCTAGTTTCATCTTTTACCTTTTCGTCCTTTTTCTTTACAAAATATGATGCAAGATTTTATATATCAATACGATAGCGCTTTTGATTTCGCTTGCCGTAAAACACGTTTAAATATATTTAAAATCATGCATATATTGACATTTATTAATACAATAATATGATCGCAAAAGTTTTTAAAAAGTGACTTAGTGTCATCAGCTAGAATCGAAACCAAAACATTTCGTGTCCCAGCCGCAGGCGCTACCGATGTTGGTATCGGGACAAAGATAAAAAGAAGGGCGCAATATTAACATACTTGAAATAATGAATTCGATGTGAGCATGCGCAGAAAGAAGTATAAACATGTCGGCTAGCCGAAAAGAACATTTTAACATGTCGATAAATGTCTGTGTGCCTTATTCAACAACCCAAAGTTTTACTCCTTCGTGTATAATTACTATATCCTGTTAATCTCAATGTTATGTGACCAGTAGTTTAAGAGTCCGCATGTCAAATATGTACACACACATACATACATCTACTATTTTATATATATAAAGAAGATTTGTAAATAAGAATTTAGGAGGGCGAAAATTTATGCAACTCAAATTACTCAACAACTGTTTAATGTGTACGCAATAAATGCAAAGTAATATTAATACTGTGATTCAATCTGTTAATGCGATTTGGTACTTCTCGTACTCCTCGGATCTTTGCAATAACAGATGTCCGCATTTGTCCATTGAACTAATCCAGCATGATTAAAGAGATGAGTGGGCTGCGGATTATATGCTGATGCATCGGTTTCTTATAAGGAAATTTTCTTGTTTAAAAGACAGAATGGAAGGAGGACGAGTATTGTGTCCGAAAGCTAGTACGGAGTAACTGAACGAAAACATTTTTATTTGGAAGTAAAATTATCAAAAGGTCCTGTATATGACCTTAAACTATATCCAGTGGTAAGGCCCCAGCTTTGCGGGCGTTGGGAAGTGTGGATCCACCCTTTAATTGCCATTGCTCCCAGGTTCACTCTGACTCGGAGTGGTAGTACCTGTTAAGGTCCCAACTATGGGTTAAATAGAAACCGACTTGAAAACAAGAAATATATTCTATTAAATAAATGTTCTTCAAAATAACTGGATTCGGCATTAAATAACTCGAAAAGAGTTGATATGCCGTAAAAAAACAGCAACCAAAAACAACTAAAATTATTAAAAGGGTTAAATTGGAATTATTTTGATGAATAAGAAAGCATAGGCGAAACTTGAATATTTACTGATGTGGTATTTAGAGATTACTAGAAGGCCGCCCGGCATTACCCGGTTGTAAAATACGTTTAAATATGATATTTTAATTTATGCAGATTTCGTGCATATTATTATAAAATATTGGACTGAATACATAGCAATGATTTAATTTTTTAAATGATACGTACGGCATCACTGAAAATCGAAACTGAAACGTTTAGCTTACGATTTACTTTTTCTTTTGACGTTAGTGTCTTGGCTATGAAGACATCTTTTCAGCAAGGCTAAGAATTACAAACATGAACCAATAGCTATTACGTTACGCATGCATATTGTTAATGCCGTCGTTCAACCTTTTTATGGCAGATTTTATTTATTTAATTTTCACAATTTTGCACCAATTTTCCCCGCCTACCCCTAATATAAAGTCTTGCATGAGTTCGAATACCATATATATTTAGTTTCATGTCTGTAGACCAAAAACTGACGGATGAGTTTGGTAGAAACCATTATTTAAACAAATACATATACACATACATAATATATATAGAAAGTATAAATAATGTAGAAAATAATTATACGTAAAATTATGGTCATCTCATAATAACAGCAAAAATCTAACAGGGAATTAATTAAAATTTATGTACCTATTTACTTTGCCTCCCCAGGAGGGCAGAGTTAGACACCAGGGTTGTATTTTTTTATCTGGAGAAAAGGAACAATAATTAAAAATTGTCTCGGTCGTGAAGGACCTCATCCACCAACTGAGAACAAAAAAAAATTGAAGTGCCGCATCAGAACATATACTACACTTTGTTCTTGGCCGGTGTATGAATGTTTAAAAGAATATGCAAATAAGCTAGATCTTTTGCAGATTAATTCAATTCCACGAACCATATATAACAAAGTTGTATTTGCTTTTTAAACAAATAGATGAAGGGATTTTAATATGAATATCAATACACAAAAAAACTAATTATAGGAGGATAGATTTATTTTTTTAATTCAATTACTTAATCGAGAAGCGTAAACATGTTATGCTTTTAACGATCTAATATTTGAATTTATTTAATTTACATTGAATATTAATTATTGTGGTGTGACCGCCGCCGCGAGCGGTAGGGCTCCCATTGGGGGGGATTAAAACTCCCGAATCACTGAAGAATGTTGGGCAACTATGCTTGTATTAATTGTTAAGCTTTATTGTGTACCCGGGCAGCGGCGACCGACCTTGCTAGTAGGAAGACTTAAGTTATGAATTTTATTATGTTTTTGTAAAACCGACATATACATTTCATTGTTGGTAGAAAAGTGACAATTTGATGTTTTTAGACCATAACGAATATTATTTCGTTTCTGGAGAGAGTCGAGGGGTCACGAGGGTTAACCTCCCTGTTTGTGAGAACCGGAAACTTCGAGCGTTCGCAGAATTACCAGCACACATGCAGGGAATCGGAAATTGCCTCGGAGATGACGTAACGAGCGGTGATTGGTCTAGGAGAACAACCTACCCTACCCCGATACCTTGTATATCAGCGAATGCCCGCGCCAAAAACTAGAGAGGTGAAGAAAGGTCTTAAGTGAGTCTAATACTTACCGAAGAGTCGTCACCACACCTCTTTCCACCGTCTGTCGCTACCGCAAAACAGAGAGTACTAAATTTAATTAAGACTCAATAGTGTGGTTTGAAAGAAATCGACCACTGGACAATTGTATATAAGTTTACATCATATTTATAAATTGGGGTTGAATTAACTCGTAGAATAGAGCTATCTGAGTTTGTCTTTTTTGTGGGCATAAAAATTTATTCACTTCCAGCGTGACACGACATATCAAACCGAAGGTGAAATCGACACTGGCCAACCGATCAACGAGATACCGCTGCGCTGAGAGAACTTCAAAGTTGCAATGTGTCTTTTTTCGGGTGAATAATTGAATTTTAAAAAATTAAGTTGAGACGAAACAGTATATAAATACGTTTCTGATTTTTTAGATGAGGATTGGTTAATAATATTATTTAGTTTCGTCCGTCTACTGTTCTCGTTTTATGACGTTTCTGCCCGTCCGGTCGGCTGTCCTTGCTGGGAAGGGGGTTGCCCCTTCTGGATCATGGCTCCTTCTTGTCGTATTTGTGATGCCATCGGGTGCCTTCTTGTCCACATTGGCTTCGATCCAAGTCGATAAGCGTTGCAAAGGAAGTCGGCTATTCTCCAGCAAGTCACTTCAATCAGACTGGTGACGTCATAAGAAGAAAAAAAAAGACCGACGACTGTTATAAGTAAAAAAAAACTTCTAAGTGTATTATAAAAGTAAAATTAAACACTAATTACTTGTTACATAACTGTATAAAAGTTGAGTGTCAAAACACTGCGAACGTCTGATTTTCTAAGTTCGTTATCGTCCTCGTGGTAGGAGATGGGCGCGGTTCGCTTCTTCTATCGATTCGACATGTTCAGCCTCTCGTCCAGAAGCTTCTCTACATTTTTACGTGACGTTAGTCATCTTGCGACCTGCGGTCTGTC
Source organism: Euprymna scolopes (assembly GCF_053919585.1). NCBI lineage: Eukaryota > Metazoa > Mollusca > Cephalopoda > Sepiida > Sepiolidae > Euprymna > Euprymna scolopes. The sequence continues at coordinate 96,524,970 of NC_136505.1, forward strand.
AGCTCGACGTTTCGAGCTCGGCAAACAGAAAAGGGAAGACTACACGACTTCGCAACTTGCCGTGTTTATATACCCATTTGCCAGCGCCGGTTGGGGATTGATTTTCAATCCATACGTATCAAGTGTGTGAACCGGTAAATTAACGATGTCGCCCGATATCCAATATAATATTCCTACATATCAAATATTAAACCGTTCAACTTTGTTTTTATTGTTTCCTACATCAGATTTTTAGTGACGACTTTCTGTTGAAAACTTTGACCTTTTTTTTCTGTTTATCTCTTACTTTCAAAAAATGTAATTTAAAGCTCTCTTATTTATTTCATGAATTAAGTATCAGTAATTGTAACCCCCACTAGCAAGGTTAGATTACTCGTCCCGCACTTCCCAAATATGCACTATCAGCCGCTTTTCAGTATTACAATTTTGAGTGTGATTTTCACAAGGTTTTGGCCATCCTCGGGCATATCTTGTTGAACTAGGGAATGTTTTGACAAGATACACCTGAAGAAGGCTGGAGGTAACATCGACCAGAACATTGTAAAATGACACTCAAGATGAGAACAGTACCCCGATGAATCCAAACAATAGGAATAAATGAATAGTCTAGTTTCAACCAAAACAGTCAGCCATGAGCTAAATAAACGCTGATATCGAGAAGACGTTACATAATGAACAAGGGATTTTAATCATTTTTGTCCAACTTCTGTAAATATGTATGGTTAAAAGACGTTGCCAGATTTACGATATTGTCTTAAATTCTAGAGTAAATCACCGATGCTTTCAACGTGAATGAAGGTTTATACTGAATGATTGCGCTTCTATACAGCATAGATTCTTTGAAATCTACAACTCATAGATCGGTAAATGTTTAACTGAATGATCTATTTATGGATAATAATGGCGATTTATGTGTGCTTATGGTTGCCCCGGTATCCTATCAATTGAAATACTTTACAGGGATGGATGACCGGCATATCATCACAATTGAAATACGATCGGAATCAATAGAAAATTCTGAAGCTGAAATTAAATGAAGGCAACAAATAATATGAGAGCGAAGTTATTAAAACTGTCATTTCGGAAATGGGATCTATTGAGGTAAATAATTTAGCATGATTAATGGATTATTAGCATTCATAGAAAAGGATCATGAAATTAATATCTTAATCACTCGATGGACCATCAGTCTCCTCGAATTGAAATTTAACTTGATCATATAAACCACATAAAATGGCGGACGTCAATTAATCGTCTGCTATTTTAAAGAGCTATATACACACACACACGCGCACACCCACACGCACACACACACACCCACCCACACAAACACACACACACACACACACACACACACACACATATATATATATATATATATATATATATAGTCTTAGGAAGTTTTGAATAAAAAAATGCAAAAATAAAAATAAAGAATGCAGTTTAAATTCCCGGATAGAAAAAAAATATATATATATATATATTAACTTCAACCCATCGCAGACTTAGCACCTACATAATTCGACTTTTAAAATGTTTATAATGACCAAAGATAATTCATTTATATGAGGATGAATATATATATATATATATATATATATATATATATATATATATATATATATATATATATATATATATATATTGGATCCGTTTTTAAAAACTACACTTAGTTTCACATGAAAATTTAAAAATAAATATTTTCTAACGGTGAATCAGTATTTAAATAAATGGATCCTAAATATAACGAAATTTTACGAAGTATAACTCTTGAAAATAGCAACGGAGTCATTAATACTACAGTCGTCCGCCATTTTATGCGAAAAACTGCACGTTTATCCGGAATTAATTTTAGTCCTTGGAGACAAAGACAAAACACATAAACACAGCCGATCACCGAATGCTATGATTTTGGATTAATAACAATATAAAACATGAAATTCCTCTTTTGGAACTAAAAAAATACATAGCGTTTTTTCAACAATTATGTTTTGCCTATGAAACATAGGCTAAAAGTGCCTCGAAAATAAGCATAAAATTAAACTTGATCATAAAAAATACATATCAATATATATATATTAAACTTGATCATAAAAAATACATATCAATTCAATTACAGAAAATCAATGAAGCACTTTCTAGAGTAAACGATGGTCGGTCCAAAAGAGTGGATTCTCATTTTTTAACACAAAAACTAAAGTGTTGATAAGCAACGTTGACTGAAGTTCTACCCATAACACATGCGACTTCTGTTCCTGTATTTAATTTTTTACACAATCACCAAGAACTTTGCCAGCCTATTTTGATGGCTTTTTCATAAAGGTCCGGACTGTGTTTGTCACACACATATATGTCGCCACTCTGAAATCGACGAAGCCATTTCCTAATTGTGCTTACATGAACCGCATCGACTACGTAAAAGTTAAACGGACACCGCTACATTTGCATTAGTTCATTTTTTTGTACTTCCTTTAAACTCCTCGGCCTAACGTTTACAGGTAACAGGATTAAGACCATTGCCAAGACTGCTGCGAAGAAGGTGTACCCCCTCTCTCTCTACCGTGCTAGAACACTACTTACGCCTGAAAGTATCCTGTATTTTTATAGGGCCATCATTCGCCCATGTATGGAGTACTGTTGTCACATTTGCGCTTGCGCATCTGCTACTAGTCTCTCACTTTGGACAGGGTTCAAAAGAGAGTCCCTAACCAGATAGGTCCTGAACTGTCATCTAGGCTTCAGCCTCTGTCCCTTGTTTCTTATACTCGCTATGATAGGGCTGCTTTCTCAGTCTTACACCGTCAATATCTGCAACAGAGAAATAAAGCGTTCAACTCATAAATACTAAAGCTCGGTCATTATAACAATGGAATAATAATGGCGGAATAAAACCACTAGGAGGCATTACTTTTCGAACGTTCCTCGTAAAAACTCTCTTATATGTTTCTGGATTTTTAAGATAAGTATTGATAAATTTTATTATTTAAATAATTCAGGTTTCTTTTCTAATTCTGAATGTTATGCTACGAATGTTTCAGCCGATGTATATTTCGAACTTCTTCAGGTGCTGCTTGTCGGAGTTGAGAAATGTTCTGTCGAACTCGGGAATCTACAAGTTATTTTTAGCGGAATCTTTTATTTTAGGTTAACTTTTTTTATTTACTTGAAAGACAGCATATATCAAAGCCAGAAGACTGCTTAAGGATACGGGGCAATAAGCATTAAGCATGTTATTAAAAAAAGATGGGTCAATAAAAAACTTATTTACATTGGACTGAAAACGACCTAGTCAACCGGGAAGCAGCTCCAACGTATCATGTTCCTCAGAGGACACTTCTAGGAAATAAATTCTGCCCATTCGTTTGGTTTGGTTGTTTTATTTTATGGCATATCAACTACAGCTACTTATATTGAAGACGGACCTATTTAATCTGACATAGTCGTATAGGGCAAGAGGCAGTGTGGCACAATGGAGTGCGCCCCTTTTGGGGGAGCTGTTGACTTCTACATTAATGAACACTTCGTGCCTAACTTGTCTGTACTAGTGAGGTGCAGATGTTAAGAGCATGTCAGCTGGCTTTGAATAACAGTCGTTTATTAATATTCAACCAAGTCAGAACGATTTGAGATCCTAGAAAATGAAAGGTCAAACCCGGTCAACACATCATCGATGCAATTGAAAACAAAACATGCATGAATATATCTTTACCTCTTTTCATGTTCTCTCTCTCTCTTTCTCTATAGCTCTCACTCTGTCTCTCTCACTCTCTCTTTCTCAATTTCTCTCTTTCACTCCCCATCGTTCTCTTTAAATATAATTCTATTGTTTTAAAATAGTTGAAGCTTGCATTCTTAGGTCGACGGACGCGAAATAGCAGTTTTATCTGTACCTATTTACTATGCCTCCCCACGGGACAGAGTTAGACACCAGGGTCGTTTTTTAACCTAGAGAAAAGGTACAAAAAAAATTGTCTCAGTCGTGAAGGACTGATCCTCCAGCGAAAGAGAACAAGAAATGGAAGTGCAGCATCTGAAGAACAGATACTGCACTTTGAGGTATTTATTTGCTCCCCCACTGAGCAAATTAGGCACAAGGCCGATTTTTAAAGTGAGGAGTGAAGGGAAAATGGGGACCAACTCCCCTGGGAGTAGGGGAGCTGGATAGTGACAATCGGTATGAAGGGTTGCCCCTACATTGACCAAGGTCTTATATGTGGGATTGCTACCACATATGGTCTTTGCTTGCAGTATCTGCCGGAACAGATACTACACTTTGATCTTGACCAAAAAGCCAAGTCTGTATGCGTTTGGTTTCAACTGGTCTTTAAAAAAAATATGCTCCGCTAGTGTAAAATGTAAAATAAATTATATATTTTTTATAAAAATGCGTTTGATCGCTATGTCTATACAAGCATTGAATTTCTCTCTTTTTTTTTTTAATTTTTCTTTAACTTTTTTCTTCTAGGGGTGGGACATCCAACCAGATATCTGACATTTACCCCTATATTAGTGAGTCCAACCAAGAGATCTTTTCAGGATTCTAGCCGTCCCTTTCAGTGCAATCGTTTTTATTTCACTTGCACTTGGTTCACCGGGTATGCTTGCTATGTACTTTTTTAAGTTCTTTTTCATAAGCCCAGTTGCTCCTATAATGACTGGTATAATTGAAACGTCTTTTAGTTTCCAATTTCGTTTCATATCATACATAAGTCCTTGATACTTTGTTATCTTTTCCCTCTCAGCTCTGTTAAGCCCTGTATCATTGGGTACACTGACCTCTAGTATGGTCGGTTTTTTGTTTGCTCTGTCCCAAATCACTATATCTGGTTTAACAGCTGCGTTTTCAAGATATGTACCAGTCGGGATTATGTAGTCATAGTGAATGGTGTAGTTGTCATTCCCAACTGTTCGTTCGGGTATATGTTCCCAGGATTTTTTTACTACACTGAATGTTGAGTTTATTACATATCTTCCAGTGAAGGTATTTGCAAACTCCGTTATGGCGATCTGTATTATAACCATCTCCAAGTAGGACCTTGCAACTAGAAATCAGGTGGCCCACACTCTCAACCTCAGTGCTACAGAACCTGCATTTATTATTGTTGCTTAGACCACTCATCTTTTTGAATGCGTTCGTCATGAGGCCCTGGTCTTGTGTAGCCAATATCAACCTCTCTTGGTCGTAATGGAGAGATCCTCTTTTGAGCCAGTCCAGGGAACCATCCTTATCGATATATTCTTGGGATAGTTCAGTCGGTAGATATTTTTCCCGTTTATGGTTGGTCCATTCTTCTGTTTTAACACTATGGAACTGGCTAGTGTATTTTTTTCCGACTTTTCTTGGCTATGTCAGTGGCAGGCTTGTTTGGGTTCTCAGCATCATTTGTAAGGCAATCCTTTCTAAAATGAGTGGCAAGTTGTGTTATGCGGTCCCTTCTGACGATGAAAATGCTGCCTGTGGCGGCACAATGAAGACCAGAGAACGTGTCCATGCCAGCCAGTTATAGCCGACGACATATCGACCCGTTGTGTTGTTATTTCTATCTGCCTATCGTTTGATATCTTTTATTTTCCCGGGGAGCTGGTTCTATTCCCAGGATGTTTCTCAACCAAGCAACGGGAAACGATAGGGTCATACCAGAAAAAAAGTAATTTTAGTAGAATTTAGTGTCCTCGATGATGCTAAGAGAGAAAAGATAACAGAATACAAAAACCTTATGTATTACACGAAAATAAACAGGAATCGTATAAAGACAGCCATTAATCCAGTAATTATAGAAACAACCGGACCCATAAAAAAAACAATTTCATATACTACCTGGCAAAATTTCCCGGTGAACAAAGTTTTAGAAAGATTCGCAATATTTCATTAAAAGAGACGATTAGAATCTTACAAAGATCTCTCAGATGGAGTATGTAGGATAAAGTGTGAATATTTGGCATCCACTAGGATGTCCCATCCATAGCTAAACATACTGACAATATTGAAAACGTATAATATATATATATATATATATATATATATATATATATATATATATATATACGGTTATTTTAAAAGACAATGAATTATTAAGGATTCATTATTATTATTGTTGTTGTGATACGTTTTTAAAACTCATGGTCATCCCTGACCTGAAGTTGAAGACTTATATCAGATTTGTTACGAATGGTCTTTCTGAAAATTATTGGATTCTTCAATAACCTAGAACGGATCTGATTCCTTATATAAGAATCGTATATGCTCTGACGTGGTATACTGTTGACACATGTGGCGAAGTTTCGACTTTACTATCTTGTGAAGCATGCCCTCTTTTCTTCCCTGTAGCCTCATCATAACAAAGGGAGCATTGCTTGCCTCTGGCTACTTCATGTTATTTTAATGCTGAATGTGTGACTACTTTGATATTAGGTTTTCTTTCAGAAAAACAGCAACAGAAAGAATGTCTTGAAACTATTACTATTGTTGCATAAGGGGGGTCTATTAAAATAGTCTTATTATACGCGCAGTCTTAGAAGAGCCTTATTAGTAAAGATACGAGTCTTAGTGAGAGTTTGTCTTGAGAGAGATATGCTTAGAAAGGAGTCTTATTACAGTGAGGGATGTTGTAAGACTCAGAGAGAGAGAGAGAGAGAGAAGTTGTATAAGTTGTTGTACGGGAGACTTAGAGAGATATTGTTCATTTATAAGAAGACTTAGAGAGATAGTTCCTGTTAGGAGAGATTCTTATATATGAAAATGTTCATTTCTTTGCTTGTGTAGATTAGAAGGAGAAGAAAGCTCTTTGAGTGAGCACACAGTGTTCAAACAGTTCGGACATTATGATGTTGAGTCGTGTGAGTAAAGACATATAACACAAATATATAATACAATTGGACTTTACCTTTTTTAAGAATCATAAGACACAAGACGAGCTTTACAAAAAACACTTGATGGTTTATTCTTCACACGGCCGTGATTCCATCATCAAGAATTCAAAGTTTCACATTTTTTCTTGAAGTGACGTCTCGCTTCCAGACGTCTGACTGTCCCTGAGTTGTTTTCTAACTAAAGTTTTTCTCTATTCCTAGAACTTTCTATTTTCCGTGACGTCATGACGTGTTCTGGACATACGTGTCCAAAACTTTTCCTATTTCTCAGTAACCTATTTCTACAAAAGGAATTTTAACCTATATTCAATATGTTAAAAACATTATCTTATAAGCTGCATTCTTTCAATTTAAATTTAAAATTTCATAACAAACTTGATAGTTAGCATTCTTTCCTTGAAATATTTATCTATATTCTAAACAAATGCTTGTTTTACATTTTTAAATTCTCACACGTAATCTATTTCTACACCTAGATTACGAGGTTCGAATTCCGCCTATGCTTTTTTATTTTCATTTTAAACTAAATTCTCCATTTTTATACTTACATGAAAAGGGGACAGCCCTTATCATGTAACACTATTAATCATTAAATGGAACGTCAATAAGCAGAATTATTTTTCGCGAAGTTTCTGTATGTGCAACGAAATACCCATTAGTTGTTTCCTACTTGACTGCTGCACGGTTTTACTTCAAGTCCAATGTTACCAATGTTACCAATGTTCAGCCGCCCAATTAAGCAACTATAGTGTCATTATTCAGGATCTGCCTGACAGATAAAATTAAGTTTGTCCTCCATTTTGTTTCGGGATTGATGACTCCTAACTCGTTAGTATAAAAACGACGTGATTGATAGCTTTTCTTGTATAAATGGTTGACCACGTCAATTGTAATAAAAATGTATTTACAATAAATTTTTCATACGCCCGCGCGAGTTTGTTAATACAAACTTTCTCACCACTTCTTTTATAGTCGCGTTTTTTTGTTGTCGCCGTTTTTTTTTCTTCTAGTTCTTACAATAGCAAGAAGTTATTTTCATATAGAAAGGAGACACAACGAGACGTTCGCTAGGATTTCTCTTCGAGGTATTAAATTTACCTCTGAGAGAGGAGCTAATATTATCTTACATAATTATATACTTCGTAACGTAACATTTTAATTTAACTGTAAAGAGCGTGGAACAAGGGCAGAGAAATAGAAGTGTCGTCTGCCTTAAATGACAAGGGTTTCTTCATGACAGTAGTTAGCAAAACGTTTTTAAGGGATGAGTTCGCTAAAATGCTGAGATGAGATACTACGCTTTGATCTTAGTCAAAAAGCCAAATGATCGTAATATAGTGTAGTTTCCTCCAATACATTATATTCTCCTTTTTTTTTGTTTGGTAATTGGAAAGACTGATTTGAAGACCTTTGCTTTTCTATTATCAGAAAAAAATTGTCGTCATTCTTAATGTTTTGTCTTGAATCCGACTCTTTGTGTTTTGAATCACCCATTTTTTTTTATTAAGTCCTGATATTGAATCTGCTTTAGAAATCTAGGTATCATGTACACTAGCGTTTGGACCATTAATCTGAATCGGAATTGGCAATTTGAAACATTGGATTTTTTGTGGGTATCAGAACCGGTATCGGAATCAGAAAAAATGTGTGCCTATTTTCCGATGTCCAAAATAGTTCTTTTGATTTTTTTTGTTTTATGTAAGGTTATTGTTTTATTTAATCTTTTACCGCTAGTTGTAATTATGAAATATTGAAAAACAATTAAATATAAACAACCAGTAAAATTAAAATCGATAGATCATCGCTGAAAAATGTGATTTAACGCCTGAAAAGTAACAGCTTTATAGTTAAGTACTTAGAGAAAAAAAAACTCTAAATCGGAATCGATTATTGTATTGGAATCGATAAAAATGTTAGAATCTTCCCATTACTAATTATAACCAATGTCCAGATCATGACCAGCTGACTTAATCAATGTTGACATAAGGTCGTTAACATTTAATACGACTTTAAGTCATTAATCTTTCATTCAGCAATGTGACTGATTTTGGTTTACAGATCTGAGTTATCATGAACTAAGCGCGACCTTTGGCTAACGTAATAACTATTGACGTATGAAACCTAAAATTCAATACAGCAGTAGGTGACCCATCTTTCATTCAACCCATTAGAATTATTCTGTTTTACATTTTCGGGCTATGATTTATCAGATGGGACCCTTGTTCAAATTCAAACTGTATAATTAAATTATTATTGATGTAAAGTCCTTTACATATGACACAAGATTCGAAAAAGCACCTTTAGTAAAGTTTCTTTCCACCAAGAGAAATTCTGTGGACCGTTATTAGATCGGCACAGAAGTTCAATGCAAGGGAAGAAACCATTTACTTCTTTGGGCAAATTTGCCTTTCATCGTCTGATGGTTGGTTGGTTGTTTTACGGCATATCAACCCTTTTCAGGTTATTTAATGCCGAGTCCAGTGATATTGAAGACATTTTTTTAATAGAATATATATATATTTTTCAAGTCCGTTTTTATTTAACCCATAGTTTGAACCCTAACATGTACTACCACTCCAGGCCAGATTGGACCTGTGAGCAATGGCAATTAAGGGGTGGCTCCACACTCCCCAAAGCCCGCAAGCTGGGGCCTCATAATCGGATATAGTTATAGGTCATATCCAAGACCAACTGATATTGGATTCTATAATGTACTCACGGCGATGTTGCATATATCCATAATAAAATACTTCTTTAGATCCAATTTTTACATTTTAAATAGAAACAGTTCCTTCTACATACGTTCAGGGTTTTTTTAATACGCCATTGCTTTTCCCCACTTCTCGTATAGTCGTTTTGTATTTCGCGCGCTTTCGAGTTAAGTCATATTTCTGGTTAAGGTCATATCCGGGACTCCCTTCGGTCTGAATCCTAGACTTTAAATTCTTTGTCTTCTCACGAGATTAACGCCCGGAAATGGGAGAGTTGAGGGACCAGTGTGACTTACAAAATGGTGAAATAAGCATAATTCCCGTCCGTTTCACTTATTTGGACTACTAAGGTGTTCATGTATTTTGTTGAATTGTCATTTTGTGTGTGTTTATCTTTATAATAAATATGTAACCACCAGGCAACCGAGAGTGATTACCTTATTCTTTCCTAAATAATTCATGGATTATTTTCTTTCATCATGTGCTGCTCTCATACCCACGTGAAGGATGGACATCTCTCGGAAAGGTATGTTATGTTATATCGATGCTAACGCACCCAGTTATGCTAGTGGGTCGCTTTCCCTTTGACTTCGGCATCGGATTCATTTCGGCGGAATAAATATGAGAGATAAATGTTTGTAATTTGTTTTCTCATTATGATGTTATCAGTTTTGATATAGCTGAGTAATCCCCACTAAAAATTAATCGAATGATAACATTTTAGTAGCGTACGTTTATTAATATCAGAATCGTTGGTAAAGTGGGCGAATCATTTATGAGTGACACGGTTTCTTTTTGCACTCATTTTTTAAACTACCATGTCATATTGGTACCCGTTCTCAATAGCACAGGAAAAAAAGGCCCCACGGAACAATACAAGTTCTACATTACAAGAATATTATAGAGAAGTTCCATTAAATAATCGAGTTCTGCTAGAAACTATTAATGTTGTTTGCTTAACCATTCCTTGGACACAACCTGTATTTTCGATAGAGCCTTGGGAATTAATGAAGAGTAACTCCTTGCTATAAAATGCATAGTTTATAATCTTACTGGTATTGGTTGGTTGTTTTTGTTTTACGGCATATCAACCCATTTCAAGTTATTTAATGCTGAATCCAGTGATGTTGAAGAAAAAAATTTATAGAATATATTTGTTTTTTTTTTCCAAGTCGGTTTCTATTTAACCCATAGTGGGGACTGTAACATGTACTACCACTCCGGGCCAGATTGGACCTGGGAGCAATGGCAATTAAGAGGTGGCTCCACACTCCCCAAAACCTGCAAGCTGGGGCCTCATAATCGGATATAGTTATAGGTCATATCCAAGACCAACTGATATTGGATTCTATAATGTACTCACGGCGATGTTGCATATATCCATGATAAAATACTTCTTTAGATCCAATTTTTACATTTTAAATAGAAACAGTTCCTTCTACATACGTTCAGGGTTTTTTTAATACGCCATTGCTTTTTCCCACTTCTCATATAGTCGTTTTGTATTTCGCGCGCTTTCGAGTTATAGATATAGGCTTCGTTTCGTGAAAAAAAGAGAGCACTAGAAGACATTCGCTAATACATTGCTACCTTGCTCATCAACGGTTTTTTTGTCGGGGAGGGATCAACTCAGGGGAGAGAGACTTATGTTCTCTTACGTAAATGAGTGACTCACACGGACAGAGACAGTTAGGTTTGAATTACATAGCTTAAGAACATTATTAGCGATGTCTCCTTCGCAGAGCTTCAATGGAGAGTGATTAAACACCTTTTGTTTTCATCCTCTTTAAAACGTGATGTATTTGTCATCTTTTAACTCCGTATTGTCTACTGTTTGACATGTCATCCATGTCCCAAGTTTACGTCACGCCTCTTGCATTAAACCCGGTGAATGATCATATACACATATTAGAGTTATGTATTCAGTTTGACCCCTGTAAACACTTCAATTTTCTAACGTAATCTCTATTGAGGTAGAGTCCAAAATATGTAACAATTTTCTAACGTAATCTCTATTGAGGTAGAGTCCAAAATATGTAACAGAACTGTACGACGCCTATCTTTTAATCGCACTGGGTATGGCTTGTTACAAATTTGGATTATCATGCACTCATTGTGACACCTATCCAAATCCACGCAGGCAAATTTAATCACTATTGACGTCAAGTTATTTTATATATGTAACGTTGCCGCTACTTCGAACCGTGTTCGTTAAAGTTCAAACCTCTCTCGGGCCCCGAGGCTTGAACCGATTAACAAACAAAAAATTAAATATCTGACTTGGCTGCTGTTTCTTTTCACCACAAGTCGTTTATCATTGTTTTTCTTCCTTCCTTTTATCGACGCCAGTGTAAAAATCTCTCGTGCCCTTATGTCCATTTCAGCTTGTGAGCGTTTCTTTTTTCTTACGACCGCACGCTGGTAACAGCCAACCCATTCTCGCCTTCACTTAACACGTCTGTCTCATTTAGCGTCCACTTTTTTCTCCTCTCATGTTGTGGTGTCCTGTATTCTTGTACCTATTTTTTATGCCTCCCCACGGGACAGAGTTAGACACCAGGGTCGTTTTTTAACGTGGAGAAAGGTACAAAAATAAAAATTGTCTCAGTCTTCCTGATTTACATATGTGCCCGTTTTCAGCAACGTCTGCTAGTATCCCCGCAAGCCAGTTATCTTACAGCTGCAGCTAATATTATTCCACGCGCTCATCCACGAAAACGTCAAATTACTATCTGCTTCACCATAACTAACTCGAGTTCAAGCCTGTCATGGAAGAGAGAATTTATTCTGCAAACAGGTGCTGGGTTAATTGGCGGGCACTTAAAACGAAAACGTGCATCTCGTGGCGACATCACGTGGCGCCTATACGCAATAACGATTTACGCATGCTGCTTGGATGCGTTGAATCCGCTAATAAGATAGAAATGCGGCGCAAGGCATTTAATAAGAATTTAAGTGTGTGATCGATTGGGTTTATCAAAACTAGATTGGCTATGCGGCTAAGGTCACATGAGGCAAGAACAAATGATTCGGCATCTTAGTTTATTTTGTCCACGCGTCTTTTCCAATAGATACGTACTGCGCGTTAACTTTTAAGCAAGGGTTATTTGCCAGCGAGAACGCAGCAAAAGTCGCAGATAGACAGTTTAAGTGTACTAATTGAATCCATTCTTGCGAAATAAAGACTGCGCTGAAATTCCACCTGCGAACATATTATAAATAAGGCATGCAGTTTTTCTGGACACTATAAAGCAGAATATACGGAATACACGCATATATATATATATATATATATATATATATATATATATATATATATATATATGGAGAGAGAGTGAGAAAGAGAGAGAGAGAGAGATATTATTTTATTGTGATACATCTTGAATGAATTCACCTCTATACCAAAGTGCATTTGTACCTAAAGGCGAGTTGTGAATAATTTTCCCTTTAACCAATTTGATACCTCCACATGGGGACCGGCATATATATCATTTTAAAAATATAATTATCCACTGACATGTGTTTCGTCGTCTACTACTCATCAGGGTGGCTGAATCTAGAGAGATTTGAAATCGGGACCCCATGCTAAACCCTTACCCCTCGTCCACCTCGCTGACTGTTCGGATATATCGCGATTTACGTAGATGTTATTTGGTTTTGTTTTTGCGATACGTCTTGAATGGATTCAATTATTTATGAAAGTACATTTTACCTAAATGCGAGTTGGGAATAATTTTCTCTTTATCTAATTTGCTACCCCCACATGGGGAGCGGCATATATATTATTTTTAAAATATAATTATTTTTGCAAATTTTGACCTGCGCACCGAAATATTAAATATATATATATATATATATATATATATATATATATATATATATATATATATATATATGATGAGGATTGTCACAGTCACTAAAAGTCCATGTGCCCGAATATGACTTTTAAGCCCTGCCAGCGACTTGCACACCCTCAAGAAGACATGACACTGAAAACGCTCACTGATTTGTATGAGACTAACAGCAGTGGAACCTGTATTATCGGTGGCTTTCATGTGATTAACAAAACCTGCCTTCGACAACAGAGCCCGATCACACACCTTACAGATCCAGAGATCTCCATGGTTGGGCGGAAAGGTTTGGCATTTCCTACATTCTCTCTTAAGCTTCTCTCGGTCTATTTTGGTTGCTTCATAGTGTTCTGCACCCCTGTATATTAGTGTCCTCCACTGCTTGCGATCATACGTTATGAACTCCCAACTTTCAACAGGAATATGAAAGCTCACCAGACTCTCCTTGATGCTATCACGAAAACGTTTTTTGGGCTTGTGTTGGGGTCTTTTTCCAAGAAAGAGCTCACCATAGAACAATTGTTTTGGGAGACGATAGTCTTCAAACCGGATGAGATGACCCGCCCAACGCAACTGGTTCTTAATAACAATTGTAGCAATACTGGTTGTTTTGGCCTTTTTTAAGATATATGTATCAGGGACAAAGCTATACCACTTTAAACCAAGAATGTGTCTAAGGCAGTGCTGATGGAACCTCTCGAGCAATTCTATATGTGTCTGGTACAATGTCCAAGTTTCAGATGCGTAGGGTAGGGATGGTACTACACATGCTTGATATACTGAAATTTTAGTTGTCAGAGTCAGATTACCGTCAGACCAGACTCTATCTTGTAGCCTTCCAAAAGCATTAGATGCCTTGCTGATTCTCTGTCTTATTTCCGCATTAAGAGTGCCACTATTTGATAAGGCACTCCCAAGATAGACAAAATTTTTTACGACTTCAAGGCGCTTTCCACAGACGAAGATATCAGGTTCCACATACAGATCATTGGGAGCGGGAGTGTACATGACTTTAGTTTTCTTAATGCTAACTGTCAGTTCGAAGCAGGTACAAGCATTTGTAGAGAGGTCCATCACTAGTTGCATATCTAATGTGGAGAGTGTTACCAGGTCAGCATCATCAGCATACAACAGTTCCCTAACAAGTCCACCACTAACAAGTGTTTTGGCTTGGAATCTTCTGAGGTTGAACACCTTTCCAGTCGTTCGGAATCTAATATAAACACCCATATCACAATCGTGGAAACCATACCAGAGCACAGCAGTCAAATAGAGCGAAAACAATGTTGGTGCAGCTATATCACCCTGCTTCACATCATTATCAATGGGGAATTCTTCCGAAAGCTGACCATTGAAGTTGACGCGACCTTTTATACTATGATGAAGTTGCTTGAACTTGTCTGTAAAAGCAGGTGTACAGCCAAATTTTTCCAGCACTTTCCAGAGAGCCTCACGGTTGACTGTGTCAAACGCCTTGGTTAAGTCCACAAACACCTGGCAAAGAGGCATACGCTGTTCAATAGATTTTTCCAAGAGCTGTCTAGCAGAAAACACCATATCCATAGTTCCTCGCCCACCTCTAAAACCAGACTGGGATTCCGGAAGGATATTAGGACATACACACTTTTTCAATCGGTTTAGCAAAAGCCGTGCAAATACATTTCCAACCGCACTCAGCAGCGAGATACCTCGATAAGTTCCACAATCAGATCTTGTACCCTTTCCTTTCTACAACATAACCAAGATGGCATCTACCCAGTCTTGAGCAACCGGGTCACCCTGCCATACTGAGAGTATCAAAGAGTGGACCACACAATGTACATTGACACCACTATGTATCAGCAGCTTAACAGGCATGCCATCCAGCCCAGGGACTTTGTTCGAGTTTATCTGTTTTATGCAGTCGACTGTTTCCACAAGAGTCGGTTCAACATCAAGTTCCGGACAAAAGAAACATTGAGGGATACTTTCTATTGCAGCAACATCAACATTGGATGGGTTATGAAAAAGATCATGAAAGTGTTCATGCCATCGATGCTTAATTTTATCTGAGGTTTTCAGCAAGGTTTTCCCGTCCTCCGCCAGGAGTGGTGTAGTTGAAGAGGATTTCAGACCATAAGCCTGATGAAGCAAAGTGTAGAATGCTTTGACATCTCTATGATCGCAGGCAGTCTGTATCTCCCTGGAGAGGTTAGACCACCATTTGTTTTTTATTTGGCGCACACAAAACTGAACCTCACTCCGAACAGAAGAAAAGTGGGCAGCGAGCGCTGGCTCGTTCAGAGGTGAAGAGTTGAGAAGTTTCAAATAAGCTTTCCGCTTTCTATCACTTTGAGGCTTAATTTGATCGAAATTATCAGCAAACCAATCTCTATGTCTGGGAACCTTCAATCCAAGAACTTCAACACCTTTTTGGTATATTGTATCTCTTACTGTCTCCCAGTCACAATCTGAGAAATCCACCTGGTTTAAAGCAGATAAGGAACTTCGTACGGCTGGATTCTTCAATTTGGAAACATCAATACGTTTAGGCACTTTGACACCATTGAAACGGCTTTTTTGCGATCTGTAATTCTCAGTTTAGCTCTGACCATTAAATGATAAGTACCACAGTCAGCACGACGCATTACTCTAACTTTGCAAAAATTTCCAAAATCACCACGTCTACACAGTATGTAATCAAGCAAATGGCCATGTTTAGATTGGGGATGGAACCAGGTCTCCTTGTGTTTCTGGTGGGAAAAAGTGTTGGTGATAACAAGATTTAGTTCACTGCAGAGATGGAGAAGCAGCATACCATTTGAATTGACTCTACCAATGCCATATGGACCCAATGGAGACCAAGTCTCATTGTCTGATCCAACCCGTGCATTGAAGTCACCAAGAACCACCAAACTCTCAGTGCTTGGCAAACCGGTGATAACAGATCTAAGCATATGATAAAAGGAAGTAATATCGTCTTCAGGCGAAGTAAGAGTCGGCCCATAGACAGAAAGAACATCCATGTAACGACCAGCAGCAAGGGGCATTCTCAATGTCATTGCACGGTCATTTATGGTTACTGGCTGTTCGATCTTGTCAATTAAGGAGTTCTTAACTGCAAAACCAACACCAGTCTCACGCCTCTCCTTTTCAGCTCTACCAGACCAGAAGATCGTGTAGCCCGACTCGCGCTCAACCAGTTGATCCTCACCTGCTAATCGTGTCTCATAGAGTGCAGCAATGTCTATATTGTATCTTTGCAATTCCTTAGTCACAATTGCAGTCTTCCGTTCTAGTCTTTTACCATTGTCAATAAGTGTTCTCACATTCCAGCAACAGAGCTGGAGTGGGTGTCGTTTAGCATAATATCTTCTGTTCCTGTTTATATGGACATCCATCGCCAATAGGACTTTTCTTTCTTTCTTTTTTCTTATTTTTTGACAAATATCTGAGGAAGTATCTGTACAAAGATGTTATTCCAGAGATTTAGGTTTGTACGACAGCTAGTCTCTCTTTCGGCTCAAAATCTTGATATCCAGCAACAAGCAGGAGCAAGATAGCCAGCAACAAATCAAACTGCAGACAATGCGGGTACTGGTCTTCCGCTTGTTTTTTTTAGATCAGAGATTTACTTCTCCTAGAGAGGCTTCCTTCACCATGGCTTTCTGGAGCCCTCTCCACTCCAGATAAAACAAATCCCACGCATGCAACATGTTTTTTTTTGTTATTTCTTTTGTTTTTATCTTTTATTTTTTAAATTGAGAGAAGCGTTTTTAAAGAAACGGTATGATTCCTCAATGGCTATGCCGATAGTGATTATGCTATAATTCAATAAATACAAACGATAATAAACATGAAAAGAAATCCACAGATGCAAAACGTAAAACAAACCAGTCATGAATCTCGATGTTTTTGTTCTAATATATATATATATATATGCCTTTGTCCGATAAATGCATGCTCATTGGCTGATAGGAAGGGTGCGGTGGATATTAGAAAGCTGATTAGCTAACGAAAATCTCAATAGAAGAGGAGCGTATGAAACAATAAACAACCACAGAATTCGCGCATAAGCCTGAAGAGTCCTAGAGTAGATGAAACGCTGAATATTCAGCGTAGCTTGATCGCCATATGTATTTTATAAATTACTATATATATATGTATATATATATATGTGTGTGTGTGTGTGTGTGTGTGAGTGTGTGTGTGTGTGTAGGGGGCGTGCGTGTGTAAAAGGGGCGCTCCAAAAGTAAGGACTCCTATGATGTGTGAATTTTGCATTAAAACAAGCGCACGTCCATAGCATGCGTTATTTTCTAATATTCAAATACCGTGAATATCTGCAACACAGATATGCAACTTTCAGGTAATGAATGCATACGTTCCAATCCAAATCCAAATTGCAACCCCAACGGATTCATTTGGGCGGAATAAAACGGAATGAATAGCACAGGAAACAAGATGCCCCACAGAACAAACGAGTCCCTTTAATAATAACATCTGGCTGACTCCCCCCCCCAATCAAAGCATATCAGTAATCTACTACAATGAAAAAAAAAACGTCTTTGTTGTCAATCTGACGTGGAAAAGGTCGGGGATATAAATAAATATACGATGCAACTCGTCATTAATTATAGTTTCCTCTTACAATCTATATAATTCTAAAACTAAAATGACCTTGTAACGAGTAATGTAACCCACTTTCCGGTTTACGACATCCGGTTGCGCATGCGCGCATAAACATTAACCCATAACAACGTAAAAAAATAAACACAAATCACTTCTTTTGCAGATTTTGACCAGCGCGCTGAAATATTAACGTTATTGTTTCGAAATTATTATTTAACATGGAAAGAGTGGGGGTGTTTTGCAACTATTCTTTATTACAACTATACTGTCGCTATTTTTTACAACTAAACAAATTTAACCCGTTGACAACCATGAGAACAATTATAGTAAAGCCAAGACTACTACTACTATTACTACTACTCTCTATCCGTCCCTTTTCCTTCCTTCCTTCCTCTTTTTTTTGTCTACATTTCTAGATACAAAATAGTTGTGTGAGAACGGTGAATTTGTTGACACATATACTAATCTGTTTCAATATTAGTTTTATTTTATTTATTTAGGTTTTATTTTTTGCTTCAGGTTTTATTAATTGTTTTTTGTTTTTTGTTTTTAGATTTTACGTTTTTATAACTTGGTTGAAAGATTCCAATATGGGCTTTCCATTCTTATAGTTCTCATCGGTAGGTTCATGTTCGTTTTCGCTGCTAAATGACTTTTGTCGGCGTTCGATTCGCAGGAAAATCATGTTTTATTTTCGATCTTTTAGCGATTATTCAGAAAAATAGGGAACTTCACACGAATAGGGAGGATATTTTCATGTTTGAGTGATCCGTCCGTGATTATACATTTTAATATAGTTTCATAGAAATGTTTCTGTTATGTAAAAAACCCTATTTATTTACGTCACAAGTGTCACGCTCATACATGAATTCCATAGCTAATATAACATACTGACCCAACGGGTCACGGGTAGTCTAGTATCTTAATAAGAAGGCAGATTACAACTATTAACGTAGTACATTTAACGTAGTGTCATGGTACTACCTAACAATGTCGTCTTACATACTCGGTCCTCTTTCACCAAAAAATCGATTAATTCACTAGATAGTTATTGATAAAAAGAAGCCGACCATCTTTTATTAAAGCTTGGAAAATAACCTCGGTCCTTGGAAGAAATTAGACGCGTTCGAGAAAAAAGAAAAGATGACGGTGGCTAGAGAACAATATATGATTTTCATTTAATTGAGATATTTAAATGAATAAAGGCGAACGTTGACGTGTAAAGTTAAATAAAAAAAAATCATTTTACCTTAATTTAACTCACACATATTCGTACATTTGACTGTTTTAATTATTTAAAAAAGTCACGTTCCATTTCTTCTTCCCTCTCTACTTTGCCGTCATTCGAAAGACTAAAACGCTAATGTGCATGCATATAAATAACTTAGAAATTTAATACAAATTAACAAAGTTAATAATTTTCTATAATATAAATCGCACATGTCTGTTTAAATGTATGTATGTATCTATGTATGTATGCCTAACACGTTCCACAGAGCGACGAGTTTTCATGAGATCGGTACTATTTTAAAGCGCGACCCTTCGGACGACCAATATCAATAAATTGGCTAAAAACATTTATTCTTTCACCGTCAGCTGCGCACTTTTCTACAGGGAGAGGTCGCTATTTTTGCCGATATTTTCAAAAGTCATACCCTCTTTTTGATTGATTATCCTTAATTTAAACTTTCGCCACTTCCGCTTTGGCGATGGATGCAACTGCGAAGAAGTCATTTTTTTTTCTCACGTTCTTTTCCTCCTACGCGGTACGGGTTCGAGCCTGCCTGTCTACTGCCACTTTTTGTTTTGCTCAACACTTACCCCCGAACACCCGGGCAACGCTTGTATGCAGGATAGTTTGAAATAAAGCGAAGATTTCACTGAGATCAAAAATAATGAAAAAAAAAATTTCGAAGCATCATCAAATAGATTTTGATTTTAACCAAATTAATAGAAACTCCAGTGTCAAATTTATAATGAATTGCACCTTTACAGTTGCTCTTTTTGCAAACGTAAAATGTTATCTCAGACAAACGTTCCATTTTAAATTGGCAAGTGAAAAAACGAGATGAGATGAGATTAAACAGGTGGTTTCTATAGAAAACACCTGTTTAATCTCATCCGAGGAAACTCTTGAATGGTTTCAAGGCTTCATGTTTAACTTTTCCTTGATATATATATATATATATATATATATATATATATATATATATATATATATATATATATATATATATATTAATAAAACCTCTCTGGACTAAGACAATTGTGATCAATGTATGTATATGTGTGTATATATGTGTCAAATATATGTGTATATTTATGTATATGTGTATATATGTTTGGGTGTATGTATGTGTATATATATGTATGCTCTTATTCTTTTTTCTATTTTACCATTTACTTTCCATATTATACATATGCATGTATATATGCATATATATGCATATATATATATATAAATATATATATATATATATATATATATGCTAAGTACTGGGAACTAAAAGAAAGCGGACATTCGCCGGTAGTCGAATGGAAAATAATAAGACAAGCTACCACGTGTAGGGACCTAGACAACCCTCGTAGATTATGCCTTCATGAAAAATGTGCTATCCTGTACTTTAAAGAACCCTAACCTCTATTAAATTGTAGAAGTGAAATAGCAAATAACTGTGTTCACAAGATAAAATTTACTCTAGGATAGCGATAAAAAATACTTTTAAAACTAACCAAAACAATAGAAGATAAACAAATAAATAAATTAAATAAACATGAATATACATAAACGATCACACATATATGTATATATATGTATATATATATATATGTGCATATATGTATGTACACATATAAATATATATAAACTAACAATAAAAAAACACTAACCTAGTTTTAAAACAGATCCTTTGTCCGATAAAATGCATGCCCATTGGCTGATATGAAGGGCGCGGTGAATACTAGAAAGCTGATTGGCTAGCTAAAATCTCAATAGAAGAGGAGCATATAAAAATGATAAACAATCATAGAATTTGCGCATAAGCCCGAGGAGTCCTAGAGTAGATGAAACGCGGAATATTCAGCGTAGCTTAATCGTCATATATGTTTTATAAATTATTAAGTAGGTCTGCCTACGTATTGAGCAGTTTTGAAGTAAATACTTAAAGTTTACGCATAAATCTATACTTTCGTATATTAATTTTATGTGAGTAAATTAAGTAGTTAACGCTATTTCACACGGTTAATAGTAGCCGAATGGATACGGCCTCCGCTAATCGAGCCAGAGATGTCTCGTGTCGCGGGGTTCGAATCGTTCGACTGGTAGTAATCGTGACACCCTGCACTGAAGAATCCCGAAAGGATGAAACACTAGTGTCTGTAGGTATTTAATTATTATAGTAAAAAAATAATTATAACAGCCCCTTTAAGAAATACGTTTCTTATCGTTGAGCACTTTCTGTTGAATTAAAAAAAGTCGGTCAATTTAGCTCTTATGCGTAGATCATCGTATAACGATTTGATCACTGTCTGTCTGACGTAATGAACATTTAAATTAAAATGTTTAAAATTCAACGCTATTTCACATGATTAATGGTAGCCGAATGGATACGGCCTCCGCTAATCGAGCCAGAGATGTCTCGTGTCGCGGGGTTCGAATCGTTCGACTGGTAGTAATCGTGACACCCTGCACTGAAGAATCCCGAAAGGATGAAACACTAGTGTCTGTAGGTATTTAATTATTACAGTAAAAAAAATAATTATATATATATATATATATATATATATATATATTCCTAGCGCGTTTCGAGCTCTGCGGCTTAAGGGAATTTCAATATACCTTATTGGTTTATCTTGTAAAACAATAAATTCATGTAAAATATAAGTTTACAGCCTTAAAATTCTATTCTTTTATACACACGCACACACACATACACACAAATACACACACATGTATATATATATATATATATATATATATATATATATATATATTGTTGGTTCCGTTGATCTCAAAAGTCTGGTTAAGTCGAGGTGTTACAGCTTGTGGTGTAGCTGTGCAGGCCGATGCGGGAGCCACAAGAGCTGCAATGCAACAGTTGCTGTAGATATAGGTTTTTATTTCTCTCTGTCTGGGCCGGGGTCGAAGATGGACCTGCCCTTTTCTTTCTACGGGATCTCTTGGTGGATATGTTGGGTAATTTTCTGGCAACCAGAGAGTGAGCTGTATCACAATCGGCGCTGTGGAATCTTCGAGTAACCAACACTTGGTTTAGGCGAGATCTGCGAGTGAGGAAAATATCCACTTGATGCCAATGGCGGTATCTGGTATTTTCTCATGACAC
Source organism: Euprymna scolopes (assembly GCF_053919585.1). Lineage (NCBI taxonomy): Eukaryota > Metazoa > Mollusca > Cephalopoda > Sepiida > Sepiolidae > Euprymna > Euprymna scolopes. The sequence continues at coordinate 96,547,356 of NC_136505.1, forward strand.
TCTGTGGTGGGGATTAATGGGGAAGAAGGTGTTGGTGAGGAAGACGTCGTTTTCATTTAGCTTATCAACACAAAAATGACGCATGTATCGGGGCCAGGAGGCGTAGTCTGCTCCCATCCGGGCATTGAAGTAACCGAGTGGAATAGGACTATGCTCTGTCTTTGCCTCCAGTTCCTCATAGAGCAGTTGTTTAGCCTCAGCTGAAGAGCAAAGTGTGGGGGCATAGACGCTAAAAATTGAGACTGGTCCAAATGAAGTGGAAAATCGAAGGGAGAGGACTCTTGGAGTGCCGAAGATAGGCACTTGAATGGCTTGTAAGAGGGAGTTGCGGACGGCAAATCCGCACCAGAGAGTGTTTCCTGCTCCTGGCAGAAGAAAGTGTAGTCTTTCTCCATGGCACTGCCGTCGTCGGGCAGTCGTGTCTCCTGTAGCCCTTCTATTTCAATGTTTAGTCTCCTCAATTCGCGGTTCAAGATGGCAGTTTCCTGGTGTCGTCAATCTTGTAGGTCGTTGTTGTGACGTTCCAAGTTACCAGTTTCAGCACTGGCCGCTTTCATTTTTTGTTTTGAATGTTGCTAGGTTACAGGCTGATTTTAGGGTTTGGCCTATACTCCGGGCACCCTCTGAGTAGGTGGAAAGTGGCGAGCCAGCACCTTATTTGCTGGGGGCTGCCCAGCCTTGAGGTGGACGGTAGCTAACCGGATGGGATCTTAGATCCTACCCACAGACAGGTGTCGACACCAGGCGTCTAAGCTGACGCCAAAAAGCTCCTGACATTTAACCTGGAACTGTCACTCCCCGTGTTGTAATAGAGCACTGGAGTGACCTCTCGAGGACGCAGGCCTAAGCGAAAAGCTATGAAGGGTCTGCGATGCCCTATTAATCAGAAACCTTGCTTGTGGGATCCAACGAAAAGGCAAGCCAATAAAGTTTGCGTAAGGTTGGCGGAAGGATATGTCGGAAGGTCTGGGCAATGCAAGAATAAAGGGCCTTCGGGGCTCGACTCCGGGTTTTTCAGTGGTGTTTACTCCTTTAGGTTTTCCAGTATTGAGGTAGTCCGCAGGGCAGAGGAAGATTTAAATAAGTGTTTTCTTTTCACTAAACAATCAGGTTTACGAGCTTCATTTACCAAAAGCGACTATATTTTTAAGGCGCCAGAAAACCGTCGTTTGCACTTTCCCCCGTCAGTATAAGTAGTTTAACCACGCGAAAGACCAGGATAAAGACATGGTGTCACAGGCAATTTGAGACGCACACCTTTTTGGAACAGTTTATAAGCAGATATTTAATTATATATATTTATATATATATATATATATATATATATATATATATATATATACAAAATATATATTTATATACAAATGCATATTTATAAATAAATATACATTTATAAATATATATATATACATACTTATATATAAAAAATATATTTATATATATATAAATATATATTTATATATATATTTATATATATAAATCTATATTAATATATATATATTTAAATATATATTTATATATATTTATATATATATATTTAGATATATATTTATATATTTATTTATATATATTAATATATATATATTTATATATATATATATTTATATAAATCTATATTTATATATATATATTTATATATATTTATATATATATTTATATATATATAAATTTATATAAATCTATATTTATATATATAATAATATAAATACTTATATATATATATATTAATATATACATATATATTTGTGTATATATATTTATATATATATTTATATATATTAATATATAAACATATTTATATATATTTATAGATATATACATTTATATATATTTATATATATATAAGTATTTATATATATACATTTAAATAACTATTTCAATATATATATATTTATATATATTTATATATATATATTTATATATATATGTATATAAACTTATATATATATTTATAGATATATATATTAATATAAATTTATATATACATATATTTATAACTATATTTCTAGATATATTTATATATATACATATTTATCTATATATTAATATATATATTTATATATATTAATACTTACATGCATATTATATATATATATTAATATATTGTATATATTTATAAATATATACATTTATATACATATATATTAATATATATATTTATATATTTATATATACATATTTATATATATATATATATTATATATATATTTAAAAATATATATTTTTATATATAAATAAATTTATATATATATCAATATATATATATTTAAATATTTAAATATATATATTAATATATATATATATATTTATATATATATTTATTTATATATTTATATATATTTGTATATAAATATTTTTTCAATATATATATGTATTTATATATATATATCTTTATATATATTTACATATGTATTTATTTATATATATATTTATATATATATTTATACATATATATTTATATATGTATAAATTTATATATATATATATTAATTTTTATATATTTATATATATGTATATATATTAATATATATATGAATATATATATTTATATATATTTATATATATATATATATCTATATATATGTATGTATATATATATATATATATTTATATATATGGACATATACTATTTATATATATATGTATTTATATATATATATATTTATATATATATTTATACATGTATGTTTATATGTATATATATATATATTTGTATATATTTAGATGACAATTATATATATATTTATACAAATTTATATATATTTATACTTTTATATATATTTATATATATATTTATATATATATTAATATATATATTTATATATCTATTAATATATATATTTATATTAATATATATATAATTATATATATATATATATTTATACATCTAAATTAATTATATATATATATTTATATATATAAATTTAATATACATATATTTATATATACAAATTAGTATATATATGTACATATAAATATATTTATATATATATTTATATATATATATGTATGTATACATTTATATATTTATATATATATATTTATATATAAAAATCCATATATATATTTATATATATATTTACGTATATATTCATATATATACATTTATATGTATACATATTTATATATATATATATATATTCATATATATATATATTTATATGTATATATGTACATATATGTATATGTATATATTTATATGTAGATACATATATAAATATATATATATTTATATATATTTATGTATATATATATTTATGTATATATTGATGTATATATTTTTGTATATATTTGTTTATGGTTTATGTATATATTTATATATATATATATATTTATATATATACTTATTTAAATATATATATATACTTATGTATATATTTATGTATATATTAATGTATATATGTATAGATATATATTAATATATATATTTATACATGCATACATATTCATATATTTATATATAAATATTTATATATATATTAATATATATATAAATATTTATAAATATATTTATATATATTTACACATATATACTGATATAAATATTTATATATATTTAAATATATATATTGATATGTATATATTTATATATATATTTATATATATATTTTTATGCATATATATGTATATTTATATATATTTACATATATATATATTTATATTTATACCATATATATAGTTATATATTTATATATTTATATATTTTTATATATACATATATATTTCAATATTTATATTTATATATACATTTATATATATATATATATTTATATATATACATTATGTATATGTATGTTTATATATATATATATATATATTTTATATATATCTTTATATATATATATATTTATATATATGTATATATATAGATTTCTGTATATATTTATGTACATATATATTCATATATATATACATTTATATACATATTTATATATATGTATTTAAATGTATGTATATATATATCAATTTATATATTTATATATTTATATATATATTTGTATATATAAAATTAATATATATATATTTATATATATATACTTATATACATTTTTATACATGTATATTTATAAATATATATAAGTATTTATTTATATATGTATTTATATATATATATTTGTATATATATATGTATCAATATATATGTATTTATATATATATTTATATATATTTATATATATATATGTATATGTATATATCTATATGTATGTATGTATAAATTTATATATATATTTGTATATATATTGATATATATTTATTTATACATATATTTTTATGTCTGTATGTGTTTGAATATATATTTATATATCTATTATATATATATTTATATCTATATTTATATACATATTTACACATATATACTTATATATATTTATATATATTCATGCTTCTATATATTTATATATAAATATATATGAATTCATATATATATTAAGATATATATTCTACTCACATATATATAATTATATATATATTTATATATATGAGTTTAATATATATATATTTATATATACCAATTGATATATATATATATGTATATATATTTACATATACATATATTCATAAATATATTTATATATATATATATGTATACAGACGTTTATATATTTTTATGTATATATTCATATATACATTTTAATACATATATATATATATTATATATGTTTGTATATATATTTACGTATATATTGATATCTATACATTTACAGAAATTTATATTTATATATATATTTATATATATATTTATAGGTATATATTTACAGATCTGTACATATATATATTTATATATATATTTATATTTATACATATATTGAAATAAATATATATTCATATAAATATATATATTTATGTATATATTTATCAATACATTTATATACATTTATATGTATATATTTTTGTATATATTTATGTATATATTTATGCATATATTTATATATAAATTTGTTTATACATATATTAATGTATATATTTATGTATGAAATTATGCATATATTTATATATATATTTATACATATAGTTATAAATACATATATATTTATATTTTTATATACAGTTATGAATATATATATATATATTTATATATTTTATATATATATTTATATTTATAATTACATAGAAATATTTATATATATATTTATATATATTTATATATATATGTATATATTTATTGATATGTATATATTTATATATATATTTATACCTATATTTTTATACATATTTTAATTTATAAATATATTAATATATATAGTTAAATATATATAATAAATATATATATTTTTAATATTTATATTTTTATATATGTGTACACATATATTTACCTGTATATATTTATATATATATATTTATACATTAATATATATATATGTATATATATATGTGTATAAGTTTTTATATATATATTTATATATATGTTTATATATATGTATATATATATGTTTTATATATATTTATATATATATATATATATTTATATATCTTTATATCTGTATTTACATATGTATGTATATATATATATTTATACATATGTATGTACATATATATTAATTTATATATATATTTATATATATATATTCTTTATATATACATATATTTATACCTCTATATATATATATATATATTTTATTATAAATATATATGTATATATATATACATTGATATATATATTTATCTATATATTTACATATATATATTTATGTATATATTTACATATATATTAATATACATTTATGTATATTAATATATATATATTTATGTATTAATATTTATATACATGTTTATATATATATTTTTTATATATTTACGTATACATTCATATATATATATTTATATACATTTGTATTTATACATATATATATATATATTTATATATATTTATATGTATATATTTATATATATGTATATATATATTTCCATATATATATAGGTATCAATATTTATATTGATATATATTTATGTATACATTTATGTCTATATTTCTGTATATATTAATATATATTTTTAAATATGTATTTATATATATATACATATTTGTATATATATTCATGTATATATATATTCATGTATATATTTCTGGATATATTTATATGTATATTTATATATATATATTTATATATATATATATATTTATAAATATATTTATAAGTATATATTGTTTTATATTTGTATATATATATGTATATATATATATATTTATATATATATTTATATATATTCATATATATATTTATATATTTATTTATATACATATAAATATATATATATATATATACATTTATATATATATTCCCGTATATATTTATGTATATATTTGTTTATACATATACATTTATATATTTATATATATATATTTATATACATATATAATGTTATATATTTATATATATATATTTATATATATATTTATATATATTTGCATGTATATATTTATATATATATTTATATATATTATATATATATATTTATATATATATCTATTTATATATATATTTTCGTATATAAATTTATATATATATATTTATACATATATTTTCATATATATATTTAATATATATATATTTTTATATATATATTTATATATATAGTTTTATATATATTTAAATATATTTATATATATATATTTATATATATATTTTATCATATATTTGTATATATATATTTATATTTAAGTTTATATATATATATTTATATATATAACTATTTATATACATATGTTTATATATATATTTATATACATATATAAATATTTATATATATATATATTTATGGATATATATGTGGACATATTTCTCTATATATGTATATGTATATTTATATATATATTTATATATATACATATTTTATATATATGTGTATATATATTTATGTATATATTAATGTACATGTATATTTACATATATATACATATTTGTATATATATATGTATATATATACTTGTATATTTATATATATATATATATATTTGTATATATAGTTATGTATATATTTATGTATATATTTTTTTTATGTATATATATTTATATATATATTTCGTTTTATATTTATGTATATAGTCATATGTATATAGTCATATGTATATAGTCATTTGTATATTTTTTATAGGTATTGATTTATATGTATATATATATATTTATGTATATATTTATGTATATATTTATATATATATATTTATATATACATATATATTTATTAATATATTTATATGTACATATTTGTCTTTATTTATATATATATTTATATATATATTTACATACATATATTTATATATATATTTATATATATTTATACATATATATATATTCATATGTCTATATTTTATATATATTTATATACCTATTTGTATGTATATTTACATATATATATTTATATATATATATTTGTATATATATATTTATATATACTTTAATATATATATTTATATATATATATTTAAATATATATATTTATATCTATATTTATATATATATGTATATATATATTTATATATATATTTATATAATTTTATATATATGTATATATTTACATAGATATTTATATATTTATATATATATTTTTATATACGTCTATATATATATTGTTATATATATTTATGTACATATATATTTACATATATATATATATTTATATATATATATATGTATATATATATATATATGTATATATTTATATATATATATTTATATATATATTTATGTATATATTTATGTATATATTTATATATATATATATATATATTTATGTATATATTTCTGTATATATGTAGGTATATAGTCATATGTATATTTATATATATATATGTATTTTTATATATATATGCATATATTCATTTTTATATTTATGTATATATTTATATATATATTTATATATATATATATTTATAAATATATTTATATGTATATATTGTTATATATTTATATATATATATATGTATATATATATTTGTATATATATTTATATATATTTATATATATTTATATATATATATATTTTTATATACATACATATATATTTGTATATATATAAATATATATATATATTCATATATATATATATATTTATATATATACATATTGATATTTATATTTGTATATTTATATATATATATTTATATATTTAAATTTATATATACATATGTATATATATATTTGTATATATATATATATATTTGTATATGTATAATTATATATATTTGTTGGATATACATACATTTGTATATATATATATATATTGTCAGCAGTAATATGTCATTATGTCAAAGTACATTAGATTACGCTATCATCAGCGTAGGAGATGACAATTGCTGCCGGTCATAATATAAGAACCCAGCCTTTCTTCTTAGTCTGCGAAGCCATTACCTCAAAACCACCAAAGCAAAGTCGGAAGGATGATAGGAATTTAGAACTATTAAACGCTTGATTTGAACGAATACATTAGAGTATCTTGAGTGTTCAAACGAGCGGAAGTCTTGAACATTAAATAAACGCTAAATGTTAGTTATTAAGCGGACAGTGTCAATCATTTATTAGTCTTATATTTGTGGTATAATTATAATTAAACTGTAACTATTCTTTATACCTATATATATACATATATATATATTTATATATATATATATGTAAGTATATATATATATATATATATATATATATATATATATATATATATATATACATTACACTATGGTGTCATGTATGCATGTACCCAGATGCATATTGCGGTGAGAGGAGTTGTTTGACTGGACGGGATGGGTGGAACAGGGCAGAGAAATGCAAACCCTTAATAGAAGAAGATCAACAAGCCAACTTGTGACGGGATCACATACATTCGAAAGAACACCTGTCATATCGGGTGCAGTCCGCCGAGGTCAGCGACGCCCTGTGGGGGTGGTCCAGTATCGGTCCCGTTATATATATATATATATATATATATATATATATATATTTAAATATATATATATATATATATATATATATATATATATATATATATATATATATATATATATATATATATATATATATAAGCGAGTAGTCACCAAAAATGTGTATTTTTTAACATTATTTTATTATTCCGTGTCTTGGTTTTTCATTGAGAATTATGTTTGGATCATTGTAATAATGTTTTTACGTCATTGAAATCGTTTTGACGCGCGTTTCAGACGGTCTGTGATGCGTCCTCGTCAGAAATTATTATGTGTTGGAGATGTAAAAATGGCGACTTTCGTAGTTAATTTGAAGTTTTTCCAAGGGGTGGAGGCTAGTAAATGTTTATTTTTCATTGGTATGCTCAATTTTTATTGCTCTTTTATTGGGCTTGTCCAGGGAGATAAATAATGTATATATCAGGGATATATATATATATATATATATATATATATATATATATATATATATATATATATATATATATATATATATATATATATATATATATATATATGGCTGTGTGTGTGTCTGTGTGTGTGAATGAAACGTCAAAAGCTTTATATGTTTATTTGAACAAATAAACACTAAGTATATATAGATACATATATAGGTAACAAGATGTAAGGCAAATAGACGACCGATAACAGAACTACATTTCATGTAGGTTATAAATGTAAAAACAAACTTATACTAAAAGACGTTAGTGGACATGGCATATGACGCAGATATAAAAAAATGACAAAGAACCGTAAGTTACAGGTAGTCTCAATATCAAAGCTGTATCAGTCATGTCGTTAATAATGAGGTAAGAACTGAAAGGGAAATTTGATAACTGCGTAGAGCGAAATACCCTCCATCCCCGATATTCTCGGGTTCGCAATATCCACAAATTTAACCGTAAAAAATATATAACTAATTACCATCGAGACTGCCATGATACTAGTTTGAGTCTCTATCAAGTGCGAATAAGTTATATCGCGTTTCGGTATACGTATATTCTTTAGGAATAAATCATAACAATGACGTCATGACATGTAAACCTGTTACATCCTACTATGCTTAAAAGGCATAAAATGACAAGAAAAGAATTACGCACACGGACAGACATCGAATGAGGGTTTGAATTATATTTCAGGATTTTGTACATTATTAGCGGTGTCGTATTCGCACGGCTTCCACTGAGTTAGATTTGAAGACTTTGTTTTTTATCAGCTCTAAAAAGTTACGTTATTGGCAATCATTAGATTGGTTTATCAATCATTTGACGAGTTATCTCTGTATGAAGTTTGCGTCATTAATCTTTCATAAAGCCCTATGTTTGATTGATACGTTATAATAATCACTAATGGTGTAATATCTACTTGAGGACAAATGTTGATGATAGTAATGATCTGTCAGTTAAATTGTGTCGAATAAGAGGGTTTAAAATGATCAGAGAAGTAGATGATAATTTTACATAGTTTGTGTAAAGAAATGGTAAACTTTCTTCAGAATCACAAAAGTAAGGATATAAAGGGTGCCTTCAATAAGTATCCAGACTTTTTTTTTCGTAAAGACGCTTTTAGTGATAAGGCACGCATGAAACTCTAAACCCATTCGAGGTAATCTTCTCAGGCTGCAATGCACGTGCTGTATCGTTACAACAATTTCTGGAAGATCACATGGAAGTCTCCTTATGTGAGCATGTCGATGACCTAAGTCAAGGCCTCTTTTATCTTCTCGATTGTTTAAATATTACAGCCCTTAAGGTTATCCTTGAGATTAGAGTATAACTAAAATTCACAAAGAGCGAGGCCTGGACTACAAGTTGTATAAGGATATGTATTGACATCATCTTGGTAAAATAAGTTGTCTTTCTTTCTGGCCTTTTCTTTACGTGGAGTTCAATACTTATCAACGCCCAATGCCCACTCGGGGATAAGGGTTATTGTGTGTACAGTAATTAATGGGATAGTGTAGCAATAGTATTGGAGAATTGATAAGGTGTCATTACTTAAGGGGCGGTTCATCAGGAATTTGTTTGTGTTGAACTTGAAGAAAGCCAGGTTGAGTCGGGAGGGAAACAGGCAAGCGGAACAGAGTTCCACAGGCGTGCAGTTCTAAGAAAGAAGCTTTCTTCATGGAATCTACGTTTTGATTTAGGCACAGATAAGGAGTGGGGAAAATTATTGACGGTGGTTTCAGCTAGTCGGGTGTTTTTTTAAAAAAAAGATTGACGAGGGGGAACCAGAGAATGGAGCTCAGACGAGCACTTGCCATGGAAATACCGATAGAACAAAGACAGGGTTGAGCACCCTTGGAACAAACTTCACGCAAATTTAGTTTCTCGTGGATAATTGTGCGTACAATTCCCACACTTACATAAAACTGAGCATTTATGACACACGGCGGTCATTATCTATTGCATTCTTAATCCTTCCACACTTCTCATCTTCCCTTACAGGCTCTTTGCCTTTTTGAAAATTTTATGTCACTATCAAACTGATGCTCGATTCGTGCAAGATGGTCCAAAAGTAGCCTCCATACGTTTCTATGGCCTTTAAACAATTTTATTGCATATCGTTCTTCTATATTATCCACCCATCCAGATTGCATTTTTGAAATTCACCAGTTGAAATATGCAGGCTTTAGTAGGGTGGATATAAGGTCTTGCTGCGGATGTTCAATTTAACCTGAACTCATAAAAATGTTTAGTAATCTCGTAAGGTGTATAGCAATAACAAACTGAATTCCCAAGAGTCTATGCCAGTTTTAAATGCATGTAAATAAAAGTCTAGAAACATATTGAACGCACCTCGTAACTGAGGACAATTTTTTTAATAGTTCTTCTGTGATGCGAAATTTGTGGTGCTTTTTAGAATAAAACTCTATAAAAAATACAAAACAGAAAAAAATCTTTGTGATGTATGCTCTCGCTACGGAATGAGGATGTAATCTACTATGATATAAATCTCATCTGTCTGTTTAAATGTATGTACGTATGTATACATGTATATGCATATTCATATATCTGTCTAACACTTTTGATAGAGGCGGCGGGTTTTCACGTGATAGCTATAGTTTTGAAGCACCACCCCTTCGGACGACAAATATCGAAAAATTGGCTAAAAACCTTAATTCCTTCACCCATAACTGGGCAATCTTATACGGGGAGGGATCGCTTTTTTTTTTCGCCGATATTTTCGAAAGTCATCTCCTCTTTTCGATTGACTAGCCTTAATTTAAAACTTCGTCACTTCCAGTTTGGCGATGGACGCAACGGCAAATAGGTTACGTTTTTTTCACGTTCTTTTCCTCCTTCGCGGTACGGTTCGAGTCTGCCTGCCTACTACCACTTTTTCCTTTTTTTTTTTTGTTTTTTGCTCAACACAAAGCTCCAAACACCAGGGCAACGCCGGTCCCACAGTCTAATATTCAATAATATATGTAATATACCGCGAACATCTATATGAAAATACTAAGCCATGAGATGAATCACATCACAGTAAGGAAACAGTAAGGTGTAAGAAGAATATAAAAAGGAGATGGCATGTAAGAGAAGACGATCACGTTAGAGATGTAGATGACATTCGATAGTACGTTCAAGAAGACGATCGTGTGAGAGACGTCATAGGTGTAATGGGAAGTCATGCGCGATGAGAAAATAACAAAAATAAATGTACAACAAAAATAAAGACGAGTTGAAATTCTTTTCTATTCTTTCTCTACTTTGCGACTTAGTGCATAACTTGTTGACTAACGTTAGACACGTTAATTGATCTAGTAGTATTTTTTTTTATTAGAAAAATATATTTTATATCTAAGTGAGACGTAGTGATTTTTGTTCGGCCATGTTTTTGATCTAGCATAAGTAAGTGCGAATCTACATAATTCGAACTATCGTGATCAAATAAAACTTTACAATTGATGCTTTTAGTACAAAAACCGCTAAACAACGTATTTGTTTTTATTTTTTTATATATAGTTTAGAAACAAATTACTTGATCGATTAACTTGATTTTTTAAAATATGGTATCTTCGCTCCATGATCAGTCGCCATTTTGTTTTAAAGTTCAAGGGCTTTAATTACAAATTGGAAACGGAGACTTTATTTGCATCATAATTATTAAAAAAAAAAAACTTTTAAATTGCTAAAAATCGTAACTTTTGATTTTAGTAATCAAGAAAAACACCTACTTAATTAAATTACACGATTTTTAGAATATGACATCTTCGTTCCGTGACGAGTACGTACATCATAAATATTTTTTATGTAATTTATTTTTTTAAGTTAGTGTAATTGCAAAGAAACATCAAATTTGTTTATCCCACAAAGATCTCTCTTACCGTTAAATGAGTGGACCGGTACGAAACCTACATTCTCGTGACTACCTAACCAAAAAGAGAAAATATCTTTGCTCATAAATAACCCGGCTGCTTTTCTGACGGCGCGGACATTAATGGACATACGTTGCCAAATTCTCTTCATTAATTGGAATAATGAACGGCAATTTTCAGTGCCTTTTGCTGTATTTGATCTACAATTAGTGTAGATCCAGGAGTTGCTTAGGTGGAGGCGAACTTTTTTTTTTCTGTGTACTTCGTTTAATGTTCGTTATCGCTATTGTAAGAGGGAATGTTTCTCGGCGCTTTTTTAATGGTGACGTCCTTTGCGGTGAAAAAGAGGGGGATAGTTGGGCGTGGCTCATTAAGTCCAATTATTTTGCCCATCAGTTTGTGTTCTTCTCTGCATCAGAGTCAGCAAAGTTTTAAAATAGCCGTCCAATTCCCTGCGTGGCCGTCATAATTAACGATTACTTTCGCCTGACTCTTATCCTTCAAGTCGTTCTATTCACATTGTATGGCACATATATTTTAATACTAGTGTTTAATATGTACTTTTTAAAGTTCTTTTTCATAAGCCCAGTTGCTCCTATGATGACTGGTATAATTGAAACGTCTTTTAATTTCCAATTTCGTTTCATATCATACATAAGTCCTTGCAAGCATACCCGGTGAACCAAGTGCAAGTGAAATACAAACGATTGCACTGAAAGGGACGGCTAGAATCCTGAAAAGATCTCTTGGTTGGACTCACTAAAATAGGGGTAAATGTCAGACATCTGGTTGGATGTCCCATCCCCTAGAAGAAAAAGTTTAAGAAAAATGAAAAAAAAACAAAGGGAGTGTTTAATACAGTGTAGTAAAAGATCCTGCGAACATATACCCGAACGAACAGTTGGGAATGACAACTACACTATTCACTATGACTACATAATCCCTACTGCTACATATCTTGAAAACGCAGCTGTTAAACCAGATATAGTGATTTGGGACAGAGCAAACAAAAAAGCGACCGTAATAGAGGTCAGTGTACCCAATGATGCAGGGCTTAACAGAGCTGAGAGGGAAAAGATCACAAAGTATCAAGGACTTATGTATGATATGAAACGAAATTGGAAACTAAAAGACGTTTCAATTATACCAGTCATCATAGGAGCAACTGGGCTTATGAAAAAGAACTTAAAAAAGTACATAGCAAGCATACCCGGTGAACCAAGTGCAAGTGAAATACAAACGATTACACTGAAAGGGACGGCTAGAATCCTGAAAAGATCTCTTGGTTGGACTCACTAAAATAGGGGTAAATGTCAGACATCTGGTTGGATGTCCCATCCCCTAGAATAAAAAGTTTAAGAAAAATGAAAAAAAAAGTGTCGTTCCATAAGTAAGGCCTCCTATTATTTAATTAAAAAACTGAATATTTGATGAGTTACGAATGCGGTACTGGTACCTATAGATGAGCGACATTCTCCGATGCAGTATTAATTTTTCAATATAGTCACTACATTAATCGATTCACATTTGCCAGCCTTTTCTTTTGGTCGTAAAACTCATAAGTAGGGCTGTGACAACAGAATATTTTTTTATTCTTTTTACTCTCGGGTATATATTCGACACAGTTATTCAACCGAGAACTACATCAGTTTATATAAAAACATATAAAATAGTAACGGGTATGTACTCAAGAGTCAAAACAATGAAAAAATATACTTTGTGGAAAAAAAACTATTTAGAGGGTAAAGTAGATTACCCGGTGATAGCGTAAGCTCCGAGGGGTTGCAAAGGATGCCCTAAGCGACCCCCCCCTACTGGGTCGAGTAACAAGTTTTGTAGTACGGCGAGCAGCGAGTAACTAATTTGTGCCAACCGTTCACCAGTAAGTCGTTAACAGAACTGGCGCTAGTCAGAGACACAATTCTTTTATAACAGAAGAATAGTGCCTCCCCCTACTCCTCCAAGTCTATAAGAGACTCGTTCTCTCAACCACTCAGATTAGAATTCCGCCCTCGAGGCCGGCGCCACCAAGTAAGCAATCTCCTTTTTTTATTTTTATTTTCTCACACACTCCCGACAAAAACGAGAAAAAAAAAACAAAAGGTAGAAGAGAGAAAAGAAAAAGAAAAAGTTACATAAAAATGACAGACCACCAAAATACTTAATCAAAAAACAACTGTTAGTACAATATAGCAGTAGTCGATCAGTCCAGATATCAATCAAGCAGGCAGCAGGCTAGGTCTACCCCGTCGTTTTTTAAGGGGCGCACATTCTGGGCAATACCACTTTTGCCTGTTGGGAGGTTCTGAGTCGATACCGACACATCGGAAATGGTACCAATCGTCGCACGAGTCACACCCGATCATATTCTGATTCTGCTGCGGAGAGCTGCACAGGGGACACAACCAGACCTGCTCTTCAACACTAGGGGGTGAATCCAACGTCTCCCCTCCCTCCGCAACAGGAGGTCCTTCAGGAGTCCTAGAAAGCTCTAAGGGGTACAGATGTTTCAGGGAATGTACTTCCTCCAAGCCCTCCCCTTTTTGTACACGTGCTGCTCTAACGACACCATCATGGCCTGGAATCAGTTCAGTAATAGTTCCTAAGACCCAAAACGGTCTGGGTTTCAAAGGACTCTTAATCAGCACAACATCATCCTTCTGGAGGCGGGTTCTTGTACTGAGTCGGGATCGACCAGGAATCTTCCTTCCCAGCTCTAGCAGGTACTCCTCATACCATAGTTTGTGGAAATCTGTCAGACATTGGTCCCTAAGTTCCAAGGTTTGAATTAGCCTCTCCCTGCTGGGAGGCAACAAGGTTGTTCTATCCTCTCTATCCAGTCGTATCAATAGCCCGGGGCTCTGATTGGGCTTAAGGAACATATTAGGGGTAATTGGAGTAGCATTTTTGTCGGCTGACACCTGGTAAGTAAGAGGCCGGTTATTAACAGACCTCTGAATATCCGATAACACTGTCAGAAGGGTAAAGTAATCCAATCTACCCCTGCCAAGAATCTTAAATAGGCAATTCTTCATGGTCTTGATACATCGCTCCCATGTTCCTCCATACCAAGGAGAGAACAAGGGAATGGTTTTAAGTTTTAACTTACAAGGACCGTATTTTCTTTGATAGTCCGTAAAAAGAGAGAGACGATCGAAAATCTTTCCACTTCCTATAAACGTTTTCGCGTTGTCACTATAAAGGGTTTCGGGAACGCCATATCGGTTAGTAAATCGAACCAGTGCCTGGAAGAAAGAGGGTACGCTCATGTTGGGAACTACTTCAATGTGTATTGCTCTGATATTCAAACAAGTGAACAGGAGCAAGTACATTTTCGTATCTCGTTTCCCGTCACTCACCCAAAGATGGCCAGTAAAATCAATCCCAGTGTGTTGATAGGGGACTCTGAAATCGGTACGGTGCGACGGCAGGGCAGCAGCAGCATTCGGCGTCACTGGCGTTGAATTATAACGTTTACATCTGGCACAAACAGCCAGTACCTTATTCACAGCTTGTCGACCCTGCGGGACCCAATAACCGCTTCGCCTCAACTCCGCTAGAGTTGACCCAGTTCCAAGGTGGCAACACCTTTCATGACAATCTAAAATGATGAGTCTGGTAACAGGATGATGTTTCCCTATCAGAATGGGGTTTTTAACTTCATAACCAAAGTGGGAAGATTGGTTGATTCTTCCCCTAGATCGAATCAAACCGTCAGGGTCCAGAAAAAGATCCAGAGCACGAACCCTAACTGGCATGGGTTTACCACTCGGCTCCTTTAGGTACTCCACTTCCACGGGAAATTCTTGCCGTTGCACTGTCTTCATAAGGTAGATCGCTGCCTTAGAGTTGTAGTCCCATTGTCGATTAAATCGGATGGCTAGGAACTTAAACACCAAGGCAGTAACAGTCAGTAAACCAGAGAATGAGGAAAACCTCTGAAAAGGTATGGCCGAAGTGTACTCTTGATCATGGATCAAGGAACAATTTTCTGAACTGCGGGTCATTCGCTGGCATATCTCACTCAAACAGGGCATATCCTGTCCTGGCCATTGAGATATTCCTTCGCATAGCCAGGAAGGGCCTGAACACCAAAATTCCATCTTGGATTGGAACTTTCTCAATGTTAATCCTCTTGTTAACAAATCCGCCGGGTTGAGTGTACTATCAACATATCTGAAGAGAGTCTTCAAGCCATAGCGAGACTCCAACTCCACTTTCATCTGCAGAATGTCTTTAAGTCTATTTTTTGCAAAAACATTTTTGCTAGCCATGTTTTGAGATAAAATCCAGGACAAGACCACCTGTGCATCCGTGGCTATACACAAATTCTCGGGAACAAATCCTTCACAATTGTCCAGGATTGTGGGGAGACACTTGAAGGCGAGGAAAACGGCCATTAGTTCCAACACAGGCAAAGTCTTGTCCTTCATAGGTGCCACCTTAGCTTTCGCAAATAATAAGGATGACCGACCATTTTGTACGATATACACGGCAAACCCATATGCTTCCTTGGACGCGTCGCAAAACAGGTACATATCTCCAGGTAGCCCTGCCATAAGCGCCTTGCGCAAAAAACGGAAATCACTCAACCCTGAAAGGTCCCTGGCTAGCTCTCTCCAATCGCTCAAGATCGCTGGCTGGAGTGGATCATCCCAACCTGCACCATTCTTCCACATGGACCTGATTAGCACTCTACTGCGGATAGTAACCGGGAGACATAGGGACAACGGATCGAAGACCTTAGCTGACTCTGAAAGAACACCTCTCTTAGTTGTCACGTCAGGATTGCACTTTACCGGAGCGACATACAACTCCTCCGAATGTGGGGAGTATCGGTAGCCCAGTACTCTCTCCCACTCCTCTTCATGGATACTTAGAGTACCATCCTCCTTCATCCTATTGCGGAGCGCCTGACTGTTTGAGTTGCATGACTGGATAATAAAGCCCCCTTCCAGCAAACGCTCTCTAACAAGGGAATACAATGTAGTAAGCTCACTCGCGTCTGCCACGGATGCCACAAGGTTATCCACATAAAACCGGTCCTCCATCATTCTGCGGCAAGCATCTTGAGGGTATTTTGCCGCATGTAATTTTAAGATGCACCCCAACACAAATGGGCTGGAAGTAAACCCGAATATCAAGGTGGTATAGCGGAAGCAGCGCAAACAATTTCCTTGTTTAAGAAAAAAGCAAAACCGGTTCCTATCCGCCTCCAGCTTAAGCCGAATCATTAGGAAGGCTCGGCGAATGTCTGCTAGTAGCACATAATTGTTGGCTCTAAAGGCCAGCAACAACTTTAAGATGTCCCCTGTTAAGTTAACGCCAGAATATGCTGCTTCGTTCAGCGATAATCCATCTCCTGTCTTCAAACTACAGTTGAACACTGGTCTTATCCTGGTAGTTGCCGTAGGGTCCGACTTGAAAACTGGTCTATGTGGTATCCACACATATTTGTCGAACTCCTGAGGGGAGACAAAAATCTCTTCAATTATACCGTCCTCCTGTTGCTGACGAAACACCTCCAAATATTCATCATATATTTTTCTTTTAGTCAAGTTTGCTGCTACCCGGTCTAAAACATGCAAGGAAGTTGCATGATTAGAGGGGACTCTGGCTAATCTATCGTGATGCCAGGGGAGCTCCACATAATAGCTTCCATCCCGAAGCTCTACCGTTTCCTCAAATCGCTTCATCTGAACTTTATCGTAATCAGAAAAGTCCTCCTGACTGGGAAGCCCCAGAGATTCCAACGTAAACATTTGTTCTAGTCCTCTTTGTACCATACTGTCAGGAAAGCACTCCGCCATGGGATCCAGGTATGTTGATTGTGTTTCAAGGACAAAACATAAATGTGATGAATCGACCTGGGGGGTATGTTCCATTACCGAATTAAACGAGAGGTGAGTAACCTCAGAGAGGGGCTTATCTTCCAAGAAAAAAGAGTCCACTGCTCCAAACGGGACCAATCCAGGCGGGGTTGCAAAGGCCCATCCATTCAAACACGGGATCAGCTTTAAGGAGTCCAGGTGTTCAATCAGGTCTAACCCAATTATTCCCTTGATCGGTATTAAATCCTTTCCGGTCTCAAACTGGCCGGCCAAAGCATATTTTGCATCCTGAAAGACACGCAATAGAGATTCCAGGTTGGCCACTCGAACCGACAAGTCCATACCATCGGCTACCAAGACAGGAGATGTCAATGTCCTTCCAGAACCCAAGTCAACTCCCAGGACTACCTCTGTGAACCCACGCTGACACTCACCTAGAAAGGTAGACAATCTCAGCTGACAATTGACACCAAGGGTTTCGATTGGGCACAAAGTTCTCAGTACATCTGCCGCCAGATATGTCCGCCCGCTACCCGTGTCCAGTAGGCAATTCACTGACACTGTCTTTGGTCCACAAGAGAATGTAACTGAGAGAATGGGTGGCAACGTGCGGGAATACCCGGTTGAAGTTGCATTGTTCACATCCACATGAAAAGAAGGAGTAATAGCGTTCCCCCTACCAAACTTTTGAGACGTATTCTGTCTTACTGTTGATGTAACTGCAGTGGAGACACCGCCCTTAATCTGCAATCTCTTTATTGCTTCTCCAGTTAGTCTCAATATGGAGGACAAAGGTGGCACCCGTCTATTTGTTAGCGCTATTATCTCGCCTTTCAGTTCGAGAGGAAATTTCCTAAACAGAATCTTAGCCATCAGTCTGGCTCCGCCAGAATCGTCCACAGAAAAGTCACACGAAAAGGAATTCCCCAGCTCTTCCAACAGCGATGCCGTCCTGGAAACGAAGTCCCCCAGCTCAAAAAGGGCTCCACCTTTCTTTGGTACATAGTCCAGAATATCCTGGAATATTTGGTCAATGATTTCATCCAGGTCCAGATACTCCCTCTTCAGTATAGCCATGGCTTGCTGGTAATTGGTGTCAGTGCAACTCAGGTGATTTACCAGCCTCAAGGCTCTGTCTGAGAGTGAACACTTCAAGAAGTTCAACCTCTCGGCATCATTGGCCATGCCGATCACGCAGTTCTCAAACCTAGTCAAGAAGTTTCTGAAACTCATGCGGTCGGACTCCATTTCCTGTCCGCTAAATGTAGGCCCTGTGATCTGTATACGTGGGGGTTTAACAATGAAGGAAGAACCTCTCCCGGTAGTTGCAGAAGCCCTTGAGAACTCAAAGGCAGATTCTGAGTAAGGGCTGGGCTCTGGCTGTCGGTATGCTTGATCCAAATCGCCCAAGTCTTCATAATAATCCTTTAGTTGAGGAAGCCAAGCACCCTCAATCTCGGCAGGTGTACTCTCATCAAAGGAGCCTAACTCCAGCTGTGTGATACAAGTCTCTAACTCGACAATGAATTGTTGAATCTCCGTCCTTAAGAATGAGTACGCCGATGGCCTAACTCCATCACGACACATCTTCAGTCGTCCCTGAATCTTCTGAGTCAATGACTCCCTTCTGCGTAGGAGCTGCTCTTTCGTGACGTTCATGACAGTAGTTAACCGACGAAAGAGTAAGCAGCAAATCCTTTGCAAGATGTGGAAAAAAAACTATTTAGAGGGTAAAGTAGATTACCCGGTGATAGCGTAAGCTCCGAGGGGTTGCAAAGGATGCCCTAAGCGACCCCCCCTACTGGGTCGAGTAACAAGTTTTGTAGTACGGCGAGCAGCGAGTAACTAATTTGTGCCAACCGTTCACCAGTAAGTCGTTAACAGAACTGGCGCTAGTCAGAGACACAATTCTTTTATAACAGAAGAATAGTGCCTCCCCCTACTCCTCCAAGTCTATAAGAGACTCGTTCTCTCAACCACTCAGATTAGAATTCCGCCCTCGAGGCCGGCGCCACCAAGTAAGCAATCTCCTTTTTTTATTTTTATTTTCTCACAACTTTTCTCACAGCCTTAGTCATAAGTGCGCGTTCTCACTCAAATCTGTGTCCCAACGCTGAAAGTGTTGCAATAGTTTTGATCTACAAATTAGAGTATTACACATAAAAGTGAAAAGATAATTTTATTTATTTCTATTTGCGGATTGTTATCCTCATCTTTATAGCTGTTGTTTCATGACGTTTCGATCAACTAATCCTCTGGCCTTCGTCAGGTGATTAACCGCGGCGGGACAGGGATTATGAATCTCTTAACTGCATCGTCAGTAAATGCTGGCTCACATAGTTGTCCTCTCACCACGTTTTGGCCAACTAATCCTCGGACCGATTTTGAGTAGGATTGAAAACGCAATCCTCAAACAATGCTCACCTAGAACCGTAGAGATTCAACGTCCCTATCAAGTACAGCACGGGACACGAATAGCGATTACAACTGGATTTTTTCACTCCTATGAATCAACGTTTATTTGTTGTCTGATCTTCCATTATCAGCTCCGTACCGAATGATATATTATTTTAATTAGTAGAATTCAAGGTGATGAGTAATTAAGTAATGTATTTATTTGTTTGCGAACTGTTATCTGTTATACAAAAGTTGGGAGATGTTGTATATAGACGCCGCCAATAAGTGACTAATCAAATAAAGCCACGTTATGCTATAAACCAATCAGAAACCAGAATTGCTCCATAAAATATTGAATCTTTGAACATTCCATCCCATAATGTGTAAGGTAAAATATCCCCTTGTAATTATTCGGGGTTTTTATCTATAAAAAGAGAAAAAAATATTTTTAAGAACGATTTTTTCGATAAACGATAATATCGGATGAATTTCTGTATAAAAGTTATCAGAAAACACTACTTGTCTTATAACTTACGTTTGTTTGAAATTTGCGAAATATAAACTCAGCTGTTTCGGAACCTATAAGGAAGGAACTCACACATACAGAAACAAAGTGGCTTTTATATATTAGGAAATAGATTGATAGATATACCGTGAAACAAAATACAGAGAAAGGGGTATATGAAAGTTTTTTTTTAAAAAGGAGTCACCACTTATCAATGCCAGGAGGCCACTCGAGGATAAGGTTTAATAAGCCGACAATGGGCAATAGGAAAATGTCGTAATAATTGTTAATAGGGGAAATTTGGTAAATTAGATTACTAAAGGGGAACGGCTCATCGAGAACTTGTTTACATTGGACTTGAAGACGACTATGTTATAGTAAACCAAAAAACAGACAAAAGTAAGAGAGGTCCACAAGTGCAGTTCTAAGAAAGAAACTTTGTTCGTGGAATCTACGATTAGGTATAGGCACAGATAAAGAGTGAGGAAAATTGTTGATAGTGTTTCCAGCTAGACGAGTGTTTCTAGTAAAAGTTTGGCTTGAGGAGCACTACAGTTATACTAAATTTAGGCGGTTGGAGAGCTACTTGTTATATTGTACATATTTAAAGATCATATCGTTCAGGGCGAAAAGCACTTGTTCAGTGGAGGGATTTGGCAGTGACAATCTTTTCGAAAGCCTCGGGCTTTATACTTAGATCATGACTGACAAGTGTTACACGAAGAGATTCGATTTATTGATAGTTTCAAGTCATAGATGATCCATTATGTTGTCAGTTCACACGCGGAAATAACGCCCGAACGACATTTCAATGTCAGCACGATTCAATTTTGACATGAGGGATAAAACCGTGATAGTTTTCTGCATCACTTTCATTCCATTTTCTCGGTCAAAATCAGGACATTTAAAGACTTACGAGACTGTTTAGTAGTAGAAACATTCGATTCATCGTATTATATAACCACATTTGTGCCTCACTTTTTTTCACTGACGCTTCCCCTTCTATTTCTATCTATCCTTGTCTATCTTTCTCTCCCTATATATGTGTTTATATACATATATATATACATACACATATATATATATATATATATATGCGTGTCTGTTTGTGTGTTAGCTCATATATATATAATTTAATTCAATTGATCTATTTCGTTTCTAATGATTCCAACGCTAGACGCCGCATCCCCACCATGTTACATAGCATCTTCTCTACTCTTCTGATGAGAGGCATTTGGTTTCGAAATGCCTTGGCATAAATAGCCCCTTCTATCCCCCAAGTAATTGCTCGTATTCCCTTATTGAATAAATGAACCAATCTATATTTACCAATATATAGTTTTTGTGAATTCATCTACCATTCCTATTGCTCTCCTGAATAAGCTCCAATGATACTTGTTGAGCTTTATATTGTTCCGATAATCTCCTCTTATAGAATTGAGCTTACTCTTTTCTTCTAACGCACTAAGCTATATATATATATATATATATATATATATATATATATATATATATATATATATATATAAAGTAGACATCACGGCATCGCCCCGTCGTAATATACTCTTGAATATAGTATTTTGATTACTGCAGATTTCGTATTTATTATTATATTTTATTGGACTCAATATATAGTAATAATTTTCAAAAGTTGAAAAAAAATTACAGGTGCGCCACCACCGAGAATCGAAACCAAAACGTTTATGTATATCTGCTCTGACGCAACCCACCATTCTCAAACACCCGCTTCTCAAAAACGCCCTTTCCCGCATTCTCGTGTGTCTAACACGTCTCTGATCCTCTGCGCATCGAACACGTGTTTCTCTTAACACCGGCCACGTCAAAAACACTACTCCTCCAAATAGTGCTTCTTCTAAAACGTGTGTCGTTTTTATTTCTAATGACGCCATATGGTACACTGGCTCGGTCATTTGCATATGGATACTGCTGGTAACTCAGCGTCAACGGTTCTGTTAGACGTTTATTATATTAAATGTTATTAAGATTACAGATACTTTTGGCATCGTTAAAAGAGAAAGTGTGTATGTATGAGGAACACAGTCAGTTAGAAGAAAGGTCATCAAGCCTATCATTTTTGACATAAGCTACCCGTATATGAAGCTGCATGGCGATTAGGTTTCAAAACAGATTGACGGAGACCAGAAGACCTACATACTAAACGATCTGGAACGGAGGATTTAGAAATATATCAGGCAATTTTGAAGAACACGTGTCGCAATAGTATTCTAAAAGATGCTGAGATTAGCAACATTACGTCTGTTGGAGAGATTGCAGAGAATGGGGCTAACTAAATACGAGATATGTTTGTACGGTTTATCAAGAACATTACAAATGGGGCAGATGATTATCGAAAAAACCGAGGATGTAAATTGACCCTAGTCTTAGAAAAGGGCAAAGTTATGTAGGAGGAAAACAGTCAGCAAAAAGCGAGGTCCACATACCTGCAAATCTTGGAATGTAGCTACTGAAATAGGAAGCAGTAATATAATGAAGTGTCAGAAGAGCAAATTAATGGAGAACATGTCAGATGATTTACTTAATCTTTAGCAAAAAGTACAAATCTAATATATAATCAGCTATAAATCTGTCGGTCTGTCTGCCTGTTTCCTTAATGTTAAACTCTATCTCCGCCGAAACTAACACATTTTTCATTTTGTCGCCCTTCTTTTTTCTTTACTTTATCGTTCCTTTCTGTGTATTCTCTTCCTTCCCGCTTTCTCTTTCAATAATGTGTTTTCTTTTTGTATTTCTTTATTTATATATATATAAGCAAAAGTACCCATCGTTGACTGGGTTCAAAAACAACCTACAGAAAATGGACTCTGATTTATGGAAGTATGATAGGTTATGAAAAGGTAGGGTTGTAAAGACATAGCTTCGAATTTGGAGGTATCAAAACCAAAGCAAAATATGATGAAAGTAAAAATAAAATAGATAAACCCCATAATTTATTAGACCATACCTGTTCACACTGAAACACTTATCACAATATTCTGTGGAGTTGTATTAAAAAAAAAACTTGTTAAACTTTGTGACATATTTCCATTCTATGGAGGTCAGGCGCGAACGAACAATCCATAATTTTATTATACCATATTTCTTCAAACTGAAACATAATTATCAAATATACTTACGCAGATATATATGAAAAGTGTGTATTAAAGTTTGTGCCTATTTCCATTCTATAGAGCCTAGGCGTGAACGCAGACCCCACAATTGTATTATACCACTCCTATTTAAGTTAAAACATACTTATCAAAGTATTTTTACGTATATCTATATCAAAAACACTTGTAAACGTTTTTTTTTAATTTTTTGATTTTTTAATTTTTATTTCCATACTTTGTGGACCAGGCGCGTACGCAGACCCCACAATGTTAATGAATCCTGATCATGCCAGATCAAATATACCCATTCTTGTGTCTCGATACATCTTCTATCATTATATGTGATCAGTTTTCTGTAATAGTCAACCATATAGGAGCCTATTTGTGACCAGACACACACACAGACGTTCATATATTACCTTAGTTTCTTCGTTTTATTCTATTTGCTCATTTCATTCTCTGTCTTCCATAGTTCCCAATCTCTTTCTTATGGCTCCATCTTTATTTTTATGCCCCGTTAATCGTCAGCGTGTCATCAATTGCGTTAACTCTTCCAAGCCTAAACGCCGCATTCAAATACCTCTGTCAATTTCTTCGACGCTTACATCCACGCGTAATGATAGACACCGTTTTCCAGCCAACCCAAGAGCTGTTGTCAAAATAATTCGCCAATTTAACCCACCTAGCTAATCAGGCTACATTGCACCCTCGGCCGAAGAACTCGCAGATTTGTATCGGTAATCAGCCGAACTAAAGTCGCAAAAAGAACCCCGAGGGATATTAGTCTGCTATCTATTACTGCCGCTTAGATAAATTACAAGTCGATTATCTCCCTTGAACGCCGCAGAAGGCATCAATAACAACTGCCAAAATGTCTCTTGTAAAATTGAATCATTGGCTTTACATTTTCGCAGTAAATCAAGACCGTTTTAGTTACGTCTAACTTTTGCCATGAGAAAATCTGCTCTTCAACTGACGAATTTATCAGTTACGCTTCCATTTGAAAAAGGATTTCAGCCTCTCTATGTACACTTTAAATGTATATATATATATATATATATATATATATATACATATATATATATATATATATATATATATATATATATATATATATCAAGACCGTTTTACAATTTTGCAAGAGACATTTTGACAGTACATTCAAAAATAAAAAAAAACACCGTATAAAAACAACACTAGCGATTAAATACTGGGAACTCAAAGAAAGCGGACATTCGCCGGTATTCCAATGGAAAATAATAAGACAAGCTACCACGTGCAGACATTTAGACGACCCATGTAAATTATGCCTCCCTGAAAAATTTGCTATCCTGTACTTTAAAGAACCCCAAAATCTATTAAACTGTAGACGAGAAACAGCAAACAACTGTGTTCACAAAATATAACTTACTCTAGGATAGCGATACAACATAGCTTTAAAACTAACAATAACAAGAGAAAACAAACAAATAAATTAATTAGATAAACACCAATATACATAAACGATCACACATATACGTATATATATATATGTGTGTGTATATATATATGTGCATGTATGTGTGTACACATAGGTATATTTATATGTATATAAAAAAGGAGAACGTCTACCTAAAACCACTAACCTAGTTCTAAAACAGATCCTTTTTTCGATAAAATGCATGTCCATTGGCTAATAGGAAGGGCCGCGGTGGATACTAGAAAGCTGATTGGCCAACTAGAAATTCTCAACATATATAAAAACAAGAAGCAACCACAGAATTCGCGCATAAGCCTGAAGAATCCTATAGTTGGATGAAACGCAGAATATTCAGTGTAGCTTAATGGCCATATATATTTTATAAATTACTATATATATATATATATATATATATATATAATATATATCTTCTTCTATACTCCTATAAATTCGTTTTTCTTTTGTGTGTATTGATATTCATATTAAAAACCCTCTTTTCTATTTATTTAAAAAGAAAATACAATTTTCGTATGTATGGCTTGTGGAAATGCATTCACTAGCAAAAAGTCTAGCTAATTTGCATATCTTTTAAACATTCACTTGAATTAATTCCCTGTTATTTTTTTTCGGTTTTCTAATGGGATGATAATCTAGAGTTAACTATTACGTGTAATTTTATTCATACAGATATTCTACATGATTTATACTTGCATAATATTTGCGCAAAATCTTAGCAGTAAACCAAAAATTGTTTCCATATATATTTATGTATACGTATATATCTTTGTTTAATCAATTAGTCTATCTATCTATAAATATCTTTCTCTCTCTCTCTCTCTCTCTCTCTCTATATATATATATATATATATATATATATATATATATATATATATATAAGTAAACGCGTCTATGTGTCTGCGTACATTTCCCTACGCAATAACTCTGACAGTTTTTAGTTTACAGAGTCGAAATTTGATATACAATGTACTGAGATTTGAGAAAATCTATGTTATTGATTTTCGGCCAGAAATTTGGCTGTTAAAGGGTCAAAGTTTAACGATTTGACCTTTGAGAACTTTACCAAACTCTTCCGACAATTTTGGGTGTAAACACTTGAAATTTAAGATATATGTTCCTTGGACATAGATCTAACCTTATAACTCGATTTGAGCCCTAAAACTACATGTTAAAGGGTCATAATAGGGATCAAAGTCAACAAAATTGACCTTTTTTATTTGCTCAGCATACACCTCCAAACACCCGGGCAACGCCGGGCACACATGCTGGTATATCTATAAAAGTGAACGTGTCTGTGTGTCTGTCTTTCTGTCTGTGTGTTTGTGTACATTTCCCTACGCGATAAC
Source organism: Euprymna scolopes (assembly GCF_053919585.1). Classification (NCBI taxonomy): domain Eukaryota; kingdom Metazoa; phylum Mollusca; class Cephalopoda; order Sepiida; family Sepiolidae; genus Euprymna; species Euprymna scolopes. The sequence goes on from NC_136505.1 coordinate 96,575,275, forward strand.
TCTGTCAATTTTTAGTCTACAGACTCGAACTTTTATATAAAGTGTATTGAGATTTGGTAAAATCGTTGTGATCGGATTTCGGCCAGAAATTTGGATGTTAATGGGTCAAAGTTCAACGATTTGACACTGGAGAACTTTTCAAAATTTTCCGACAATTTTCGATCTAAACACTTGACATTTTAGATATAGGTTCGTTGGACATGGATCTAACTTAATAACCTGATTTGAGTCCAAAACAATAAATATCAAGAGGTCATAAAAAGGGTCAAAGTAAAAAAAAAATTGACCTCTGCGGTCTCTACCAAGTTACTCAGATGATTTATGGTCTAAATATTTGAAATTTTACATAAAGCGTATTCAGAGACAGGGCATGCTTTTTAACCGGTTAGGCTTAGGTTAGGGTTAGAGTAAGGGTATATATGTTTGCAAGTCTGCCCAAAACTTTCGACAGCGGCGACGGATATTCTCAAGATTAGTGTCGTTTTGAAGTTCGACCATTCAGTGGAAAAATATTGAAACATTAGCTAAAAACATTAATATCTTCACCTTAAACTGGACACTTTTCTACAGGGGGAGTCGTTTTCTTTCGCCTATATTTTTAAAAGTCATCCTCACTTTTCGATTGTCTAGTCTAAATTTCTAAAAAATGTCACTACCGGTTTGGCGGTGATCGTAACAGCAGAGACGCCACTTTTTTCCCCCGTTCTTTTTCTCCTTCGAGGTATGGGTTCGAGCCTGCCTTCCTACTACCACTTCTTTTTTTTTTTTTTTTGCTCAACATACACATCCAAACACCCGGGAAACGCCGGCCACACATGCTAGTATATCTATAAAAGTGAACGTGTGTGTATGTGTGTGTGTGTATACACCCCCCTCTGCAATAACTGGCGATTTTTAGTCTACACTCTCGAAATTTGATATACAGGATACTGAGATTTGGCCAAATCTATGTGATCAGTTGGCGGCCAGAAATTTGGCTGTTAAGGGGTCAAAGTTCAACGATTTGACCTTTGTGAACTCTACCAAACTCCTCCGATAATTTTGAGTCTAAACAATTGAAATTTTAGATATAGGTTCCTTGAACATGGATCAAACTTAATAACTTGATGTAAGCCCAAAACAATAAATGTTAAGGGGTCATAATAGGGTTAAAGTTTTAAAAAAATTGACCGTTTTTTTTTGCTCAACATACACCTCCAAACACCCGGGCAACGCCGGGCACTTATTCTAGTCTATATATCTATAAAAGTGAACGTGTCTGTGTGTCTGTCTGTCTGTTTGTCTGTATGTCTGTGTACATTTACCTACGCAATAACTCTGTCAATTTTTAGTCTACAGACTCGAAATTTTATATGCCGGGTACTGCGACTTGGGAAAATCGATGTGATTGGTTTTCGGCCAAAGATTTAGCTGTTAAGGGGTCAAAGTTCTATGATTTGACTTCTACTTTGAATTCTACCAAACTTCTCCGACAACTTTGGGGCTAAACACTTGAAATTTTAGATATTGGTTCCTTGGACACAAATCTAACTTAATAACTTGATTTGAGCCCAAGACAATAAATGTTAAGAGGTCATAATAGGGATCTAATTTTTAAAAATTGACGTTTTTTAAAAAATAAACCGCTTACTTACTTTTTTATTTGCTCAATATACACCTCCAAACATCCGGGTAACGCCAGGCTGAAATGCTTATATATACACATATATATATATATATATATATATATATATATATATATATATATATTTCTGTGTGTATGTGTGTACATATATATATTATTCTTAAAATATATATTTTAAATATAATTTAGTGGATAATCATATTTTAAAAACTATATTTTGAAAATAAAATGATATATATACTGCTTCCCATTTTGGGGGTACAAAATTGGTCAAAGGAAAAATTATTTGCAACTCGCATTTGGGTAAAAATTTACTTTCGTCTGTATGATTGAATTTATTCAAAAAGTATCCCTAACAAAGACGAATAATATATATATATATATATATATATATATATATATATATGTGTGTGTGTGTGTGTGTGCGTGTGTGTGTGTGCGGATGTGTATATATACATATAAATATATGTATGTAAATATATATATATGTATGGTCGACTTGTAACATCGTGGGGATAGAATTTCTTTTCCCCCAACACCAAGTTTATTATGTACAAAATCAACTTTTTGTTGGTAACATCGAATGGAAACAACATCTGATGAATTGGTGGGAATCAGGAAATTTTTATGAACACATAAAATCATAAAATTGCCATTCCATTAACGAAACGGCTGTAATGAAGAAATTCAAGATGAAATAAACAAAAGTTACAAAAAAAAATGTAAGTCTGAATTTCAACGATTTTTGTACTATATACAAATACATATATACATATGTATGTATATATATACATATATGTAGCTCTACCTACGTATTGAGCACTTTTGAAGTAAATACTTAAAGTTTACGCATAAATCTATACTTTCGTATATTAATTGTATGTGAGTAAATGAAGTAGTTATACATATATGTATATATATATATATATATATATATATATATATATATATATATATATATATATATATGCGCGTATACATGTCTGTGACTATTTCTGTCAGTAATCTTTAAATGAGAAATAGATAAAACTAAGGAAACTGTAGATGTAGACTTTTAGAACAAAGAGACGAAACAATATCCAATATAAGCAGTAAACGCAGCAGAATAGACCCACCAACGATGAAAAAAAAACAAAACATAACAACCATGCAAAACTGTGTGGCGAAAAGTAAAAAACTACGTTTGGGGTCATGTGTCCAAATCATAAAGAAACACCGGAGATTAAATGACGCCGAATCTTATCTATAAGTGAACACCCCCGTCGATCTATCAATTTGTCTGCTACGCTAATATTTCAAATAGAGGTCCAATGTCTGAATATTTACATTTAATGGACGCATGTTTTATACTTTCACATAAATGCATAAGGTAATATTCGTCAGTCTGTCACACTGAAATAAAAAAAAAATGACATCTTCTTAGAAATAGTATTTTCACTGGCCTGTAACACATCAAATTGTAGTAAGATTTTTGCTTATTGGAAAAAACATACATCAAACTTTGCTCTTTCGTCAGTCTGTCACGCGTTTTTTATTAGGGTGTGGTTACCGTTTATAAATGATCAACGCCACTTAAGGAAAAGTGTTAATCAGTATGAGGTTGTCGGTGAGACGACATCGTGATAGTAGCGTATGTTGAAATTTGAGTAGAATGTAAGTATTTGATTACATTAGAAATAGAATCAACCAGTTTATAATCAGATGAGGATCAGTCTACCTATTTGTCGTCCATATAGTGGTATATCTACGATAGCCATTTTTCTCATGACAATATCGTTTAGTTTTAACAATAGATAGAGTGTAAAGGAAACTCGATATCTGATCATTTATTGAACTAAAATACAATTAAGAGGATAGAAATGTTTTAACGTTTGGTCCCCCGACAAAAGGCGGGTGAGCCTGTAAATTCACCTTTATCCGTTCGTCCGTTCATCCGTCCGCACTTTTCGCAATAACTTCATTGGAACTTTTTAAAATTTTACACAAGTATTAAACATGGTATGAGAAAAAAAGGTAACAGAGCGGATTTTCCGGGAAAAAACTGCCCCCCCCCCGCTAGGATGTTTTTCGGGTTAAAATGGCTAAAATTGACACTTTTGTGCTTATTAAAAAAAATGATGCCTTGTATTTTTATAAAATTTCTGAAAAGTTGTAGCTAACTGATTTCTTTATAATTTTGCAGCAATAAGGCCAGAAACAACACAGAACTTGTCAACAGTTTGCTTATTGCATTCAGATTTGGTAAAATCTTTGTGATCGGTTTTCGGCCAGAAATTGCGCTGTTAATGGGTCAAGGTTCAACGCTCTGATCTTTGAGAACTCTACCAAACTCCTCGACAATTTTGGATCTAAACACTTGAAATTTAAGATATAGTTTCCTTGGGCATGGATGTGACTTAATAACTTGATTTGAGCGTAAAACAATGAATGTTCCTATTTACAATGCCTCCCCACGGGACAGAGTTAGACACCAGGGGCGTTTTTTTTTTTACGTGGAGAAAAGGAACAAAAATAATAATTGTCTCAGTCGTGAAGGATTTCTCCTCCACTGGCAGAGAACAAGAAATTGAAGTGCAGCATCTGAAGAACAGATACTACACTTTGATCTTGTCCCGAAGGCCAAACAAGGTAAAACAATGAATGTTAAGGCGTCATAATAGGGGTAAAAGTTTTTAAAAAATTGGCCGCTTACTTAGTTTTTTTATTTACTTAATGAATAAATTTAATAATTAAACATGAGCATCAAGATGCACGAGCTATTTTCATATATGGACCGGTTTCTTGAGAACCATAGTTCAATGAGTGACGGACAGGGGATGAGATCCCATCACGAATTGGATCGGGTATCGGGATCGCTGGGAAGCAGTCATGATGGCTGACTACTGTTGGAATTTAAATGACCTCCGTTCTAGGGGTTCAAAGAAACGGGTGTTTAGCCCTGGAGTTTTAACAATGTTTAAGCGACATGCAATTTACGCGTACTTAACTTTATCAGTTCACAGTAAACGATGTTTCTCTCAGGTAATCAATATATTACAAAATATACAAAATATATTTTCTCTTAAAAACATATTTAGGATGACATCCGTTGACAAAAAAAAAAATTGAAGATGCTACAAAAACATAACCGATTTCATCAAAAGATGTGATCTTTTTCTAAATCAATTAAGTCCTGACTTGATGGAGATAAACCGGTTCCATTTCTTTATTCTACAGGGCAAAAATACCGTTAATTAGTTTTAGAAGTCTAAACAAAATTTAAAAAAAATAAAAATGGTTTCTCAGTGTTATTTATATTATATGATTTCAGAATTTGATTTTATTATGAAAATTAAAATTTTATTTTAATTTAATAAGTGTGTGAGCCCCATAAACAAAACCCCACGCACATAATGAATGGCTCCCATTACAAATATGCATGCGTAACATAATAGCTATTGGTTCATGTTTATTAATTGTAATTGGCGGCTTTCACTAATTTTGCGAAATGCCAGCGAAGCATTTATGGGCCCCTGTGAGTGCAAATTTACGGAGGCATGAATAAATTACTATGTTCAGCATTTACTCTCCCCTCCTCATTTAGCCCCAGGAGTTCCTAGGGAACGTCAACTCCTGGTGAAAATAAACTAACGGTACAGTTTTAGGCCTTAACATATGTAAAGTTCAATTCTGCACCATGCAAAAAAAGAAATGATCAAGTCCATCCTCTACCCCTTATACATTTAGCCTCAAAAGTCCCTTAGTCTTTAAAATATTTGAGTCCAGCACCATGCAAAACTGCTAAATAGACATACACAGAAAATGTTGGACAAATATGGTAAAATAGTCCCAACAATTGAGTGGTTTTATTAGCCCTAAAAAAGTCCCTGGGGCACATCCAAGAGTAATCGCGAAGTATAGACAAACAAAATTATATAGAAATCAGTTACTTCCAACTTTTCAGAAAGTTTTATAAAAATCCAAGGCATCAATTTTTTTAATAAGCACAAAAGTGTAAATTTTAGCCATTTTAACCCGAAAGACATCCTAGGGGGCAACCAGTGTTTTCCCGGAAAATCCGTTCTGTTACTTTTTACTCATACCATGTTTTATGTTTGTGCAAAATTTCCAAAATTATCCAAAGCGCAGTTATTGAGCAAAGTGTGGACAGAAGAACGGACGGACGAACGACGAGGATGAATTTATAGGTTCACCCTCATTTTGGAGCATGGAATAAGGGCCCTGGAAGAATTAGACTGAAAGGGGACACATTTCAGTCGACACCGGTTGACTGCCAACGTACATGCCGTTTGTAAACAAACATATGCAACATAGAAAATTGCGGGGGGATATATTTTTATCACGTTGTGTATGTTTGTATAAAAATGGCACGAAAAACACCCGACTAGCTGAAACCACTGTCAAAGATTTCCCCCACTCTTTATCTGTGCCTAAATCAAAACGTAGATTCCATGAACAAAGCTTCTTTCTGAGAACTGCACGCCTGTGGAACTCTGTTCCGTCTGCTTGCTTCCCACCTGATTACAACCTGGATGTCTTCAAGTCCAACTTAAACAAATTCCTCATGAACCGCCCCCTTAAGTAGACATTTTTATCAAACCCCCACACTAACGTACTGTACATGCAATAACCCTTATCCCTGAGTGGCTTCCGGGCCTTGATAAGTGGTGATCACTTTGTAAAAAAAAAAAATGGCACGTGCATTGGCAGTCACCCGGTGTAAATTGAAATGAATCCCCTTTGAATCTCTCAGCTTTCGGGATCCTTATCTATACGTCGTCCAGAAATATGTTAATATATATTTTCTTACTGATTTAGTCATTCAATATACAAAGCAAAGATATGCGTGTCTGTCTGCCCAGGATCTCCTAGCAATTTTGAAATAACAAAGTTTTCCCGGAAAATCCGTTATGTTACTTTTTTACGCATACTATGTGTAATGTTTGTGCCAAATTCAAAAAAATTCCAAGGCGTAGCTATTGAGAATGTCAATTTTAGCCATTTTAACCCGAAAAACAACCTAGCGGGGGGGGGAGCAGGCAGTGTTTTCCCGGAAAATCCGCTCTGTTACCTTTTTTTTCTCATATTTTGTTTAATACTTGTGTAAAATTTTAAAAAGTTCCAATGAAGTTATTGCGAAAAGTGCGGACGGACGGACGAACGAACGAACGGACAAGTGTGAATTTACAGGTCCACCCTCCTTTTGTCGGGGGACAAACAACAAAAAAAGAATCTTTTCGGTTTAATGTAAATGTATCAACAAACTCCCTAGGTCAGCTTGTTAGGGATAAGTAAGACAATGAAATACTTATTTCAATAACCCTCTCTCTCTCCGTCTCTCACTTTCACTTTCTTCGTATTTATATCTTCTTTCTTCTTTCTTCTTTCATCTTTCTTTGCCTTCCCTTTCTCTTTATTATTTTCACTTTATTCTGCACGTGCGCTTTTTCTTGCACACTTATTATTAGAAGAAACGAATTAGTGACGCAACAAAAGACGCCTGTTAATTAACGAGCTAATTAGAAGAAAAATATTTGTATGTTTAATTAGTGCGTAACGCATCTAGCAATAATCATGTACATGTTTCGGTGAACTCTCACATATAAAATCCCTTTAATTGGGTAAAGGTGAACCAGCAAAGCAAACTATCACAGAAAGAACGCCAGAGAGTGCCACAGTCGAAAGTATGTACAGCGTGACCCAAATAAAACGGGTCCCAACTCTAATTAGGCCCCGGTTCTTAGTGTTTTTTTTCGAATGGAATTAAACTTTGGTCATAACTAGTTTATTATATTCAAAACATCACATCAAAACACTAGGGTATTTTGCCTTTTTGTCTCCGTTCTACAGCATATGTTCTAAATGGCCTCCATTTAGCTTCTTTTTTTTTTGAGTCACCCTGTATACTCGGTTGAATTGGAAATGCATTTTTATTATATTTGTATATTATTAAATATGTCTTTCTTTTTAAGGTATATATGTTTGATTGATAATCTATTTGTATATATTTAAATATGTTTCTTTTGACGTGTAAATGTTTTATTGATAATAGTCTAATTGATGCTAATAGAAAAAGTAATTTGAGAGATTATGACGTACACATTTTTTTTTTACTAAGGTGCAACAACTTATCAAGCTCCAAACGCCGCACATACATAAGGGTTAAAGAAAGTTCGCGTTGCCCGTAAGACAACACCGAGAGTATTGCTAATGACGCTGTTGAGTAGGCAGTATTTGGTTGGATCAAAAGCAATTCCTTACACTGGACTTGAAATTGTAACATCTGAAATTATGTGTAAACTGTAGCTTCGGGGATTTTTTTTTATATGCTTTTATTTTCAAACAAACAAACACGTGATACATTACCCACTTGCCCACTCCTTTGAAACTCCCTGGGGGGATAGAATTATGACTGACAGATATGTACTACACTACCAACCTCCTAAAGGAGAAGGTAATGTATTTTCTTTTACATTTTTGGGATTGGTGTTTTATCTTGAGTACGGATTAATAACTAAATAATAAATTATAATAAGTAACACTATAATCGGTTTAAAAGATATTTATGTAGAACTTTTTTATTAAATGTAATTACTTATCAAGTCCGTGGATAAGAGTTACTTGGATATCAGGTGAAGAGTGACACCACACCGTTACGATATGTTATGA